>NC_090826.1:0-329904 GCF_028021215.1 Eschrichtius robustus
ACCCAAACCCTAACCCTAACCCCTAACCCTAACCCCAACCCCTAACCCTAAACCCTAACCCTAAACCCTAACCCTCTAACCCTAACCCTAACCCTAACCCTCTAACCCTAACCCTAACCCTAACCTAACCATAACCCTAATCCCTAACCCTAACCCTAACCCTCTCACCCTCTCACCCTCTAACCCTAAACCTAAACCCTAACCCCTAACCCTAAACCCTAAACCCTAAACCCTAAACCCTAACCCTAAACATATGCCCTCTGCCCAACACCCTCCCAGTTGTTGGAAAAGCAATGAAAATACTCCATAAGATGCACACCTGTTGGGCACATTGTTAACAAAAGGCTTTTTACATTTTCACCAGTAGTTTCTCCTTAAGGTCATCACTTGCCAATTAATGACCATGCTGTTTAGGAAGCTCATTAAAAACCCAGGAGTCACGGTTCCCGGCAGGCTCTCCCGTTCTCCCTCGGGCACTCTTCCACCCTCTCTAGGTTTCAGTTTCCAGGAACTCGAGCCTATGGAGAGAGTGAGGAAATAGCTAATCTGGTTTTTGGATGATAGACCATAAACCAGATTTAAAGAAAAATATGTCATTGCTGGTTTTCATTCAAACAGACAGGTATAATGAAGGAAGGAATCCCTCTGGCCCTCCAGGAGTTGCCTGGGAACCTAGTCTGCGAAATACTTATACATCAAGAGATGGCTCTGAGCTGGAATTCTACAAAAGAAGAGTAGAGCAACCCAGTACAGCTTTATACCCCCTCAACCGCAGGAGAAGAATGGCTGCAGGCTACTGAAAGCCAGCAGCATTTACAAATTAACTCCCCCCAGCCTTTGCCAAACGACAGTGGTACCTCTGAGTTCTCTGTTTCCTTCTCTATTCTGACTCTTTTCTCAATAAATCCACATTTCTTAATATAGTGTCACAGTGGAAGCAAAACAGACCTTCAATTTTCAGACCTCAATTTATAAAGCAAAGATTCTAGCGGTTTTGTTTTTAAAGGACCACATAATTTGAAAATTGTACAGGTTCTAATTCTTCAGTTCCAAGACACCAAACACACTGCATGCGGTCCCCATGGAAAGGCCCCTCTCAGCAGAAGCGCCACCGATTCCACGATGAAAGGGCAGCAAGGTGCCCTTCTCCCTTCTCTGCTGCCTGGATGGCCCCCATGTTTTTCAATCCATGCCCCCTGGCAAGTTTCTAAGGTGCAATTCTGAGACCCTTCCCTTTCCCATCCCAGCAGGTGGCCAAGGGCCGGCCCGGGCTGGAGACGTGCAGGAAGCAGAGCTGGGCCAGCTGGCCAGAGTGGGGTTTGGGGGTTCTCAGCAGGAGAAATCACCATGCAGGATAAATCCCTTGGCCTTGCCATAAGCCAAGGGCAAGTCTCTCAGGGCTACGGGCCCTCTCAGGTTCTCCTTGCAGATACCTCGCGTGGGGCACTTGGCTACTTGGGAAAACCGCGTGGGAGCGAGCTTTACACCAGCAGATGTTTTGTAAAATTGGACGGGGTAGGCTCGGGCCTGTCCTCAAAGCCGCTACTCAAAGGCGAGCCCTTCCTGCGGCCGCCAGGTTAGGGGGCTCCGCGACTGTGCCGAACAGCTCTGGTGGGAGTCGTGGTTCCCTCCTCCACCCACCCCCACGAGCCCCTGTCCCCTTACCCGCGGCCCTCCGCTCCGCGCTCGGATGCCGCTGGGCTGCCAGGGACCCACGGGAGCGGTCGTTCCTGGCCGCCGCGCGCTAGCTCCCCAGACCCGCGCCGGCTCGCCGGGGGCCGACGGCGAGGAGCCCCGAGGACGCCCCGCGCCAGGTGCGCTCTGGCCGGGACGCCCACTTCCGGGAGAGGCGCGCGGACCGCCGGCGCGCTCAGGTAAGCCGCAGCCAATGCCGAGCGAGACCCGCCCCGCCGGCGCCGCGTCCGCGCGGCACAGCACGGTCTCGGCACTCCCGGCACGGGCGCCTGGGGCCGGGCGTCCCCTCTCCTGCGAGCGCGAGGCAGGAAGCGGCGCCCCTGCGAGGCCGCTAGCGATGCCCCGGCGCGCGGGCCCCTGCGGCGCGGAGATCGCTCCAGGCTGGACTCATCGAGGCCAACGCCGCCAGCAGGAGCGCTTGCCGGGACCCGGCTTGGGCGGCGGAGCTGCAGGCCCCTGCAAACAACCCAATTTTTTAAATGGAAAAAGGACTTGAAAAGACCCTTCTCCAGATAACACATACAAATGATCAACAAACACCTGAAGAGATGTTAAACATCGTTAGTCACGATGGAAATGCACAATACCACAACGCCATACCCCTCCACAAACACTAGAAGGCCTATAATCAAGAGAATTAAAAATAACAAATTTTGGCAAAAATGTAGAGACATTGATACAGAGTTTCCCATGAGGAAAATGAATCGGTCCAGGAGATGGATGGTGAGAATATTTGTACAACAATGTGAATGTAGTTAATGCCACAGAACTGTATACTCAAAATGGTTTAAATGGTAAATGTTACTTTTAATCACAATGAAAACAATGAATGAAGCACTGATGATACCTGTTAGAACACGGATGAACACTGAAAACATTCTAAGTCAAAGAGCTCATGCAGAAAAGGTCACCCAGATCATACTTAGCTCGTGTGTTTTAAATCCATAAAGGTTTTCTAAATGAGGGAAAGTCTCAGTAATGGTTTCAGAAAAAGAAAACTGGATCAGAATAGGAAAAGACATTTCCATAGAGTTGCGGAGATGGTGAATGTTGAAGTGGGCCCGTGGATAGGATTATAAGGTGGAACCATAAAATTTCGTCTTTGGGTCTTTACGTTCTGGTTCCCTGGGAGAGGACCCCAGTATTGCATAAAACACACTGGAGTAGTTTATGTGAGGTGGTGTATTTTGTACTGCTACTTACAGTTTTTTTATACACTTGAAATTACTGGGGAGTGCATTACTTTTCAAAAGAACCAGGTCAAAACCATGCCCAAAAGAAGCAGAGAAGACATCAAACTTCATAATAGAGGCCAAACCTTAACCAGATGCGGTTCACCTAAATTGGTGACGCTCATCATTCTTGTAGGGTCCACGCGTTATTAACAGGCACCGTGGGAAGATTATATTAGGAGCCACTGTGTCTTGGGTGCTGTGGATGACCTGGCTGTAGTAGAAACAGTGGGATTTCTGAATTCTAGTTTCCCACATCAAACCACCAAAACCCTGTTAGAACTAATAAATGAATTCAGTAAAGCTGCAGCATAAAAAATCAGTACACAAAAATCCCTTTTCTTTTTTTTTTTATAAATTTTTTTAAAAATATTTATTTCTTTATTTATCTTTGGCTGCATTGGGTCTTCGTTGCTGTGCACGGACTTTCTCTAGCTGCAGCAAGCAGGGGCTACTCTTCGTTGCGGTGCACGGGCTTCTCATTGCGGTGGCTTCTCTTGTTGTGGAGCACGGGCTGTAAGACAGCAGGCTTCAGTAGTTGTGGCACACGACCTCAGCAGTTGTCGCTCGCGGGCTCCAGAGCACAGGCTCAGTAGTTGTGGCGCATGGGCTTAGTTGTTCCGAAGCATGTGGGATCTTCCCAGACCAGGGCTCGAACCCGTGTTCCCTGTATTGGCAGGCAGATTCTTAACCACTGAGCCACAAAGGAAGCCCTAAAAATCACTTGTCTTTCTATACACTAATAATGTGCCATCAGAAAGAGAAATGAAGAAAACAATCCCATTTACAATTGCATCTAAAAAATACCTGGGAATAAATTGAACCAAGGATGTGAAAGCACACTGAAAACTGTAAAACACTGATAAAAGAAACTGAACAGACACAAATGAATGGAAAGCTATCCCGTGCTCATGGATGCAAAGAACACTGTTAAAATGTCCATTCTACCAAAAGCAATGTTCAAATGCAAAGCAAGCCTGGTCAGAACTCCAATGGCATTCTTCACAGAAATAGAGCAATCGTTCCTATCATTTGTGTGGAAACACAAAGGCCCCTGAATAGCCAAAGGGAGTCTGAGAAAGGAGAACAGGCTGGAGGCATCTCCCTCCCTGACTTCACACTACATTATGAAGCTACAGTCACCAAAAAGTGTGCAATTGGCACAAAAACAGGCACGCAGACCAGTGGAACAGGACAGAGACCCAAGAAATAAACCTACGGTTATGCGTAAGTTAATTCACAAGAAAAGAGCCAAGAACATACACTGGGGAAACGACAGTCCCCTCAATAAATGGTGCTGGCAAAACTGGACACCACACACCAAAGAACACTGCACTCTGTCTACACCACACAAAAACTGGCTAAAAACCCAGTGTTCCACATGAAGCCCTTCCTCTCCTGGGTCCTCTGAGGACAGACACCCTCAGCACTCAACTAGACACAAGAACCTTCTCCCCCACTTTTCCTCACCTTTTCCTTTAGCAGCGTCACCTCCCAGCAGGTCCAGAGGAGACCTGGCTCCTGTCAGCGTGAACCGGACCCCACAGTGTCCCAAAGCCCCAGTGGGTCCTGAGGAGACCCGGTTTCTGCTACATCCGTTCTGCTGTGGAAATTCAAATTGAAATAGAGCCAAATGACCCATGAATTCTCCAAAATACTTAAGGAGCAATTAACTAGAAACCGTAAGAAATGAAATGATTATAGACACGGACTTTACTTATTCTTTTTTAATATTTATTTATTTAGCTTCACTGGGTCTTAGCTGTGTCACACGGGACCTTTTTCTTTTTTAAGTTGCAGCATGCGAACTCTTAGTTGAGTCACGTGGGATCTAGTTCCCTGACCAGGTATGGAACCCAGGCCCCCTGCACTAGGAGCACACAGCCTTAGCCACAGGACCACCAGGGAAGTCCCTAGACATGAGCTTTAAAACTTATGCCAAATTCACACAAATTTATTCACAGTCATTTCAAATGCAAGGCTATGAAAATTACAGAGAAACATAGAAGAAAATCTACATGACCTTGGGTTTCGTCTATAGATCACGAGCTTTGAGTTTTAACATACAAGGTCAATCACAAAAGAAAAAAATATGGTGGACTTTATAAAATTAAAGATTTCTACTCTCAAAGACCTTATTCACAAAGACAAAATGAGGCAGGATATAAATGGTCTCCAGTCTACACATTTACAACTGGCCTCCGGTTCACACTTCCTGGGATGAGAAAAAAATGGGCTCCAGGCTGGACATTCATTACCAGCCCCCTGTTTACATTTCCTGAAGCAAGAGACAAACGGGCTCTAGGACTACATATTTATGACCGGACTTCTGTCTATATTTCGAGGTCTGCACCTCGATATGAAAACCAGCAACAGAAATAGGGTAAATAATCAGACATTGGACATTTTTATGGGAGGGACAGAGTGGGACTAAACCCTGTTAAAAGATCAAGAAGTCATATATTTCTCATCCTTGGGGCAAGGGAAACATTGCACATGCGCAGAAAGGTTCCTTGGGGGTCAAAAAGGAAGGGGCACCACCCCAAAATAGGTGATGCTAAGGTCGTCCCATAGGCCTCTGGGCTGTAATCCGTCTTGGAAAAAAGTTGTGCACGCATGTTGGGGAGGGTCCCAGGGCAGGGCAGGTGTGGAAAAAGAAACCAGATAATTGGCCAGAGGTGAACAGAGACCCGGAAGAACTGCCCTATATGAGTGACTTAACCGCCTCTTTACTGCCCTCCTCCTCATTAGGCAGGGTGTCCACACCCTTTCTCTCTGGGTGTGCGTCTCTGCCTTGCTTCTGTCTTAACTAAACAAACTGTTTCTCTGTGTGCTCTCCCACTTGTTGCTGTGCTATGTCTCTAATAATAAACTTTGCACCTGTTTTTACAGTTTTTACCTCTATGACAAATGCATTTTTCGCTGGGGGCAAGAGCTAGCGGGGGTGGTGGCTAGGATTCCTGGTTTTCATCCAGGCTACCCAGGTTCAATTCCTGGGCAGGGAATGAAGATCTCGCTTCATGCCACCACTCACTGCTGCCTCTCCAAGATAAAAAAGACAAGCCACAAACTGGGAGAAAAATACTTGTAAACCACATATCCAGTAAAGGACTTGGACTCTAAATGGACCAAGACCTCTAAAACAACCCCATTTTAAAGATGGGTAAGGATTTGAACACACACCTGGCCAAAAAAGATATACAGATAATAAAAATCATACAAAAATTATACATATACTATTAGGGATTTCCAAAATAAAATCGTGAGCCATCACAGCACACCTACTAGGATGGCTAAACTCCAACAAAACCATGGCAACACCGACTGCTGGAGGCTGAGGAGCAACCTCTCCTCATAGCTGGGGTGCATGTACAGCCACGTGGCAAGACAGTTCCGCAGCTTTTTCCACAACTAATCAAGTCTCCCCTCGGGGTCCAACAATTATGCGTCCAGTATATAGGCAACTGCTTTGAAAATCTATGTCCAAAAGCAGACAAGGGTGCAATTATGCACAGCAGCACTATTCGTAATGGCTAAAAACCTGAAGAAATCAGGATATCCTTCACTAGATGACTGCATAAGCAAAGTGGAGGACATCCATGTCAAGGTGAGCAGAATACACCACGCCAATATATGTCTCTCTGGCATAAGGATTATTTCAGTCTCATTCAAAAAAAGAAAGATAGAAAAAACTGAGTAGAGACTGAACTTTTATGAAGGACATTTACAAGGAAATCCCCCCTTCCCCAAGGTCTTTTGTTTTTATCTGAAGATGGCATTTGGTATTTAAGGTGATGGCTTTGGCCATTTCAGGAAGTGACTCAGTTTTTCTGGGTATCTCTCCTGTATACAGGAGGTATACATGCTCTTAAACTTCTGTTTTTCTCCTGTTAATCTGGCTTTTATTACAGGGCGGGGGTGGGACTCAACCAAGAACCTAGAAGGACAGAGTGAAAATTGTTTTTCCTTCCATACACATGCAATGGAATACTACTGAGCAGCAGAAAGGAATGAACCATCAACCCATGGAAAGACATGGATAAATCCTCAGTATATATTGTTAAGTGAAAGAATCCAGTCTGAGGAGGCTGCACACAGTATGACCCCATTGGTGACATTCTGGGAAAGGCAAAGCTACACAGATGATAAGCAGATCATGGGGTGGGGGGTTTGAAGTGTTCCATGTCATACTTTAGCATGGATACCTGTCACTATGCATTTGTCTAAACCCATAGATGTGTATAGCCCAAGGGGTCAATCAAACTCTATTCAAATTTAGTTATTTACGGTGTAGGAGTAAATACTCCAGGATGGAATACTCAATGTGACAGAATCTAACTGTATTAGAAAGCATGGAAAAAACTCACTGTAGGGGATGGAATAAAAGGTGCTGACCTAAGTTAACTTTGGAAATGAACGCAATCTCTAGACTAAATGCAAAATGTACACAAACGGGGCTTCCCTGGTGGCACAGTAGTTGAGAATCTGCCTGCCAATGCAGGGGACACGGGTTCGAGCCCTGGTCTGGGAGGATCCCACATGTCGCGGAGCAACCAGGCCCGTGAGCCACAACTACTGAGCCTGGGCGACTGGAGCCTGTGCTCCACAACAAGAGAGGCCACAATAGTGAGAGGCCCACGCACTGTGATGAACAGTGGCCCCCGCTTGCCACAACTAGAGAAAGCCCTCGCACAGAAACGAAGACCCAACACAGCCAAAAATAAATAAATAAATAAATTTTTTAAATTAAAAGAAAAAAAAATAATGAAGTACAATATCAATATTTGAAAAAAAAAAACGTACACAAACAGTGGACTTTATTTTATGGAGTTCTTTCCAGGGTGTAGCAGCTAACAATTCTGAAACCTCTGCACATGTAATCTGGAAAGGAGCAATGCATAAGTAAATGGCAGATAGTGGGCACCAAGCTCCTCACTGTGGGAGTGGGAAGTTACAAATAAGCAAGGGGAGAGACTCTGCCCTCATAATACTTGGCTGAGCTTCCTGGGAGCATGGTGTGGGGAGATCACTGGCCATAGGAAATGCACAGATCTTTACACTGGGAAGGCTATGAAGACATAGGAAACTCACACCCCATCTTTCCACCCATACCTGCTGCAAACACTCAGCCCTCTGTAATCAGCCAGTTGCACCTTTTTAGACATTCTTGGCCCCAGGCAGATAAAGGAGCGTGAGAGTCTTGCATTACCTCTAAGCTGTCCCAGAATCCAGGCCCTGGGGGATGGAGCCAGGATGGGGGTGCCTGGGCTCCTGACCAGCAGGTGAGAGGAAGGAGAAAGACCAGTCCTGAGGACAGAGGTTCCCTCAAGTCTGTGAGCCCTGGAACCCTGATCGGATTCACCCCCAGTGGGGACATGGGTGGGGCCTGCAGTGGTTCTGTTTTCCACCCGGGCCCCTTTGATGAAACCACGCCAGCAATGGGCCCAGAAGTCTCTTGCTGGTGTTGCAAACTGACACAGCAGTTTTACGAAGGAACAGGAGAATGAAGCTGAGCTCCTGACGGCCACTTCTGGCTCTGAGTTCCTTCTGTCAGGCCCACAGAGACATCTGTGGAGTCTGCTGTAACCCACCTTCCCCAGCCTGGTCTTTCCTCTTCCTCCCTGAGATGATTCCCGTGACATTTCCAGCCTGGACCCCTCTCCCAGGCCAGACACCTCTGTCCAGTCACTGCACCCCCATCTCACCTTGGGGGCTAACACGGCCCTCAGGGGACCGGGATCCTGCAGCTCCCCACACCCAGGAGCAGCCCCACCTTCCCAGGTTGCCGAGCCCAGACACCGGGTGTAACCGAGCAGGACCCTATGGGGCCTTCCCAGGACAGACCCACCCCCCCCATATCCTCTGCTGTAGCTCCTCTCTGAAGTACCTGGATAACAGCATCTGATGCACGCTTCCTGAGTTGTTTTACAGACTTCTACCAGATGGAAGACATTAACTACTGTACTTGATGATCAAGAGCCCCCAGACCTACTGGCACCTAAGAATTGATACTGTTCACCACCCTGTTACCTCACCATCAACCAACCAGAGAATTGTGCACCAGCTGATCTCATACCCTGCGACCCCCTCCTCCAAATTCACACTAATTCCCCTCTATGCCCACAGCCCTGGCCCAAGCCCGATCTAGTGCCTGGTTCCTCCATCAGGCCCTGACAAAGCTCCCTGCCCCCACGGTGCGTCTCACATCCCACCCCAACGTGGTCCTTCTGAAGCATAAACGAGACTGTGACTCTCTCCCACATGTAATCCCCAAATGTTTCCCCACTTTCGCTAGAGTATCTGCTGGGAGAGACATCTGCCAAGGCCCTGAGAGTCCCCGGCATCCCTACTAGGCTGGTGGCCCTTGGGTTCCGTGATACTGAGCACCTCAGCAGGCCAGGAGACATGGCACCAAACCCCACAACTGCTCACCTCAGGAGGGGACTGGCACGGCCACTGCCTGATCAAAAAGAGCAGAGAAGTGTTCCCCAGCTGGGACACAGACTCTGCACGAGTGGCCTCTCCCTGAGCTATCGCATGTTCCCCATGGGACTTGAGGGAAGGAAGGACCCAGGCACACGTTAGTTCCTAAGCAGGACGCTGTGGGCTCAGTTGTGCCCCCCAAAATTCACATGCTGAATCCCTAACCCCCAGGACCCCAGGATGTGGCTGTATTTGGAGATGGGGTTTTTAAAGAGGTGATCAAGGTAAAATGAGGTCACTAGGGTGGATCCTAATCCAATAAGTCTGATGTCCTACCAGAAGAGATTAGGACACAGAAGATCATGTGAGAAGATGGCTGTCTACACACCAAGAAGAGAAGCCTCAAGGAAAAACCAGCCTGCAGACACCTTGATCTCAGACATCATCCAGGACTAGGAGGTAGGTCTGTTGTTCAAGCTGCCTGGTCTGTGGTATTTGTTATGGCAGCCCCAAGCAGACTCACACACAGGGTAAAGAAGGTCTCACACTAGATAGCCCACTCTCCATTCCCCTGTATGTGAGTGACAGTAGCCTCAGGAACTGAGGAAGGTGTGCCCGAGGAAAGGCACAAGATATGAGATTTTAGGCATAACACGACTGCACTGATCTTTTTCTTTTTCCTATTTTAAAGATTTTTTAAAATTTTATTTATTTAATTTATTTATTTTTTGCTGCGTTAGGTCTTCATTGCTGCACACGGGATTTCTCTAGTTGCGGCGAAGGGGGCTTCTCTTCACTGCAGTGCACGGGCTTCTCATTGCGGTGGCTTCTCTTGTTGTGGAGCACGGGCTCTAGGCGTGGGGGCTCAGTAGTTGTGGCACACGGGCATAGCTGCTCTGCGGCATGTGGGATTTTCCCGGACCAGGTCTCGAACCCGTGTGCCCTGCATCAGCAAGCAGATTATTAACCACCACACCACCAGGGAAGCCCCACGACTGCACTGATCTTAAACGAGCCAGATCTACATTCACACGAGATGGTTTTGTCCTGTATATACACCCACATTAGCACCTTCAGTCTCAAGGGCAGACCTTCCGGCTTCACCACCTCCACTGAGAGCATTACCTTAATCTGCTCTGAACCACCTCCTATAGGATTTCCAGAACCACAAAGCATCAGAGACTTCATGCTGCTGTGTAATCGTGTTTCACAGGACCCAGAGGCTGTGCGCCAGCTTCCGGGTGACCCTGCCACAGCAGAGCCGCCCAGCTGTCCACCAGAACCCACGTCCCTTTCTCCTGTTCACAGCCAGCCTGCACCTCCCAGCCTTCCCACCCATTGCAGCTCCAAATGGAAGTGCTGGAGGTGGTGACAGCCTTGGCCAGCCTGTGTCCTAGGATGGAGGGCACGGTGCCATGTGGTCACCCCATCCCCTGCTGGTGGGAGCCCTCCACCTGAAAGCAGGGAAGAGAAACAAGGAGGACAGAGCCTGGGCCCCGACCCCCACCTGCCCTGAACTATCACATGAAGGGAACACAGACATCTTGAGCATCAGGCTATTTTGGGGGGACACTTTGTTCCAGTAACAAACCTTTGCTTTAAAAACCAAGGTGCTTTACAGATCCCTCCCCAACAGTAACAGACAGTGAGGCTTAATTTCATCACAGAATAAAGTTATGGGGAATTTACAGGCCAAAGAAACTTAGGTTTGGGATACTCAATTAGTGAAGAATCTAAACAGAGTTTGGGCTTGGGGTAGTAAATTAAAGAAGTACCAAGTGTTGTTCATATAGGCTTCTGCACCTTTCACATGAGAGACTTATTTCCTGCTTTCAAGGAGATAGATAGAATGTCCCTCTTGCATCAGCCATTTATTAAGGAACTGTAATTCAAAATAATTGATATGCCATTGTGGAGCACCCCTCCCTGAGACCCAACAATACACAAAGGTGGGAATACATGCATATATTTCCTTGCATTATCAGCTGAGCACTTTTAGCTCCTATATGTAACTTTTTCATAACATTCTTTAGTAAAAGGAACCAGAGCTCTTTGAAATAATGGCTGACACTAGGACTGACACAGTAAATATATGAGCCAGGACAATCTTGAATCTTATATCAGAAAATAAGGAAGTATCAAGAAAAAAAGTCCACAGGGTGGAATGATGTCAAAGGAAAACAGGAGCCAATGGAAAGAGCTCTCAATAGCCAAAGTAGGAATGAACTTAGCAACAAAATCTGGACTGCTGGATTATAACAAAAAGTTAAAAAAAACAAAGAAAAACAAACAAACAAAACTGTCCACAGGTGTCCATGCTGGTAAAAATAAGTAACTGCACAGGGTTTTGTTTCTTTGTTTGTTTTAATCAATAAGGTTGAATAGAAATCTCCTATGTGGAAGTCCAAATAATTGATGTGGACACTCAGCCATCCATGGATTGTGGAGGTGGAGATAACTCCTGTCTCCATAAGTGCTGGATCCCAAAGTAGCTTCCTCCTAAAGAAGACACACAGCACGGAAATGGGAAAAACTTAACTTCATTGTGGGGAAATCTGACAAACTTATTTGGTCAGCCAGGTAACCAAAGTTAATAGTAACAGTGATAAGTTGCCTTGAGAGCCTGTTCCCTTGATCCAAAGTGATGAGAAAGCACTTTACCTCTGTGATCTGCTTACTCAAAACCCATAACTCAAGCCTAATCCTGAGAAAAACACCAAGTAAATTCCAATGCGAGACAGTCAACAAAATATCTGACCAGTACTCCTCACCAATGTCAAGGTCATAGAAACAAGGACAGTCTGAGAAACTCTGAAAGCCCAGAAGAGCCTGAACAGACATGATGACTAAATGTCACGTGATACACTGGATGGCATCCTGGAAGACAAAAAGTTAGAATGAAGGAAACCCAAATGAAATATGGGTGTCAGTTAATAAGTGACAATTCAGTTGAAAACTAGAATGAGAAACCTATTGCATCACACTAGAAATCTAGAGGAAATGGGTAACTTCCTAGTAAAAACACACATTAACAAAACGGAACATAACAAAGGAAAATACAAACACAACAGTTAAGCCACCAAAAGACCTCTTCCCCATTTTGCTTGTCCTTTCATTGTTCCGGGATTTCGCTCTCCTGGGACAGGGAAGGAACAGAGACACAGCAGTCTGGCAGTTCCCCTAAGTTCGGACCCTGCTCAGTGTCTTCATCTCTCCCAGCCATACCCCATCCAGTAGGGCACCCAAGGGAGTCTCAGGGATTATTGGTTCTGATGTATCAGCTATGACTTTTTTGATTCCATTGGACTGGACACACTTACTAAAGTAAAATAAAACATTATTTTTAAACGATAGAAATAGATTAATAACTGCAAGAGACAGGTTTAAGAGTGGATTTGGACCTGGCAGTTCTGGTGGCTCACTCTCTTGCAGTGTGATCTGGTCTCCCTCCAAACCTTTGTCCTGCTAAATGCCTTTGGGTGGCCCCATTCACAGGAACACTCTCTCTCACTGCATCCAGGGCTTCCAGAAACTGCAGGCGACACCCACTCAATGTCCATTTTAACAGAAAAGAAGAGGTTCAGTTAAGGTCAGTGACTGTGGTCACCCATCCAGGGCTCTTGCTGTCCTCCCTTGATGGCAGGAAGCTCTTCCACTAGCTAAAATAGCAACTTTGCTGTTGGTGGTAAACTCAAGACTCTTGCTTTGGGCATCGGGGCCTCACATCAGAGGCTGGCCCTGATTGCCAGTGTACCTCAAAAGGCACACAGACTTCATTCGTGTCCCTGGGAGGTGGGAGCCCAGGAGTCACACCTGCCCTCTGACTATATTAATCACCCCTCTCCTCAGAACACATTTGCTCATTTCCCAGTCTCTGCTCTGTCCTTTACAGAGAACAGAAACCAAACGGTAGGTGGTAAGGAAACTGTTACTCAGCGGAGCAGTGTCTCAAGGATGATTCTATACCGTGGAATCCACAGTTGGCTGGCTTTCCGGAGGCCGCAGGGACTGGGCCCCGGATGCACGTGGCTCCTGGAGACCATGTGGCCTCAGACTGAGAACACCAGGTGGGAAGCCACTTGCTCCCATACCTTTGATTTTTAATGAGTATGAATGTCAAAGGTTTTCAACAACCCGAAGGCCAGAGGATTGCAGGGCCACGGTCTGCTGTATGCTGCTTGTGGCCAGGGCCACACTCAATGTCTGGAGGGTTACTTCCTCTCGGAAGGCTGAGAGGCTATGAGGGAGGAGGCCCTTTTCTCAATCACATGGATGTAGGGAACTGAAACATCCCAAGGGGCCGTCTACGCTGCCCAGGTAGCTGTCCAATTGCCCAGCAGCAAGGTCGGCTCAGTGATTGGCCACAGGGGCTTGACAGGGCCCAGGCAGGCCTGAGCTGGAGGACCACAGATGCCTGCCTGGATGGTCAGGGGTCAAGGGATATTCTGAGATTTTATTATCTACTACTGCCCACTCAAATGGGACGAAGGATGCAGCCAGTCCTGAAGGGCACCGCCAGCCCTCAAGAAGGCAGCATATGGGGGCTGGCAGCGCTACAGCCTTGCATGCATGCCAACATGTCCCACTGAGCGCACTGCGTGTCAGGGCTGGGCTGGAACCTGGGTCCAGCCCCACCCTCCCCATGTTGGCGGCGGGGGACCTTCCTGACTTCTGAGGTCCTCCACAACCACAGATTGAGGTTAAGTTGGAGATGAAACAGCCAGCAACCAGAGCAGACATTTCATTCACCTTCTTTAGAGTCCAGGATGCGGAGAGGAAGCAGAGGCGGAGCAGAAAACCAACAGTCCAGCTCGACCCCGCGTCACTTGTACCAGGTGAGTCCCGTCCATCGTGGAGGCTCAGATAGAAGACAGAGGGGAAGGCGAAGCAGGCCCATTAGATCGTGAACACTAGGTGTGTAAAGTATGAGTACTTTCTGGTTTTCTTTTTATTTACGGGAATTTCTATTTTTCAATCATTAAGATACGCTATTAGTAAAATAAAAAGATTAAAATTGTGTATACCTTTTCACACGCCCCTCACTAAATGTGAATTCTGTAGAAGGTACACATCTTCTGAAATCTCTTCTTACAAGAGTCACGGATTTACCTACTAAAAGCTGGCTGGAATCAACACAGGTGGCTTTGCAGTTTTAGGATTGCCTGGGTCCGTGGCTTGCTGGGCTGCAGTTCCTACTTTCCACCTCTGTGAGATGCAGGTGGAGAAGCAAGGCTGAGACCTGTCTCTCTATGAGCTGTTCAACTAGGACTCTGAGGTACCTACCTTGTGCAGCACGTGGTAGCAGAAGCACGGGTCACAGCAGGAACAGAGTACTTGGTCTCAGCCCTTAGATGACCCAGAGCGGACATTACATACTCAGCCAACAACCAGAAAAGAGAGTCCCTTTATTAAAAAAAAAAAAAAAAAATTACATTCAGCCACCACCTTGGGTTCACCCAGGCCTGCTCTGGCCTTCTGTTCCCCCTCTAGCACAGGCCAACGAGATAGCTCTGGGCAAAACTGTGTTCCCACTCACCTCCCACCCACCTCAGTCAGGTCTTGCTGAACCCAGAGCACCAGGAATGCTGACCATCCTTCCAGTTTGGGGCCCCAAGGCTGTAAGCTCATCGCAGTGGGCCAGCTCTCTGGGGTCCTTCCGGCACACTCCCGAGGGCAGTGACGGGGATGCAGCTGGAATCTGAGTCACACAGTCTGCTCATTTCACCTTCACTCGTTACGAAAAATGTCTTTACCCATGAAACATTCACCCCACTTTTCGTCCTTTAAAAAAACAAATTTTCTTAGGAACTTTTACACCAAAGTGTCTTCCGGAAAGCAAACATTCAGCAATAAGATTTACTTCAGTACAATTTCATTTTATGTACATACAAGTGTACTTAAAGAGGGCCATGTATAAAATGAGATGCCTAGTTTGCCATTTCTTTGAAGTCTGAGGCACCTGAGGGTGAGCATACCTGGGGTTTATGATTGTTCCTTTCACAGAGTACTGTCTTCCCGCCTTTATCTCCAGACCCAAGGATGGGGAACAAAGATGAAACAGGTCTGCACACTGCAAAATGTCTTCAGAAATCTGCAAACCCAGCTTCTTACAGGAGTTAAAGGTTAAGGACCAGGACAATGAAAGGGCGTGTGGGGGAAGGAATAGCAAGTAACCAAAACAAGGTGTCTGCGACCAGCCCACCTTCTCTGTCAGGAGTGTGCACCTGGAGCTGGTCTCTGTGTCTGGGGAGCCCTTGTGCTTCACAGAAGCAGTGCTGAGCCAGGGTGGAGGAGCTGGCCACAGACACCACCTGCCAAGTACCTGTGGGACCCACTCTCAGTCCTGAGCTAAGGTTAAACCATAATTACATTTATTTACTTATTTACTGTGACAGGCAACGTGCTCAGTACTTGGAGTGACTATATTCCCCCCCCCCATTTTATTTTTTTAAACCACTTTATGTAGGTATCATTGACATACAGAAAGCTGTACATGATTAATATATGCAACTTTGTGAGTATGGAGACAGATGACACCCATGAAACCATCACCACAATCTACACTGTAAACATATGTGTCACTCCAAAGGTGTCCTCCCGACCTATTCATTCCTTTATTTATTATTATTCCTATTATCATCATTCTTTGTGTGTATGGTAAGAACGCTTAAGATAGGAGCCAACCTCAGTAAATTTTAAGCACACAATACAGTATTGTTAACTACAGGCACCATATTATACAGCAGAGCTCCAGAACTTGTTTTCATCTGGCATAACTGAAACTTTGTGCCCTTGCACTAGCACCTCCCAATTTCTCAGGGACTCAGAAGGGGTGACCTGTTGCCTCGGCCCTTGACAGCTGGGAGGAGGCAGAGCCTTGGCGTCTTCCTGCGCTCTCCAGACCTACGCGCGGTCTGCAAATGCTCTGCCCCTGGCCGCCGCCCCTTGCTCACACGCCCTGGTGTAAAACCCCAAGTTTGGACCCCAGGCCACCCATGCATGAGTGGCAGAAACCCTTCCCCAGGGACCTCCCTCTGCCTCCTTTTTCTAGTCTTCTCCCTCCCTCCCTCCCATGCCTCTCCTTGCTTCCCTGTGAAGAAGGAGCTGGTGGAGAAAAGTGAAGCCCAGTGGCTGCAAACACACACACACACACACACACTGCTCCCTGCGGTGAGGGCTGCTCTGAGTGGTCAGTGCATTCACACATTAAGCCTCATGACGACCTCGGGAGGGCAGTTCTCACTGTTCCCCCATTTCACAGATGAGGGCCCGAGGCAGAGGACAGCAGTAGCGCATCCACCCTCACACAGGATGAGGCCCAGACGCCCCTAACCTGTGGCTCACCTGGCTCCAGCCACAGCCACCTCGGGTTCTCGCAGACTCTGCTGGGTCTTTTCCACAAATCCCTTCGAGACCTACAGGCTCTTAACTAATCTAGAGGGCAAGTTACTCAAGTTCGTCTGAAAAACACCCCCCAGCAGGTTTCTAACCAGCTATGAGCACGGGAAAAACTGAAGACAGACGGGAGAGCCCAGGTTACAGAAGAGCTTGAAGCAGCTGCTTCGTTGGCACAGTAGGAGAAGGGAGAGCTTGGCAAGGAAAAGAAGGTGCGTGGCTGGGAAGGAGGGGCGTGTGGACCCTCTCAAAGCCCCGTCCTCCACTCAAGCACAGACTTGGACCGAGCCCAAAGCAATGTGAGCACTCTGCAGTCAACAGGTTGAAGAAGGCGTACACCCTGGACCAAGGCCAAGTGCCAGCCAATGTCTTCTGAAGGGAAGAAAAATATAAAATAGGCAGCTCTGCTTGGAGTCTTTGAGATTGAGCTGCAAGGGGCAGACCCCAGCATCATGCCACTCCAGCACATGTTCATGCCCAGAGGTACCTTCTCCACAGGGAACTGTGGACATCTGTAGAACATATCTGCCCTTTTTCTCCACAGAAGAAGAACCTGAGAGTCAGAGAACTGAGGTATCCCGTGGAGGAGCACACACCGTTTACAGGTTGTAAATAGCTTCAGGAGGTCACCACTGCTGACCAAGCCCCAGCTGCATGCGCATTTAGACACACAGGCGGGTCAAGAGTCAGGCAGGGTCCTTTTGCAAAGCTGCCTCGCTAAGCTTCCACTCTAATAAGGTTTTGGTTACAGAAATGCATACTCATGGCAGAAGTTTTTAAAATGCAGAAGATAACTGAGAAGTAAAAATTCCCTGTGATTCCCTCCCAAGAGACACCGCCACTAACCTACTGACCCATCCATCTCCTTTCAGCCTCAGGCTGAGCCCCTCTGACCTGGACGTCAGTCTGGCGTGGACACCACGCCCCGCACTACCCCTCGATGTCCAGTGCGGAGTGGGCAGCGTGCTGGGGCTTGGGGATGGGGTGGTCTGCGCCTGGGAGAGCCTTTTGAAGAGGGCAGCTCCGAAAGGCCCAGGCCGCGGGGCACGGGGTGAGGCTGCGTCGTCGTCACGCCTCTGCTGCTGACCAGCGGGTCCCGGAGCCTCGCGACTCAGGGGCGCTCCGCACAGCAGCCGCCACCTCGCTGCTAATCGGCCTGATTCGTCTCTTTCTACCCCAGATACCACCCTGCGCATTACCAGTGACACCAAGACCACGCCTGCTAGCGCCAAATCCAGCAATCCCCCCTCCTGGCTTTGCAGACCCTGCTCTACAACAGCGGGGAGCGTGGGGGCGAAGCGCACTCTGAGTGCACAGAATTCGGGGAGCTAACGAGGCCCTCAGGCCCCGACCCCTAAAGCCAGGGCGCCGGGTCACTCACCAGCAGCGGACAGCAAAAGGCCCTTAAATCGGAGCAAGCTACAGGAGAGGACCATCGCCCCTTGTGGGCAGGAAGGGGGTTGGGCTGTCTCCTGAGCTCCTCCTGGAGGCCAGCATTGCCACGTGCATAGGTTTCTCACCCTCAGCACTGCTGACATTCTGGGCTGAATCGCTCCCGGTGGTGGGCTTTGTCCTGGGCATTGCAGTGTGTTTAGCAGCGTCCCTGGCCACCTGCCGCTAGCCCACCCTCCAGACATTGCCAGGTCTCTGGGGAGGGAGGGTAAACTGTTCTGTCCAGGGACCCCTGCACTCATCCTGCCGCTCCGGCCAGCCCAGGGGCCACCGCGCCTGCAGGACTCACCTCCTAACCAGACATACCGCGGAGGGTGGGCGGGGAGGGTACAGGCTGGAGTCTCTTCTCCCCCAGAGTTGGCATCCGAAAATCCTAACTGCTGATTCTGCAACTCCCATGAGGTTGACATTTCTCCCCTCTCTTATCAGGGGCTTGAAATCAATTTATCTCTCTGTGGTTTCATTATTAAATCCCTTTTCTTTCTGATAAAAATGCCTTTGGTCCCTAAATACATAGAAGTTTAAGATTTTAAGTGTACTGCTACTTCTATTTTAGATACTGATGACTATGAGGGCAAACCTAGGCCTTTTGGGAAACACATTTTTCTGGGTCTATAACATGTTTCCTTTTTGATACTGGGGGGCTCGGGTAGCAGTTTGGGATGGATTATTTGAAGCCAAAGATTTGAGGATTGCATCCTTACACCTGCCTATTTGCCCTCTCAGTCTCCATCTGAAACTAGCCTGGATACATGGAAAGTGTGGACCTTGGCAGCCAGGATCTCAGTGAAGAGACGCTGCTGGCTGAGCTCTGTCCATTCATGTGAAGGGCAAACTGCTCACTCCTGAACCTCTCCACCTTGGACCACGTGTGTCATTGCACGGAAGGTACAAACTACAGACACTTTTATTGGCAGACCTCTTTAAAGATTTCAAAGTGGGGCCACATGGTGTACGTTTGTTGCCAGGATTTCGCCATGCATACGGGAGGAAAGCGCTGTGGTGCCCACCTTACAAATAAAGAAAGCTGAGGCTCACTTAAGTGGCTTGCCCAAGTTGACCTAGATTCTGGTCTTTCATGGGATGCCTGCAGGACACACAACAGGAATATAAGGCCTCTACACACTCCCAACACCTCTGATGAGATGGCTTCTGCCGTCAGGCCCCCATTTCCCGGCAGACACGTAGCACACTGACACGTGCTTCCTAACAAGTGAAAAGAGACACGAGCTACACACTGGGCACTTCCCTGAATCAGCATTTCTACACGGGGTGTTCTGTGTGTAGCGAACTGCCTCAACTAAGGAATGCCTGAGTTAGGACTCTGGGCCTGTGCTTGCTCCAAAAGCCTGCACTGTAACACGAAGAAATGTGCTTTACTCACAGTTGGAACGCCAGCCGACTTTCTCTTGGAGGCAGGGTGACTTCAGGTAGGAAGTCCTAGAAGGAATGCTTAGCAGAGTGCTTTTTCAGTAGAGCTCACAATAGGGCAATGAGGCACAATTCCATGGAACGTTAGACGGGGTAAAACATTTTCCTAAAGCTGTTGGAGTGCTGAGGAAATCTAGTTCTCTCAAGTAAGAGTGTAGCATGTTGCCCTTTGCTCGGCATACACAGAAGGCACCTGAAGGGCCAAATGACCTGGCTGTTGCTCAGCAAACATAGAGGGGTCTGGAGGTACTCAGTAATCTGTAGGGAAAAGGGTGCCAACCAGGGGGCTTAGGAGTCCTGAAAAGGATACTTCCTCTAAAATAAAGCAGAAGACTGACTAAGACATCATGGAAGCAACTGCACGACTCCCTTTCTGCACGGCTACTCAGAGCATTACCTCGAGGCCAGTACT
Source organism: Eschrichtius robustus (assembly GCF_028021215.1). Taxonomy (NCBI): domain Eukaryota; kingdom Metazoa; phylum Chordata; class Mammalia; order Artiodactyla; family Eschrichtiidae; genus Eschrichtius; species Eschrichtius robustus. The sequence continues at coordinate 20,041 of NC_090826.1, forward strand.
CACGCTGAGTTTCCCTTTAGATCCAGAGCGTGGCAGGATGAGACCCACCCCGGCCATGGAAGCACCCGGCTTAGCTAGAGAAGACTCATTTTCTTCCCAGAACCATGCCTACACTGGCTAGTGCCCTGTAAACAGCAGTCAATTTCAAGAAGCTTCAAGGCAGCATGAATGCAACTTTCAAAATGGGAAAGCAAGGTTAGTGCCATCGGGCCCCCATTTCCACGGGTACATGCAGCATATATCCCTGTGCTTTCTAACAAGTCCAAAGAGACACAGGTTACCCAGTGGTTCTTTCCGTGAATCAACTCCTCGAAGCAGGGTGTTCTGCATCTAGCGAACTGCCTCAACCAAGGAACGCCCCAGATAGGCCTCCGGGCCCATGGCTCTTCAAAAGCCTCCAGTGTAACACAAAGAACTGGGCTTTAGTTGCAGTCAGAACGCAAGCCGACTTTCTCCTGGAGGCAAGGTGACTTCAGGCAGGAGGTCCTAGATGGAATGCGAAGCCGAGGGTTTTTCTCAGTGCAGCTCAGACTAGGGCAAGGAGTCAGACTTGCACGGTATGTTGGACCTGCAAAAATGGTATTCGTCGACCTGTGGGAGTATTGAGGAAATCAAGCTGTCCCAAGAAACAGTGCAGTGTGTTGCCTTACACTCGGCATACACAGAGTGGCTCCGAAGGGCTACGGGCCTGGATGTGGCTTAGCAGGCCCATGGGGGCCTGAGGGTACTCAGTGTTCTTGCAGGGAATAGGGTGCCCACGCGAGGCTCCTAGATGTCCTGCGAAGCGTACAGACGTTAAAATAATGCAGAAAAACGGCTATGGCCTCCTGGAAACTGCTGCACGCCTGCGCTTCTGCACGGTAATTCAGGGCCTTACCTCGAGACAACTGCTCACGCTGAGTGTCCCGTTAGCGACACAGCATGGTAGGATGCTGACTTTCTCCTCGAGCAGAGTGACTTCAGGTACGAGGTCCTCGAAGAATCCTAAGCAGAGTGTTTTCTCATGGCAGCTCAGACGGGGGCCATGACGAACAGTTCCATGGCACGTCGCACTGGCTAGAAATGTGGTCCTGAGGCTGTTCCGGTGCTCTGGAAACGTAGCTCTCCTTAAGGAACGAGCAGTGTGTTGCCCATCACTCGGCATACACAGAGGGCCTCCGAGGGACCGACCTTTGGGCCTCGATGTTGCTCAGCAGGCCCACAGGGGTCTGGAGGTACTCACTGATCTTGGAGGGAAAATGATGCACACCCGAGGGGCCTAGGAGTCCTGAAAAGAGTACTTCCTTTAAAATAAAGCAGAACAGGGGCTTCCCTGGTGGCGCAGTGGTTGAGAATCTGCCTGCCAATGCAGGGTACACGGGTTCGAGCCCTGGTCTGGGAGGATCCCACATGCCACGGGGCAACTAAGCCCATGCTCCGCAATGACTGAGCCTGCGCTCTAGAATCCGGGAGCCACAACTACTGAGCCCGCATGCCACAACTACTGAAGTCCACGTGCCTAGAGCCTCTGCTCCACAACAAGAGGAGCCACCGCAATGAGAAGCCCGCGCACTGCAACGAAGAGTAACCCCCACTCGCTGCAACTAGACAAAGCTCACATTCAGCAACGAAGACCCAACACAGTAAAAAAAAAATGATAAATTAAATAAATAAATAGATAGATACACAGATAGATAAACAAATGAATAAATAAATAAACTAAAGCTGAGCAGCGGCTACGGCCTCCTGAAAACTGCAGCACGGCTCCGCTTCTGCACGGCAATTCAGGGCCTTATCTCGAGGCAAGTGCTCACGCTGAGTGTCCCGTTAGCGCCAGAGCATGGTAGGATGCTGATTTTCTCCTCGAGCAGAGTGACGTCAGTTACGAGGTCCTCGAAGAATCCTAGGCAGAGTGTTTTCTCATGGCAGCTCAGACGGGGGCCGTGACGAACACTTCCATGGCACATCGCATTGGCTAGATATGTGGTCCTGAGGCTGTTCCGGTGCTCTGGAAACGTAGCTCTCCTTAAGGAACGAGCAGTGTGTTGCCCATCACTCGGCATACACAGAGGGCCTCCGAGGGACCGACCTTTGGGCATCGATGTTGCTCAGCAGGCCCACAGGGGTCTGGAGGCACTCAGGGATCCTGGAGGGAAAATGATGCACACCCGAGGGGCCTAGGAATCCTGAAAAGAGTACTTCCTTTAAAAGAAAGCAGAACAGGGGCTTCCCTGGTGGCGCACAGGTTGAGAATCTGCCTGCCAATGCAGGGGCCACGGGTTCGAGCCCTAGTCTGGGAGGATCCCACATGCCGCAGAGCAACAGGGCCCGTGAGCCACAACTACTGACCCTGCGCGTCGGGAGCCTGTGCTCCGCAACAAGAGAGGCCGCCATAGTGAGAGGCCCGCGCACCGCGATGTAGAGTGACCCCCACTTGCAAAAACTGGAGAGAGCCCTAGCACAGAAACGAAACCAAGCATAGCAATCAATCAATCAATAAATAAATCTTAAAAAAACAATAAAAAATTAAAAAAATAAAATAAAATAAAGCAGAACAGCGACTAATACCTCATGGAAAGAGCTGCATGCCTCCCTTTCTGCGCGGCTACTCAGGGACTTACCTCGAGGCCAGTACTCACGTTGAGTTTCCCTTTAGCTCTAGAGCGTGGCAGGATGAGCTCCACCCCGGCCATCGAAGCACCCGGCTTAGCTAGACAAAACTCATTTTCTTCCCAGAGCCATGCCTACAGTGGCTAGTGGCCTGTCAACAGCAGTCAAGGTCAGGTAGCTTCAAGGCAGCATGAATGGAGCTTTCAAAATGGGAAAGCAAGGCTAGTTCCATCAGGCCCCCATTTCCACGGGCACACGCAGCATACATCCCTGTGCTTTCTAATAAGTCCAAAGAGACACAGGTTACCCAGTGGTTCCTTCCCTGAATCAACTCCTCGAAGCAGGGTGTTCTGCAAATAGCGAACTGCCTCAACCAAGAAACACCCCAGCTAAGCCTCCGGGCCCGTGGCTCTTCAAAAGCCTGCAGTGTTACACGAGGAACTGGGCTTTAGTTGCAGTCGGAACGCAAGCTGAAATTCTCCTGGAGGAAGGGTGACTTCAGGCAGGGGGTCCCAGATGGAATGCGAAGCCGAGGGTTTTTCTCAGTGCAGCTCAGACTAGGGCAAGGAGTGAGACTTGCACGGTATGCTGGACCTTCGAGAAAGGTGTTCGTCGACCTGTGGGAGTGTTGAGGAAATCAAGCTGTCCCAAGAAAGAGCGCAGTCTGTTGCCCTACACTCGGCATACACAGAGTGGTTCTGAAGGGCTGCGGGCCTGGATGTGCTTAGCAGGCCCATGGGGGCCTGAGGGTACTCAGTGTTCTTGCAGGGAAGAGGGTGACCACGCGAGGCTCCTACATGTCCTGCAAACCGTACTGACGTTAAAACAATGCAGAGCAGCGGCTACGGCCTCATGGAAAATGCTGCACGCCTCCGCTTCTGCATGGCAATTCAGGGCCTTACCTTGAGGCACGTGCTCTCGCTGAGTGTCCCGTTAGCGAGACAGCATGGTAGGATGCTGACTTTCTCCTCGAGCAGAGTGACTTCAGGTACGAGGTCCTCGAAGAATTCTAAGCGGAGTGTTTTCTCATGGCAGGTCAGACGGGGGCCATAACGAACACTTCCATGGCACGTCGCACTGGCTAGATATGTGGTCCTGAAGCTGTTCCAGTGCTCTGGAAATGTAGCTCTCTTTAAGAAACGTGCAGGGTGTCGCCCATCACTCGGCATACACAAAGAGCCTCTGAGGGACCGATCTTTGGACCTCGATGTTGCTTAGCAGGCCCACAGGGGTCTGGAGGTACTCACTGTTCCTGGAAGGAAAATGACGCACACCCGAGGGGCCTAGGAGTCCTGAAAAGGGTACTTCCTTTAAAATAAAGCAGAACAGTGACTAAGACCTCATGGAAACAGCTGCATGCCGCCCTTGCTGCACGGCTACTCAGGGCCGTACCTCGAGGCCAGTACTCACGTTGAGTTTCCCTTTAGCTCTAGAGCGTGGCAGGATGAGTTCCACCCCGGCCATGGAAGCACCCGGCTTAGCTAGAGAAAATTCATTTTCTTCCCAGAGCCATGCCTACAGTGGCTAGTGGCCTGTCAACAGCAGTCAATTTCAAGTAGCTTCAAGGCAGCATGAATGGAGCTTTCAAAATGGGAAAGCAAGGCTAGTTCCATCAGGCCCCCATTTCCGCGGGCACACGCAGCATACATCCCTGTGCTTTCTAACAAGTCCAAGGACACACAGGTTACCCAGCAGTTCCTTCCCTGAATCAACTCCTCGAAGCAGGGTGTTCTGCATCTAGCGAACTGCCTCCACCAAGGAAAGCCCCAGCTAGGCCTCCGGGCCCGTGGCTCTTCAAAACCCTGCAGTGTTACCCGAGAAACTGGGCTTTAGTTGCAGTTGGAAAGCAAGCCGACATTCTCCTGGAGGCAGGATGACTTCAGACACGGGGTCCCAGATGGAATACGAAGCCGAGGGTTTTTCTCAGTGCAGCTCAGACTAGGGCAATGAGTCAGACTTGCACGGCACGTTGGACCTGCTAGAACAGTGTTCGTGGACCTGTGGGAGTGCTGGGGAAATCAAGCTGTCCCAAGAAAGACTGCAGTCTGTTGCCCTACGCTCGGCATACACAGACTGGCTCCGAAGGGCTACGGGCCTGGATGTGGCTTAGCGGGCCCATGGGGGCCTGAGGGTCCTCAGTGTTCTTGCAGGGAATAGGGTGCCCACGCGAGGCTCCTAGATGTCCTGCAAAGCGTACTGACGTTAAAATAATGCAGAGCAACGGCTATGGCCTCCTGGAAACTGCTGCACGCCTCCGCTTCTGCATGGCAATTCAGGGCCTTACCTCGAGGCAAGTGCTCTCGCTGAGTGTCCCGTTAGCGCCACAGCATGGTAGGATGCTGACTTTCTCCTCGAGCAGAGTGACTTCAGGTACGAGGTCCTCGAAGAATCCTAAGCAGAGTGTTTTCTCATGGCAGCTCAGACGGGGGCTGTGACGAACACTTCCATGGCACGTCGCACTGGGTAGAAATGTGGTCCTGAGGCTGTTCCAGTGCTCTGGAAATGTAGCTCTCCTTAAAGAACGAGCAGCGTGTTGCCCACCACTCGGCATACACAGAGGGCCTCCGAGGGACCGACCTTTGGGCCTCGATGCTGCTCAGCAAGCCCACAGGGGTCTGGAGGTACTCAGGGATCTTGGAGGGAAAATGATGCACACCCGAGGGGCCTAGGAGTCCTGAAAAGGGTACTTCCTTTAAAATAAAGCAGAACAGGGGCTTCTCTGGTGGCGCAGTGGTTGAGAATCTGCCTGCCAATGCAGGGCACACGGGTTCGAGCCCTGGTCTGGGAGGATTCCACATGCCGTGAGGCAACTGGGCCCGTGAGCCACAACTACTGACCCTGCGCCTCTGGAGCCTGTGCTCCGCAACACGGGAGGCCGCGAGACTGAGAGGCCCACGCACCGCGATGAAGAGTGGCCCCCACTTACCGCAACTGGGGAGAGCCCTAGCACAGAAACGAAGACCCAACATAGCAATCAATCAATCAATCAATCAATCTTAAAACAACAATAAAAAATTAAAAAAATAAAATAAAATAAAGCAGAACAGCGACTAATACCTCATGGAAACAGCTGCATGCCGCCCTTTCTGCGCGGTTACTCAGGGACTTACCTCGAGGCCAGGACTCACGTTGAGTTTCCCTTTAGCTCTAGAGCGTGGCAGGATGAGCTCCACCCCGGCCATCGAAGCACCCGGCTTAGCTAGACAAAACTCATTTTCTTCCCAGAGCCATGCCTACAGCGGCTAGTGGCCTGTCAACAGCAGTCAATTTCAAGTAGCTTCAAGGCAGCATGAATGGAGCTTTCAAAATGGGAAAGCAAGGCTAGTTCCATCAGGCCCCCATTTCCGCGGGCACACGCAGCATACATCCCTGTGCTTTCTAACAAGTCCAAAGAGACACAGGTTACCCAGTGGTTCCTTCCCTGAATCAACTCCTCGAAGCAAGGTGTTCCACATCTAGCGAACTGCCTCAACCAAGGAACGCCCCAGCTAGGCCTCCGGGCCCGTGGCTCTTCAAAAGCCTCCAGTGTTACACGAAGAACTGGGCTTTAGTTGCAGTGGGAACGCAAGCCGACTCTCCTGGAGGCAAGGTGACTTCAGGCAGGAGGTCCGAGATGGAATGCGAAGCCGAGGGTTTTTCTCAGTGCAGCTCGGACTACGGCAATGAGTCAGACTTGCACGGTATGTTGGACCTGCTAAAATGGTGTTCGTCGACCTGTGGGAGTATTGAGGAAACCAAGCTGTCCCAAGAAAGACTGCAGTGTGTTGCCCTACACTCGGCATACACAGAGTGGCTCCGAAGGGCTACGGGCCTGGATGTGGCTTAGCAGGCCCATGGGGTCCTGGGGGTACTCAATCTTCTTGCAGGGAATAGGGTGCCCACGCGGGGCTCCTAGATGACCTGCAAAGCGTACTGACATTAAAATAACGCAGAACAGCGGCTACGGGCTCATGGAAAGTACTGCATGCCTCCGCTTCTGCATGGCAATTCAGGGCCTTACCTCGAGGCAAGTGCTCTCGCTGAGTGTCCCGTTAGCAACACAGCACGGTAGAATGCTGACTTTCTCCTCGAGCAGAGTGACTTCAGGTACGAGGTCCTCGAAGAATCCTAAGCAGAGTGTTTTCTCATGGCAGCTCAGACGGGGGCCATGACGAACACTTCCATGGCACGTCGCACTGGCTAGAAATATAGTCCTGAGGCTGTTCCAGTGCTCTGGAAATGTAGCTCTCCTTAAGGAACGTGTAGTGTGTTTCCCCATCACTCGGCATACACAGAGGGCCTCCGAGGGACCGACCTTTGGGCCTCGATGTTGCTCAGCAGGCCCACAGGGGTCTGGAGGCACTCAGGGATCCTGGAGGGAAAATGATGCACACCCGAGGGTCCTAAGAGTCCTGGAAAGGGTACTTCCTTTAAAATAAAGCAGAGCAGGGGCTTCCGTGGTGGCGCACTGGTTGACAATCTGCCTTCCAGTGCAGGGGACACAGGGGTTCGAGCCCTGGTCTGGGAGGATCACACATGTCGCGGAGCAACTGGGCCCGCGAGCCACACTACTGACCCTGCGCGTCTGGAGCCTGTGCTTCGCAACGAGAGAGGCCGCGAGACTGAGAGGCCCACGCACCGCGATGAAGAGTGGCCCCCACTTACCGCAACTGGGGAGAGCCCTAGCACAGAAACGAAGACCCAACATAGCAATCAATCATTCAATCAATCTTAAAACAACAATAAAAAATTTAAAAAATAAAATAAAATAAAGCAGAACAGCGACTAATACCTCATGGAAACAGCTGCATGCCGCCCTTTCTGCGCGGTTACTCAGGGACTTACCTCGAGGCCAGTACTCACGTTGAGTTTCCCTTTAGCTCTAGAGCGTGGCAGGATGAGCTCCACCCCGGCCATCGAAGCACCCGGCTTAGCTAGACAAAACTCATTTTCTTCCCAGAGCCATGCCTACAGCGGCTAGTGGCCTGTCAACAGCAGTCAATTTCAAGTAGCTTCAAGGCAGCATGAATGGAGCTTTCAAAATGGGAAAGCAAGGCTAGTTCCATCAGGCCCCCATTTCCGCGGGCACACGCAGCATACATCCCTGTGCTTTCTAACAAGTCCAAAGAGACACAGGTTACCAAGTGGTTACTTCCCTGAATCCACTCCTCGAAGCAGGGTGTACTGCATCTAGTGAACTGCCTCCACCAAGGAAAGCCCCAGCTAGGCCTCCGGGCCCGTGGCTCTTCAAAAGCCTGCAGTGTTACCCGAGAAAGTGGGCTTTAGTTGCAGTTGGAAAGCAAGCCGACATTCTCCTCGAGGCAGGGTGACTTCAGACACGGGGTCCCAGATGGAATACGAAGCCGAGGGTTTTTCTCAGTGCAGCTCACACTAGGGCAATGAGTCAGACTTGCACGGCACGTTGGACCTGCTAGAACAGTGTTCGTGGACCTGTGGGAGTGCTGGGGAAATCAAGCTGTCCCAAGAAAGAGTGCAGTCTGTTTCCCTACACCCGGCATACACAGAGTGGCTCCGAAGGGCTACGGGCCTGGATGTGGCTTAGCAGGCCCATGGGGGCCTGAGGGTACTCAGTGTTCTTGCAGGGAAAAGGGTGCCCACGCGAGGCTCCTAGATGTCCTGTAAAGCATACTGACGTTAAAATAATGCAGAGCAACCGCTATGGGCTCCTGGAAACTGCTGCACGCCTCCGCTTCTGCATGGCAATTCAGGGCCTTACCTTGAGACAACTGCTGACGCTGAGTGTCCCGTTAGGGACACAGCATGGTAGGATGCTGACTTTCTCCTCGAGCAGAGTGACTTCAGGTACGAGGTCCTCGAAGAATCCTAAGCAGAGTGTTTTCTTATGGCAGCTCAGACGGGGGCCATGACGAACACTTCCATGGCACGTCGCACTGGGTAGAAATGTGGTCCTGAGACTGTTCCAGTGCTCTGGAAATATAGCTCTCCTTAAAGAACGAGCAGCGTGTTGCCCATCACTCGGCATACACAGAGGGCCTCCGAGGGACCGACCTTTGGGCCTCGATGTTGCTCAGCAAGCCCACAGGGGTCTGGAGGTACTCACGGATCTTGGAGGGAAAATGATGCACACCCGAGGGGCCTAGGAGTCCTGGAAAGGGTACTTCCTTTAAAATAAAGCAGAACAGGGGCTTCCCTGGGGGCGCAGTGGTTGAGAATCTGCCTGCCAATGCAGGGCACACGGGTTCGAGCCCTGGTCTGGGAGGATTCCACATGCCGTGGGGCAACTGGGCCCGTGAGCCACAACTACTGAGCCTGCGCCTCTGGAGCCTGTGCTCCGCAACACGGGAGGCCGCGAGACTGAGAGGCCCACGCACCGCGATGAAGAGCGGCCCCCACTTACCGCAACTGGGGAGAGCCCTAGCACAGAAACGAAGACCCAACATAGCAATCAATCCATCAATCAATCAATCTTAAAACAACAATAAAAAATTAAAAAAATAAAATAAAATAAAGCAGAACAGCGACTAATACCTCATGGAAACAGCTGCATGCCGCCCTTTCTGCGCGGTTACTCAGGGACTTACCTCGAGGCCAGGACTCACGTTGAGTTTCCCTTTAGCTCTAGAGCGTGGCAGGATGAGCTCCACCCCGGCCATCGAAGCACCGGCTTAGCTAGAAAAAACTCATTCTCTTCCCACAGCCATGCCTACAGTGGCTAGTGGCCTGTCAACAGCAGTCAATTTCAAGTAGCTTCAAGGCACCATGAATGGAGCTTTCAAAATGGGAAAGCAAGAATAGTTCCATTAGGCCCCCATTTCCATGGGCACACGCAGCAGGCATCCCTGTGTTTTCTAACAAGTCCAAAGAGACACAGGTTTCCCAGTGGTTCCTTCCCTGAATCAACTCCTCGAAGCAGGGTGTACTGCATCTAGCGAACTGCCTCAACCAAGGAAAGCCCCAGCTAGGCCTCCGGGCCCGTGGCTCTTCAAAACCCTGCAGTGTTACCCGAGAAACTGGGCTTTAGTTGCAGTTGGAAAGCAAGCCGACATTCTCCTGGAGGCAGGATGACTTCAGACACGGGGTCCCAGATGGAATACGAAGCCGAGGGTTTTTCTCAGTGCAGCTCAGACTAGGGCAATGAGTCAGACTTGCACGGCACGTTGGACCTGCTAGAACAGTGTTCGTGGACCTGTGGGAGTGCTGGGGAAATCAAGCTGTCCCAAGAAAGACTGCAGTCTGTTGCCCTACGCTCGGCATACACAGACTGGCTCCGAAGGGCTACGGGCCTGGATGTGGCTTAGCGGGCCCATGGGGGCCTGAGGGTCCTCAGTGTTCTTGCAGGGAATAGGGTGCCCACGCGAGGCTCCTAGATGTCCTGCAAAGCGTACTGACGTTAAAATAATGCAGAGCAACGGCTATGGCCTCCTGGAAACTGCTGCACGCCTCCGCTTCTGCATGGCAATTCAGGGCCTTACCTCGAGGCAAGTGCTCTCGCTGAGTGTCCCGTTAGCGCCACAGCATGGTAGGATGCTGACTTTCTCCTCGAGCAGAGTGACTTCAGGTACGAGGTCCTCGAAGAATCCTAAGCAGAGTGTTTTCTCATGGCAGCTCAGACGGGGGCTGTGACGAACACTTCCATGGCACGTCGCACTGGGTAGAAATGTGGTCCTGAGGCTGTTCCAGTGCTCTGGAAATGTAGCTCTCCTTAAAGAACGAGCAGCGTGTTGCCCACCACTCGGCATACACAGAGGGCCTCCGAGGGACCGACCTTTGGGCCTCGATGCTGCTCAGCAAGCCCACAGGGGTCTGGAGGTACTCAGGGATCTTGGAGGGAAAATGATGCACACCCGAGGGGCCTAGGAGTCCTGAAAAGGGTACTTCCTTTAAAATAAAGCAGAACAGGGGCTTCTCTGGTGGCGCAGTGGTTGAGAATCTGCCTGCCAATGCAGGGCACACGGGTTCGAGCCCTGGTCTGGGAGGATTCCACATGCCGTGGGGCAACTGGGCCCGTGAGCCACAACTACTGACCCTGCGCCTCTGGAGCCTGTGCTCCGCAACACGGGAGGCCGCGAGACTGAGAGGCCCACGCACCGCGATGAAGAGTGGCCCCCACTTACCGCAACTGGGGAGAGCCCTAGCACAGAAACGAAGACCCAACATAGCAATCAATCAATCAATCAATCAATCTTAAAACAACAATAAAAAATTAAAAAAATAAAATAAAATAAAGCAGAACAGCGACTAATACCTCATGGAAACAGCTGCATGCCGCCCTTTCTGCGCGGTTACTCAGGGACTTACCTCGAGGCCAGGACTCACGTTGAGTTTCCCTTTAGCTCTAGAGCGTGGCAGGATGAGCTCCACCCCGGCCATCGAAGCACCCGGCTTAGCTAGACAAAACTCATTTTCTTCCCAGAGCCATGCCTACAGCGGCTAGTGGCCTGTCAACAGCAGTCAAATTCAAGTAGCTTCAAGGCAGCATGAATGGAGCTTTCAAAATGGGAAAGCAAGGCTAGTTCCATCAGGCCCCCATTTCCGCGGGCACACGCAGCATACATCCCTGTGCTTTCTAACAAGTCCAAAGAGACACAGGTTACCCAGTGGTTCCTTCCCTGAATCAACTCCTCGAAGCAAGGTGTTCCACATCTAGCGAACTGCCTCAACCAAGGAACGCCCCAGCTAGGCCTCCGGGCCCGTGGCTCTTCAAAAGCCTCCAGTGTTACACGAAGAACTGGGCTTTAGTTGCAGTGGGAACGCAAGCCGACTCTCCTGGAGGCAAGGTGACTTCAGGCAGGAGGTCCGAGATGGAATGCGAAGCCGAGGGTTTTTCTCAGTGCAGCTCGGACTACGGCAATGAGTCAGACTTGCACGGTATGTTGGACCTGCTAAAATGGTGTTCGTCGACCTGTGGGAGTATTGAGGAAACCAAGCTGTCCCAAGAAAGACTGCAGTGTGTTGCCCTACACTCGGCATACACAGAGTGGCTCCGAAGGGCTACGGGCCTGGATGTGGCTTAGCAGGACCATGGGGTCCTGGGGGTACTCAATCTTCTTGCAGGGAATAGGGTGCCCACGCGGGGCTCCTAGATGACCTGCAAAGCGTACTGACATTAAAATAACGCAGAACAGCGGCTACGGCCTCATGGAAAGTACTGCATGCCTCCGCTTCTGCATGGCAATTCAGGGCCTAACCTCGAGGCAAGTGCTCTCGCTGAGTGTCCCGTTAGCAACACAGCACGGTAGAATGCTGACTTTTTCCTCGAGCAGAGTGACTTCAGGTACGAGGTCCTCGAAGAATCCTAAGCAGAGTGTTTTCTCATGGCAGCTCAGACGGGGGCCATGACGAACACTTCCATGGCATGTCGCACTGGCTAGAAATATAGTCCTGAGGCTGTTCCAGTGCTCTGGAAATGTAGCTCTCCTTAAGGAACGTGTAGTGTGTTTCCCCATCACTCGGCATACACAGAGGGCCTCCGAGGGACCGACCTTTGGGCCTCGATGTTGCTCAGCAGGCCCACAGGGGTCTGGAGGCACTCAGGGATCCTGGAGGGAAAATGATGCACACCCGAGGGTCCTAAGAGTCCTGGAAAGGGTACTTCCTTTAAAATAAAGCAGAGCAGGGGCTTCCGTGGTGGCGCACTGGTTGACAATCTGCCTTCCAGTGCAGGGGACACAGGGGTTCGAGCCCTGGTCTGGGAGGATCACACATGTCGCGGAGCAACTGGGCCCGCGAGCCACACTACTGACCCTGCGCGTCTGGAGCCTGTGCTTCGCAACGAGAGAGGCCGCGAGACTGAGAGGCCCACGCACCGCGATGAAGAGCGGCCCCCACTTACCGCAACTGGGGAGAGCCCTAGCACAGAAACGAAGACCCAACATACCAATCAATCATTCAATCAATCTTAAAACAACAATAAAAAATTTAAAAAATAAAATAAAATAAAGCAGAACAGCGACTAATACCTCATGGAAACAGCTGCATGCCACCCTTTCTGCGCGGTTACTCAGGGACTTACCTCGAGGCCAGGACTCACGTTGAGTTTCCCTTTAGCTCTAGAGCGTGGCAGGATGAGCTCCACCCCGGCCATCGAAGCACCCGGCTTAGCTAGACAAAACTCATTTTCTTCCCAGAGCCATGCCTACAGCGGCTAGTGGCCTGTCAACAGCAGTCAATTTCAAGTAGCTTCAAGGCAGCATGAATGGAGCTTTCAAAATGGGAAAGCAAGGCTAGTTCCATCAGGCCCCCATTTCCGCGGGCACACGCAGCATACATCCCTGTGCTTTCTAACAAGTCCAAAGAGACACAGGTTACCAAGTGGTTACTTCCCTGAATCCACTCCTCGAAGCAGGGTGTACTGCATCTAGTGAACTGCCTCCACCAAGGAAAGCCCCAGCTAGGCCTCCGGGCCCGTGGCTCTTCAAAACCCTGCAGTGTTACCCGAGAAACTGGGCTTTAGTTGCAGTTGGAAAGCAAGCCGACATTCTCCTGGAGGCAGGATGACTTCAGACACGGGGTCCCAGATGGAATACGAAGCCGAGGGTTTTTCTCAGTGCAGCTCAGACTAGGGCAATGAGTCAGACTTGCACGGCACGTTGGACCTGCTAGAACAGTGTTCGTGGACCTGTGGGAGTGCTGGGGAAATCAAGCTGTCCCAAGAAAGACTGCAGTCTGTTGCCCTACGCTCGGCATACACAGACTGGCTCCGAAGGGCTACGGGCCTGGATGTGGCTTAGCGGGCCCATGGGGGCCTGAGGGTCCTCAGTGTTCTTGCAGGGAATAGGGTGCCCACGCGAGGCTCCTAGATGTCCTGCAAAGCGTACTGACGTTAAAATAATGCAGAGCAACGGCTATGGCCTCCTGGAAACTGCTGCACGCCTCCGCTTCTGCATGGCAATTCAGGGCCTTACCTCGAGGCAAGTGCTCTCGCTGAGTGTCCCGTTAGCGCCACAGCATGGTAGGATGCTGACTTTCTCCTCGAGCAGAGTGACTTCAGGTACGAGGTCCTCGAAGAATCCTAAGCAGAGTGTTTTCTCATGGCAGCTCAGACGGGGGCTGTGACGAACACTTCCATGGCACGTCGCACTGGGTAGAAATGTGGTCCTGAGGCTGTTCCAGTGCTCTGGAAATGTAGCTCTCCTTAAAGAACGAGCAGCGTGTTGCCCACCACTCGGCATACACAGAGGGCCTCCGAGGGACCGACCTTTGGGCCTCGATGCTGCTCAGCAAGCCCACAGGGGTCTGGAGGTACTCAGGGATCTTGGAGGGAAAATGATGCACACCCGAGGGGCCTAGGAGTCCTGAAAAGGGTACTTCCTTTAAAATAAAGCAGAACAGGGGCTTCTCTGGTGGCGCAGTGGTTGAGAATCTGCCTGCCAATGCAGGGCACACGGGTTCGAGCCCTGGTCTGGGAGGATTCCACATGCCGTGAGGCAACTGGGCCCGTGAGCCACAACTACTGACCCTGCGCCTCTGGAGCCTGTGCTCCGCAACACGGGAGGCCGCGAGACTGAGAGGCCCACGCACCGCGATGAAGAGTGGCCCCCACTTACCGCAACTGGGGAGAGCCCTAGCACAGAAACGAAGACCCAACATAGCAATCAATCAATCAATCAATCAATCTTAAAACAACAATAAAAAATTAAAAAAATAAAATAAAATAAAGCAGAACAGCGACTAATACCTCATGGAAACAGCTGCATGCCGCCCTTTCTGCGCGGTTACTCAGGGACTTACCTCGAGGCCAGGACTCACGTTGAGTTTCCCTTTAGCTCTAGAGCGTGGCAGGATGAGCTCCACCCCGGCCATCGAAGCACCCGGCTTAGCTAGACAAAACTCATTTTCTTCCCAGAGCCATGCCTACAGCGGCTAGTGGCCTGTCAACAGCAGTCAATTTCAAGTAGCTTCAAGGCAGCATGAATGGAGCTTTCAAAATGGGAAAGCAAGGCTAGTTCCATCAGGCCCCCATTTCCGCGGGCACACGCAGCATACATCCCTGTGCTTTCTAACAAGTCCAAAGAGACACAGGTTACCCAGTGGTTCCTTCCCTGAATCAACTCCTCGAAGCAGGGTGTTCCACATCTAGCGAACTGCCTCAACCAAGGAACGCCCCAGCTAGGCCTCCGGGCCCGTGGCTCTTCAAAAGCCTCCAGTGTTACACGAAGAACTGGGCTTTAGTTGCAGTGGGAACGCAAGCCGACTCTCCTGGAGGCAAGGTGACTTCAGGCAGGAGGTCCGAGATGGAATGCGAAGCCGAGGGTTTTTCTCAGTGCAGCTCGGACTACGGCAATGAGTCAGACTTGCACGGTATGTTGGACCTGCTAAAATGGTGTTCGTCGACCTGTGGGAGTATTGAGGAAACCAAGCTGTCCCAAGAAAGACTGCAGTGTGTTGCCCTACACTCGGCATACACAGAGTGGCTCCGAAGGGCTACGGGCCTGGATGTGGCTTAGCAGGCCCATGGGGTCCTGGGGGTACTCAATCTTCTTGCAGGGAATAGGGTGCCCACGCGGGGCTCCTAGATGACCTGCAAAGCGTACTGACATTAAAATAACGCAGAACAGCGGCTACGGCCTCATGGAAAGTACTGCATGCCTCCGCTTCTGCATGGCAATTCAGGGCCTTACCTCGAGGCAAGTGCTCTCGCTGAGTGTCCCGTTAGCAACACAGCACGGTAGAATGCTGACTTTCTCCTCGAGCAGAGTGACTTCAGGTACGAGGTCCTCGAAGAATCCTAAGCAGAGTGTTTTCTCATGGCAGCTCAGACGGGGGCCATGACGAACACTTCCATGGCACGTCGCACTGGCTAGAAATATAGTCCTGAGGCTGTTCCAGTGCTCTGGAAATGTAGCTCTCCTTAAGGAACGTGTAGTGTGTTTCCCCATCACTCGGCATACACAGAGGGCCTCCGAGGGACCGACCTTTGGGCCTCGATGTTGCTCAGCAGGCCCACAGGGGTCTGGAGGCACTCAGGGATCCTGGAGGGAAAATGATGCACACCCGAGGGTCCTAAGAGTCCTGGAAAGGGTACTTCCTTTAAAATAAAGCAGAGCAGGGGCTTCCGTGGTGGCGCACTGGTTGACAATCTGCCTTCCAGTGCAGGGGACACAGGGGTTCGAGCCCTGGTCTGGGAGGATCACACATGTCGCGGAGCAACTGGGCCCGCGAGCCACACTACTGACCCTGCGCGTCTGGAGCCTGTGCTTCGCAACGAGAGAGGCCGCGAGACTGAGAGGCCCACGCACCGCGATGAAGAGCGGCCCCCACTTACCGCAACTGGGGAGAGCCCTAGCACAGAAACGAAGACCCAACATAGCAATCAATCATTCAATCAATCTTAAAACAACAATAAAAAATTTAAAAAATAAAATAAAATAAAGCAGAACAGCGACTAATACCTCATGGAAACAGCTGCATGCCACCCTTTCTGCGCGGTTACTCAGGGACTTACCTCGAGGCCAGGACTCACGTTGAGTTTCCCTTTAGCTCTAGAGCGTGGCAGGATGACCTCCACCCCGGCCATCGAAGCACCCGGCTTAGCTAGACAAAACTCATTTTCTTCCCAGAGCCATGCCTACAGCGGCTAGTGGCCTGTCAACAGCAGTCAATTTCAAGTAGCTTCAAGGCAGCATGAATGGAGCTTTCAAAATGGGAAAGCAAGGCTAGTTCCATCAGGCCCCCATTTCCGCGGGCACACGCAGCATACATCCCTGTGCTTTCTAACAAGTCCAAAGAGACACAGGTTACCAAGTGGTTACTTCCCTGAATCCACTCCTCGAAGCAGGGTGTACTGCATCTAGTGAACTGCCTCCACCAAGGAAAGCCCCAGCTAGGCCTCCGGGCCCGTGGCTCTTCAAAACCCTGCAGTGTTACCCGAGAAACTGGGCTTTAGTTGCAGTTGGAAAGCAAGCCGACATTCTCCTGGAGGCAGGATGACTTCAGACACGGGGTCCCAGATGGAATACGAAGCCGAGGGTTTTTCTCAGTGCAGCTCAGACTAGGGCAATGAGTCAGACTTGCACGGCACGTTGGACCTGCTAGAACAGTGTTCGTGGACCTGTGGGAGTGCTGGGGAAATCAAGCTGTCCCAAGAAAGACTGCAGTCTGTTGCCCTACGCTCGGCATACACAGACTGGCTCCGAAGGGCTACGGGCCTGGATGTGGCTTAGCGGGCCCATGGGGGCCTGAGGGTCCTCAGTGTTCTTGCAGGGAATAGGGTGCCCACGCGAGGCTCCTAGATGTCCTGCAAAGCGTACTGACGTTAAAATAATGCAGAGCAACGGCTATGGCCTCCTGGAAACTGCTGCACGCCTCCGCTTCTGCATGGCAATTCAGGGCCTTACCTCGAGGCAAGTGCTCTCGCTGAGTGTCCCGTTAGCGCCACAGCATGGTAGGATGCTGACTTTCTCCTCGAGCAGAGTGACTTCAGGTACGAGGTCCTCGAAGAATCCTAAGCAGAGTGTTTTCTCATGGCAGCTCAGACGGGGGCTGTGACGAACACTTCCATGGCACGTCGCACTGGGTAGAAATGTGGTCCTGAGGCTGTTCCAGTGCTCTGGAAATGTAGCTCTCCTTAAAGAACGAGCAGCGTGTTGCCCACCACTCGGCATACACAGAGGGCCTCCGAGGGACCGACCTTTGGGCCTCGATGCTGCTCAGCAAGCCCACAGGGGTCTGGAGGTACTCAGGGATCTTGGAGGGAAAATGATGCACACCCGAGGGGCCTAGGAGTCCTGAAAAGGGTACTTCCTTTAAAATAAAGCAGAACAGGGGCTTCTCTGGTGGCGCAGTGGTTGAGAATCTGCCTGCCAATGCAGGGCACACGGGTTCGAGCCCTGGTCTGGGAGGATTCCACATGCCGTGGGGCAACTGGGCCCGTGAGCCACAACTACTGACCCTGCGCCTCTGGAGCCTGTGCTCCGCAACACGGGAGGCCGCGAGACTGAGAGGCCCACGCACCGCGATGAAGAGTGGCCCCCACTTACCGCAACTGGGGAGAGCCCTAGCACAGAAACGAAGACCCAACATAGCAATCAATCAATCAATCAATCAATCTTAAAACAACAATAAAAAATTAAAAAAATAAAATAAAATAAAGCAGAACAGCGACTAATACCTCATGGAAACAGCTGCATGCCGCCCTTTCTGCGCGGTTACTCAGGGACTTACCTCGAGGCCAGGACTCACGTTCAGTTTCCCTTTAGCTCTAGAGCGTGGCAGGATGAGCTCCACCCCGGCCATCGAAGCACCCGGCTTAGCTAGACAAAACTCATTTTCTTCCCAGAGCCATGCCTACAGCGGCTAGTGGCCTGTCAACAGCAGTCAATTTCAAGTAGCTTCAAGGCAGCATGAATGGAGCTTTCAAAATGGGAAAGCAAGGCTAGTTCCATCAGGCCCCCATTTCCGCGGGCACACGCAGCATACATCCCTGTGCTTTCTAACAAGTCCAAAGAGACACAGGTTACCCAGTGGTTCCTTCCCTGAATCAACTCCTCGAAGCAGGGTGTTCCACATCTAGCGAACTGCCTCAACCAAGGAACGCCCCAGCTAGGCCTCCGGGCCCGTGGCTCTTCAAAAGCCTCCAGTGTTACACGAAGAACTGGGCTTTAGTTGCAGTGGGAACGCAAGCCGACTCTCCTGGAGGCAAGGTGACTTCAGGCAGGAGGTCCGAGATGGAATGCGAAGCCGAGGGTTTTTCTCAGTGCAGCTCGGACTACGGCAATGAGTCAGACTTGCACGGTATGTTGGACCTGCTAAAATGGTGTTCGTCGACCTGTGGGAGTATTGAGGAAACCAAGCTGTCCCAAGAAAGACTGCAGTGTGTTGCCCTACACTCGGCATACACAGAGTGGCTCCGAAGGGCTACGGGCCTGGATGTGGCTTAGCAGGCCCATGGGGTCCTGGGGGTACTCAATCTTCTTGCAGGGAATAGGGTGCCCACGCGGGGCTCCTAGATGACCTGCAAAGCGTACTGACATTAAAATAACGCAGAACAGCGGCTACGGCCTCATGGAAAGTACTGCATGCCTCCGCTTCTGCATGGCAATTCAGGGCCTTACCTCGAGGCAAGTGCTCTCGCTGAGTGTCCCGTTAGCAACACAGCACGGTAGAATGCTGACTTTCTCCTCGAGCAGAGTGACTTCAGGTACGAGGTCCTCGAAGAATCCTAAGCAGAGTGTTTTCTCATGGCAGCTCAGACGGGGGCCATGACGAACACTTCCATGGCACGTCGCACTGGCTAGAAATATAGTCCTGAGGCTGTTCCAGTGCTCTGGAAATGTAGCTCTCCTTAAGGAACGTGTAGTGTGTTTCCCCATCACTCGGCATACACAGAGGGCCTCCGAGGGACCGACCTTTGGGCCTCGATGTTGCTCAGCAGGCCCACAGGGGTCTGGAGGCACTCAGGGATCCTGGAGGGAAAATGATGCACACCCGAGGGTCCTAAGAGTCCTGGAAAGGGTACTTCCTTTAAAATAAAGCAGAGCAGGGGCTTCCGTGGTGGCGCACTGGTTGACAATCTGCCTTCCAGTGCAGGGGACACAGGGGTTCGAGCCCTGGTCTGGGAGGATCACACATGTCGCGGAGCAACTGGGCCCGCGAGCCACACTACTGACCCTGCGCGTCTGGAGCCTGTGCTTCGCAACGAGAGAGGCCGCGAGACTGAGAGGCCCACGCACCGCGATGAAGAGCGGCCCCCACTTACCGCAACTGGGGAGAGCCCTAGCACAGAAACGAAGACCCAACATAGCAATCAATCATTCAATCAATCTTAAAACAACAATAAAAAATTTAAAAAATAAAATAAAATAAAGCAGAACAGCGACTAATACCTCATGGAAACAGCTGCATGCCACCCTTTCTGCGCGGTTACTCAGGGACTTACCTCGAGGCCAGTACTCACGTTGAGTTTCCCTTTAGCTCTAGAGCGTGGCAGGATGAGCTCCACCCCGGCCATCGAAGCACCCGGCTTAGCTAGACAAAACTCATTTTCTTCCCAGAGCCATGCCTACAGCGGCTAGTGGCCTGTCAACAGCAGTCAATTTCAAGTAGCTTCAAGGCAGCATGAATGGAGCTTTCAAAATGGGAAAGCAAGGCTAGTTCCATCAGGCCCCCATTTCCGCGGGCACACGCAGCATACATCCCTGTGCTTTCTAACAAGTCCAAAGAGACACAGGTTACCAAGTGGTTACTTCCCTGAATCCACTCCTCGAAGCAGGGTGTACTGCATCTAGTGAACTGCCTCCACCAAGGAAAGCCCCAGCTAGGCCTCCGGGCCCGTGGCTCTTCAAAAGCCTGCAGTGTTACCCGAGAAAGTGGGCTTTAGTTGCAGTTGGAAAGCAAGCCGACATTCTCCTCGAGGCAGGGTGACTTCAGACACGGGGTCCCAGATGGAATACGAAGCCGAGGATTTTTCTCAGTGCAGCTCACACTAGGGCAATGAGTCAGACTTGCACGGCACGTTGGACCTGCTAGAACAGTGTTCGTGGACCTGTGGGAGTGCTGGGGAAATCAAGCTGTCCCAAGAAAGACTGCAGTCTGTTGCCCTACGCTCGGCATACACAGACTGGCTCCGAAGGGCTACGGGCCTGGATGTGGCTTAGCAGGCCCATGGGGGCCTGAGGGTCCTCAGTGTTCTTGCAGGGAATAGGGTGCCCACGCGAGGCTCCTAGATGTCCTGCAAAGCGTACTGACGTTAAAATAATGCAGAGCAACGGCTATGGCCTCCTGGAAACTGCTGCACGCCTCCGCTTCTGCATGGCAATTCAGGGCCTTACCTCGAGGCAAGTGCTCTCGCTGAGTGTCCCGTTAGCGCCACAGCATGGTAGGATGCTGACTTTCTCCTCGAGCAGAGTGACTTCAGGTACGAGGTCCTCGAAGAATCCTAAGCAGAGTGTTTTCTTATGGCAGCTCAAACGGGGGCCATGACGAACACTTCCATGGCACGTCGCACTGGGTAGAAATGTGGTCCTGAGACTGTTCCAGTGCTCTGGAAATATAGCTCTCCTTAAAGAACGAGCAGCGTGTTGCCCATCACTCGGCATACACAGAGGGCCTCCGAGGGACCGACCTTTGGGCCTCGATGTTGCTCAGCAAGCCCACAGGGGTCTGGAGGTACTCACGGATCTTGGAGGGAAAATGATGCACACCCGAGGGGCCTAGGAGTCCTGGAAAGGGTACTTCCTTTAAAATAAAGCAGAACAGGGGCTTCCCTGGGGGCGCAGTGGTTGAGAATCTGCCTGCCAATGCAGGGCACACGGGTTCGAGCCCTGGTCTGGGAGGATTCCACATGCCGTGGGGCAACTGGGCCCGTGAGCCACAACTACTGAGCCTGCGCCTCTGGAGCCTGTGCTCCGCAACACGGGAGGCCGCGAGACTGAGAGGCCCACGCACCGCGATGAAGAGCGGCCCCCACTTACCGCAACTGGGGAGAGCCCTAGCACAGAAACGAAGACCCAACATAGCAATCAATCCATCAATCAATCAATCTTAAAACAACAATAAAAAATTAAAAAAATAAAATAAAATAAAGCAGAACAGGGACTAATACCTCATGGAAACAGCTGCATGCCGCCCTTTCTGCGCGGTTACTCAGGGACTTACCTCGAGGCCAGGACTCACGTTGAGTTTCCCTTTAGCTCTAGAGCGTGGCAGGATGAGCTCCACCCCGGCCATCGAAGCACCGGCTTAGCTAGAAAAAACTCATTCTCTTCCCACAGCCATGCCTACAGTGGCTAGTGGCCTGTCAACAGCAGTCAATTTCAAGTAGCTTCAAGGCACCATGAATGGAGCTTTCAAAATGGGAAAGCAAGAATAGTTCCATTAGGCCCCCATTTCCATGGGCACACGCAGCAGGCATCCCTGTGCTTTCTAACAAGTCCAAAGAGACACAGGTTTCCCAGTGGTTCCTTCCCTGAATCAACTCCTCGAAGCAGGGTGTACTGCATCTAGCGAACTGCCTCAACCAAGGAAAGCCCCAGCTAGGCCTCCGGGCCCGTGGCTCTTCAAAACCCTGCAGTGTTACCCGAGAAACTGGGCTTTAGTTGCAGTTGGAAAGCAAGCCGACATTCTCCTGGAGGCAGGATGACTTCAGACACGGGGTCCCAGATGGAATACGAAGCCGAGGGTTTTTCTCAGTGCAGCTCAGACTAGGGCAATGAGTCAGACTTGCACGGCACGTTGGACCTGCTAGAACAGTGTTCGTGGACCTGTGGGAGTGCTGGGGAAATCAAGCTGTCCCAAGAAAGACTGCAGTCTGTTGCCCTACGCTCGGCATACACAGACTGGCTCCGAAGGGCTACGGGCCTGGATGTGGCTTAGCGGGCCCATGGGGGCCTGAGGGTCCTCAGTGTTCTTGCAGGGAATAGGGTGCCCACGCGAGGCTCCTAGATGTCCTGCAAAGCGTACTGACGTTAAAATAATGCAGAGCAACGGCTATGGCCTCCTGGAAACTGCTGCACGCCTCCGCTTCTGCATGGCAATTCAGGGCCTTACCTCGAGGCAAGTGCTCTCGCTGAGTGTCCCGTTAGCGCCACAGCATGGTAGGATGCTGACTTTCTCCTCGAGCAGAGTGACTTCAGGTACGAGGTCCTCGAAGAATCCTAAGCAGAGTGTTTTCTCATGGCAGCTCAGACGGGGGCTGTGACGAACACTTCCATGGCACGTCGCACTGGGTAGAAATGTGGTCCTGAGGCTGTTCCAGTGCTCTGGAAATGTAGCTCTCCTTAAAGAACGAGCAGCGTGTTGCCCACCACTCGGCATACACAGAGGGCCTCCGAGGGACCGACCTTTGGGCCTCGATGCTGCTCAGCAAGCCCACAGGGGTCTGGAGGTACTCAGGGATCTTGGAGGGAAAATGATGCACACCCGAGGGGCCTAGGAGTCCTGAAAAGGGTACTTCCTTTAAAATAAAGCAGAACAGGGGCTTCTCTGGTGGCGCAGTGGTTGAGAATCTGCCTGCCAATGCAGGGCACACGGGTTCGAGCCCTGGTCTGGGAGGATTCCACATGCCGTGGGGCAACTGGGCCCGTGAGCCACAACTACTGACCCTGCGCCTCTGGAGCCTGTGCTCCGCAACACGGGAGGCCGCGAGACTGAGAGGCCCACGCACCGCGATGAAGAGTGGCCCCCACTTACCGCAACTGGGGAGAGCCCTAGCACAGAAACGAAGACCCAACATAGCAATCAATCAATCAATCAATCAATCTTAAAACAACAATAAAAAATTAAAAAAATAAAATAAAATAAAGCAGAACAGCGACTAATACCTCATGGAAACAGCTGCATGCCGCCCTTTCTGCGCGGTTACTCAGGGACTTACCTCGAGGCCAGGACTCACGTTGAGTTTCCCTTTAGCTCTAGAGCGTGGCAGGATGAGCTCCACCCCGGCCATCGAAGCACCCGGCTTAGCTAGACAAAACTCATTTTCTTCCCAGAGCCATGCCTACAGCGGCTAGTGGCCTGTCAACAGCAGTCAATTTCAAGTAGCTTCAAGGCAGCATGAATGGAGCTTTCAAAATGGGAAAGCAAGGCTAGTTCCATCAGGCCCCCATTTCCGCGGGCACACGCAGCATACATCCCTGTGCTTTCTAACAAGTCCAAAGAGACACAGGTTACCCAGTGGTTCCTTCCCTGAATCAACTCCTCGAAGCAGGGTGTTCCACATCTAGCGAACTGCCTCAACCAAGGAACGCCCCAGCTAGGCCTCCGGGCCCGTGGCTCTTCAAAAGCCTCCAGTGTTACACGAAGAACTGGGCTTTAGTTGCAGTGGGAACGCAAGCCGACTCTCCTGGAGGCAAGGTGACTTCAGGCAGGAGGTCCGAGATGGAATGCGAAGCCGAGGGTTTTTCTCAGTGCAGCTCGGACTACGGCAATGAGTCAGACTTGCACGGTATGTTGGACCTGCTAAAATGGTGTTCGTCGACCTGTGGGAGTATTGAGGAAACCAAGCTGTCCCAAGAAAGACTGCAGTGTGTTGCCCTACACTCGGCATACACAGAGTGGCTCCGAAGGGCTACGGGCCTGGATGTGGCTTAGCAGGCCCATGGGGTCCTGGGGGTACTCAATCTTCTTGCAGGGAATAGGGTGCCCACGCGGGGCTCCTAGATGACCTGCAAAGCGTACTGACATTAAAATAACGCAGAACAGCGGCTACGGCCTCATGGAAAGTACTGCATGCCTCCGCTTCTGCATGGCAATTCAGGGCCTTACCTCGAGGCAAGTGCTCTCGCTGAGTGTCCCGTTAGCAACACAGCACGGTAGAATGCTGACTTTCTCCTCGAGCAGAGTGACTTCAGGTACGAGGTCCTCGAAGAATCCTAAGCAGAGTGTTTTCTCATGGCAGCTCAGACGGGGGCCATGACGAACACTTCCATGGCACGTCGCACTGGCTAGAAATATAGTCCTGAGGCTGTTCCAGTGCTCTGGAAATGTAGCTCTCCTTAAGGAACGTGTAGTGTGTTTCCCCATCACTCGGCATACACAGAGGGCCTCCGAGGGACCGACCTTTGGGCCTCGATGTTGCTCAGCAGGCCCACAGGGGTCTGGAGGCACTCAGGGATCCTGGAGGGAAAATGATGCACACCCGAGGGTCCTAAGAGTCCTGGAAAGGGTACTTCCTTTAAAATAAAGCAGAGCAGGGGCTTCCGTGGTGGCGCACTGGTTGACAATCTGCCTTCCAGTGCAGGGGACACAGGGGTTCGAGCCCTGGTCTGGGAGGATCACACATGTCGCGGAGCAACTGGGCCCGCGAGCCACACTACTGACCCTGCGCGTCTGGAGCCTGTGCTTCGCAACGAGAGAGGCCGCGAGACTGAGAGGCCCACGCACCGCGATGAAGAGCGGCCCCCACTTACCGCAACTGGGGAGAGCCCTAGCACAGAAACGAAGACCCAACATAGCAATCAATCATTCAATCAATCTTAAAACAACAATAAAAAATTTAAAAAATAAAATAAAATAAAGCAGAACAGCGACTAATACCTCATGGAAACAGCTGCATGCCACCCTTTCTGCGCGGTTACTCAGGGACTTACCTCGAGGCCAGTACTCACGTTGAGTTTCCCTTTAGCTCTAGAGCGTGGCAGGATGAGCTCCACCCCGGCCATCGAAGCACCCGGCTTAGCTAGACAAAACTCATTTTCTTCCCAGAGCCATGCCTACAGCGGCTAGTGGCCTGTCAACAGCAGTCAATTTCAAGTAGCTTCAAGGCAGCATGAATGGAGCTTTCAAAATGGGAAAGCAAGGCTAGTTCCATCAGGCCCCCATTTCCGCGGGCACACGCAGCATACATCCCTGTGCTTTCTAACAAGTCCAAAGAGACACAGGTTACCAAGTGGTTACTTCCCTGAATCCACTCCTCGAAGCAGGGTGTACTGCATCTAGTGAACTGCCTCCACCAAGGAAAGCCCCAGCTAGGCCTCCGGGCCCGTGGCTCTTCAAAAGCCTGCAGTGTTACCCGAGAAAGTGGGCTTTAGTTGCAGTTGGAAAGCAAGCCGACATTCTCCTCGAGGCAGGGTGACTTCAGACACGGGGTCCCAGATGGAATACGAAGCCGAGGATTTTTCTCAGTGCAGCTCACACTAGGGCAATGAGTCAGACTTGCACGGCACGTTGGACCTGCTAGAACAGTGTTCGTGGACCTGTGGGAGTGCTGGGGAAATCAAGCTGTCCCAAGAAAGACTGCAGTCTGTTGCCCTACGCTCGGCATACACAGACTGGCTCCGAAGGGCTACGGGCCTGGATGTGGCTTAGCAGGCCCATGGGGGCCTGAGGGTCCTCAGTGTTCTTGCAGGGAATAGGGTGCCCACGCGAGGCTCCTAGATGTCCTGCAAAGCGTACTGACGTTAAAATAATGCAGAGCAACGGCTATGGCCTCCTGGAAACTGCTGCACGCCTCCGCTTCTGCATGGCAATTCAGGGCCTTACCTCGAGGCAAGTGCTCTCGCTGAGTGTCCCGTTAGCGCCACAGCATGGTAGGATGCTGACTTTCTCCTCGAGCAGAGTGACTTCAGGTACGAGGTCCTCGAAGAATCCTAAGCAGAGTGTTTTCTTATGGCAGCTCAAACGGGGGCCATGACGAACACTTCCATGGCACGTCGCACTGGGTAGAAATGTGGTCCTGAGACTGTTCCAGTGCTCTGGAAATATAGCTCTCCTTAAAGAACGAGCAGCGTGTTGCCCATCACTCGGCATACACAGAGGGCCTCCGAGGGACCGACCTTTGGGCCTCGATGTTGCTCAGCAAGCCCACAGGGGTCTGGAGGTACTCACGGATCTTGGAGGGAAAATGATGCACACCCGAGGGGCCTAGGAGTCCTGGAAAGGGTACTTCCTTTAAAATAAAGCAGAACAGGGGCTTCCCTGGGGGCGCAGTGGTTGAGAATCTGCCTGCCAATGCAGGGCACACGGGTTCGAGCCCTGGTCTGGGAGGATTCCACATGCCGTGGGGCAACTGGGCCCGTGAGCCACAACTACTGAGCCTGCGCCTCTGGAGCCTGTGCTCCGCAACACGGGAGGCCGCGAGACTGAGAGGCCCACGCACCGCGATGAAGAGCGGCCCCCACTTACCGCAACTGGGGAGAGCCCTAGCACAGAAACGAAGACCCAACATAGCAATCAATCCATCAATCAATCAATCTTAAAACAACAATAAAAAATTAAAAAAATAAAATAAAATAAAGCAGAACAGGGACTAATACCTCATGGAAACAGCTGCATGCCGCCCTTTCTGCGCGGTTACTCAGGGACTTACCTCGAGGCCAGGACTCACGTTGAGTTTCCCTTTAGCTCTAGAGCGTGGCAGGATGAGCTCCACCCCGGCCATCGAAGCACCGGCTTAGCTAGAAAAAACTCATTCTCTTCCCACAGCCATGCCTACAGTGGCTAGTGGCCTGTCAACAGCAGTCAATTTCAAGTAGCTTCAAGGCACCATGAATGGAGCTTTCAAAATGGGAAAGCAAGAATAGTTCCATTAGGCCCCCATTTCCATGGGCACACGCAGCAGGCATCCCTGTGCTTTCTAACAAGTCCAAAGAGACACAGGTTTCCCAGTGGTTCCTTCCCTGAATCAACTCCTCGAAGCAGGGTGTACTGCATCTAGCGAACTGCCTCAACCAAGGAAAGCCCCAGCTAGGCCTCCGGGCCCGTGGCTCTTCAAAACCCTGCAGTGTTACCCGAGAAACTGGGCTTTAGTTGCAGTTGGAAAGCAAGCCGACATTCTCCTGGAGGCAGGATGACTTCAGACACGGGGTCCCAGATGGAATACGAAGCCGAGGGTTTTTCTCAGTGCAGCTCAGACTAGGGCAATGAGTCAGACTTGCACGGCACGTTGGACCTGCTAGAACAGTGTTCGTGGACCTGTGGGAGTGCTGGGGAAATCAAGCTGTCCCAAGAAAGACTGCAGTCTGTTGCCCTACGCTCGGCATACACAGACTGGCTCCGAAGGGCTACGGGCCTGGATGTGGCTTAGCGGGCCCATGGGGGCCTGAGGGTCCTCAGTGTTCTTGCAGGGAATAGGGTGCCCACGCGAGGCTCCTAGATGTCCTGCAAAGCGTACTGACGTTAAAATAATGCAGAGCAACGGCTATGGCCTCCTGGAAACTGCTGCACGCCTCCGCTTCTGCATGGCAATTCAGGGCCTTACCTCGAGGCAAGTGCTCTCGCTGAGTGTCCCGTTAGCGCCACAGCATGGTAGGATGCTGACTTTCTCCTCGAGCAGAGTGACTTCAGGTACGAGGTCCTCGAAGAATCCTAAGCAGAGTGTTTTCTCATGGCAGCTCAGACGGGGGCTGTGACGAACACTTCCATGGCACGTCGCACTGGGTAGAAATGTGGTCCTGAGGCTGTTCCAGTGCTCTGGAAATGTAGCTCTCCTTAAAGAACGAGCAGCGTGTTGCCCACCACTCGGCATACACAGAGGGCCTCCGAGGGACCGACCTTTGGGCCTCGATGCTGCTCAGCAAGCCCACAGGGGTCTGGAGGTACTCAGGGATCTTGGAGGGAAAATGATGCACACCCGAGGGGCCTAGGAGTCCTGAAAAGGGTACTTCCTTTAAAATAAAGCAGAACAGGGGCTTCTCTGGTGGCGCAGTGGTTGAGAATCTGCCTGCCAATGCAGGGCACACGGGTTCGAGCCCTGGTCTGGGAGGATTCCACATGCCGTGGGGCAACTGGGCCCGTGAGCCACAACTACTGACCCTGCGCCTCTGGAGCCTGTGCTCCGCAACACGGGAGGCCGCGAGACTGAGAGGCCCACGCACCGCGATGAAGAGTGGCCCCCACTTACCGCAACTGGGGAGAGCCCTAGCACAGAAACGAAGACCCAACATAGCAATCAATCAATCAATCAATCAATCTTAAAACAACAATAAAAAATTAAAAAAATAAAATAAAATAAAGCAGAACAGCGACTAATACCTCATGGAAACAGCTGCATGCCGCCCTTTCTGCGCGGTTACTCAGGGACTTACCTCGAGGCCAGGACTCACGTTGAGTTTCCCTTTAGCTCTAGAGCGTGGCAGGATGAGCTCCACCCCGGCCATCGAAGCACCCGGCTTAGCTAGACAAAACTCATTTTCTTCCCAGAGCCATGCCTACAGCGGCTAGTGGCCTGTCAACAGCAGTCAATTTCAAGTAGCTTCAAGGCAGCATGAATGGAGCTTTCAAAATGGGAAAGCAAGGCTAGTTCCATCAGGCCCCCATTTCCGCGGGCACACGCAGCATACATCCCTGTGCTTTCTAACAAGTCCAAAGAGACACAGGTTACCCAGTGGTTCCTTCCCTGAATCAACTCCTCGAAGCAGGGTGTTCCACATCTAGCGAACTGCCTCAACCAAGGAACGCCCCAGCTAGGCCTCCGGGCCCGTGGCTCTTCAAAAGCCTCCAGTGTTACACGAAGAACTGGGCTTTAGTTGCAGTGGGAACGCAAGCCGACTCTCCTGGAGGCAAGGTGACTTCAGGCAGGAGGTCCGAGATGGAATGCGAAGCCGAGGGTTTTTCTCAGTGCAGCTCGGACTACGGCAATGAGTCAGACTTGCACGGTATGTTGGACCTGCTAAAATGGTGTTCGTCGACCTGTGGGAGTATTGAGGAAACCAAGCTGTCCCAAGAAAGACTGCAGTGTGTTGCCCTACACTCGGCATACACAGAGTGGCTCCGAAGGGCTACGGGCCTGGATGTGGCTTAGCAGGCCCATGGGGTCCTGGGGGTACTCAATCTTCTTGCAGGGAATAGGGTGCCCACGCGGGGCTCCTAGATGACCTGCAAAGCGTACTGACATTAAAATAACGCAGAACAGCGGCTACGGCCTCATGGAAAGTACTGCATGCCTCCGCTTCTGCATGGCAATTCAGGGCCTTACCTCGAGGCAAGTGCTCTCGCTGAGTGTCCCGTTAGCAACACAGCACGGTAGAATGCTGACTTTCTCCTCGAGCAGAGTGACTTCAGGTACGAGGTCCTCGAAGAATCCTAAGCAGAGTGTTTTCTCATGGCAGCTCAGACGGGGGCCATGACGAACACTTCCATGGCACGTCGCACTGGCTAGAAATATAGTCCTGAGGCTGTTCCAGTGCTCTGGAAATGTAGCTCTCCTTAAGGAACGTGTAGTGTGTTTCCCCATCACTCGGCATACACAGAGGGCCTCCGAGGGACCGACCTTTGGGCCTCGATGTTGCTCAGCAGGCCCACGGGGGTCTGGAGGCACTCAGGGATCCTGGAGGGAAAATGATGCACACCCGAGGGTCCTAAGAGTCCTGGAAAGGGTACTTCCTTTAAAATAAAGCAGAGCAGGGGCTTCCGTGGTGGCGCACTGGTTGACAATCTGCCTTCCAGTGCAGGGGACACAGGGGTTCGAGCCCTGGTCTGGGAGGATCACACATGTCGCGGAGCAACTGGGCCCGCGAGCCACACTACTGACCCTGCGCGTCTGGAGCCTGTGCTTCGCAACGAGAGAGGCCGCGAGACTGAGAGGCCCACGCACCGCGATGAAGAGCGGCCCCCACTTACCGCAACTGGGGAGAGCCCTAGCACAGAAACGAAGACCCAACATAGCAATCAATCATTCAATCAATCTTAAAACAACAATAAAAAATTTAAAAAATAAAATAAAATAAAGCAGAACAGCGACTAATACCTCATGGAAACAGCTGCATGCCACCCTTTCTGCGCGGTTACTCAGGGACTTACCTCGAGGCCAGTACTCACGTTGAGTTTCCCTTTAGCTCTAGAGCGTGGCAGGATGAGCTCCACCCCGGCCATCGAAGCACCCGGCTTAGCTAGACAAAACTCATTTTCTTCCCAGAGCCATGCCTACAGCGGCTAGTGGCCTGTCAACAGCAGTCAATTTCAAGTAGCTTCAAGGCAGCATGAATGGAGCTTTCAAAATGGGAAAGCAAGGCTAGTTCCATCAGGCCCCCATTTCCGCGGGCACACGCAGCATACATCCCTGTGCTTTCTAACAAGTCCAAAGAGACACAGGTTACCAAGTGGTTACTTCCCTGAATCCACTCCTCGAAGCAGG
Source organism: Eschrichtius robustus (assembly GCF_028021215.1). NCBI lineage: Eukaryota > Metazoa > Chordata > Mammalia > Artiodactyla > Eschrichtiidae > Eschrichtius > Eschrichtius robustus. The sequence continues at coordinate 50,099 of NC_090826.1, forward strand.
GTGTACTGCATCTAGTGAACTGCCTCCACCAAGGAAAGCCCCAGCTAGGCCTCCGGGCCCGTGGCTCTTCAAAAGCCTGCAGTGTTACCCGAGAAAGTGGGCTTTAGTTGCAGTTGGAAAGCAAGCCGACATTCTCCTCGAGGCAGGGTGACTTCAGACACGGGGTCCCAGATGGAATACGAAGCCGAGGGTTTTTCTCAGTGCAGCTCACACTAGGGCAATGAGTCAGACTTGCACGGCACGTTGGACCTGCTAGAACAGTGTTCGTGGACCTGTGGGAGTGCTGGGGAAATCAAGCTGTCCCAAGAAAGACTGCAGTCTGTTTCCCTACACCCGGCATACACAGAGTGGCTCCGAAGGGCTACGGGCCTGGATGTGGCTTAGCAGGCCCATGGGGGCCTGAGGGTACTCAGTGTTCTTGCAGGGAAAAGGGTGCCCACGCGAGGCTCCTAGATGTCCTGTAAAGCATACTGACGTTAAAATAATGCAGAGCAACCGCTATGGGCTCCTGGAAACTGCTGCACACCTCCGCTTCTGCATGGCAATTCAGGGCCTTACCTTGAGACAACTGCTGACGCTGAGTGTCCCGTTAGGGACACAGCATGGTAGATTGCTGACTTTCTCCTCGAGCAGAGTGACTTCAGGTACGAGGTCCTCGAAGAATCCTAAGCAGAGTGTTTTCTTATGGCAGCTCAGACGGGGGCCATGACGAACACTTCCATGGCACGTCGCACTGGGTAGAAATGTGGTCCTGAGACTGTTCCAGTGCTCTGGAAATATAGCTCTCCTTAAAGAACGAGCAGCGTGTTGCCCATCACTCGGCATACACAGAGGGCCTCCGAGGGACCGACCTTTGGGCCTCGATGTTGCTCAGCAAGCCCACAGGGGTCTGGAGGTACTCACGGATCTTGGAGGGAAAATGATGCACACCCGAGGGGCCTAGGAGTCCTGGAAAGGGTACTTCCTTTAAAATAAAGCAGAGCAGGGGCTTCCCTGGGGGCGCAGTGGTTGAGAATCTGCCTGCCAATGCAGGGCACACGGGTTCGAGCCCTGGTCTGGGAGGATTCCACATGCCGTGGGGCAACTGGGCCCGTGAGCCACAACTACTGACCCTGCGCCTCTGGAGCCTGTGCTCCGCAACACGGGAGGCCGCGAGACTGAGAGGCCCACGCACCGCGATGAAGAGTGGCCCCCACTTACCGCAACTGGGGAGAGCCCTAGCACAGAAACGAAGACCCAACATAGCAATCAATCAATCAATCAATCAATCTTAAAACAACAATAAAAAATTAAAAAAATAAAATAAAATAAAGCAGAACAGCGACTAATACCTCATGGAAACAGCTGCATGCCGCCCTTTCTGCGCGGTTACTCAGGGACTTACCTCGAGGCCAGGACTCACGTTGAGTTTCCCTTTAGCTCTAGAGCGTGGCAGGATGAGCTCCACCCCGGCCATCGAAGCACCCGGCTTAGCTAGACAAAACTCATTTTCTTCCCAGAGCCATGCCTACAGCGGCTAGTGGCCTGTCAACAGCAGTCAATTTCAAGTAGCTTCAAGGCAGCATGAATGGAGCTTTCAAAATGGGAAAGCAAGGCTAGTTCCATCAGGCCCCCATTTCCGCGGGCACACGCAGCATACATCCCTGTGCTTTCTAACAAGTCCAAAGAGACACAGGTTACCCAGTGGTTCCTTCCCTGAATCAACTCCTCAAAGCAGGGTGTTCCACATCTAGCGAACTGCCTCAACCAAGGAACGCCCCAGCTAGGCCTCCGGGCCCGTGGCTCTTCAAAAGCCTCCAGTGTTACACGAAGAACTGGGCTTTAGTTGCAGTGGGAACGCAAGCCGACTCTCCTGGAGGCAAGGTGACTTCAGGCAGGAGGTCCGAGATGGAATGCGAAGCCGAGGGTTTTTCTCAGTGCAGCTCGGACTACGGCAATGAGTCAGACTTGCACGGTATGTTGGACCTGCTAAAATGGTGTTCGTCGACCTGTGGGAGTATTGAGGAAACCAAGCTGTCCCAAGAAAGACTGCAGTGTGTTGCCCTACACTCGGCATACACAGAGTGGCTCCGAAGGGCTACGGGCCTGGATGTGGCTTAGCAGGCCCATGGGGTCCTGGGGGTACTCAATCTTCTTGCAGGGAATAGGGTGCCCACGCGGGGCTCCTAGATGACCTGCAAAGCGTACTGACATTAAAATAACGCAGAACAGCGGCTACGGCCTCATGGAAAGTACTGCATGCCTCCGCTTCTGCATGGCAATTCAGGGCCTTACCTCGAGGCAAGTGCTCTCGCTGAGTGTCCCGTTAGCAACACAGCACGGTAGAATGCTGACTTTCTCCTCGAGCAGAGTGACTTCAGGTACGAGGTCCTCGAAGAATCCTAAGCAGAGTGTTTTCTCATGGCAGCTCAGACGGGGGCCATGACGAACACTTCCATGGCACGTCGCACTGGCTAGAAATATAGTCCTGAGGCTGTTCCAGTGCTCTGGAAATGTAGCTCTCCTTAAGGAACGTGTAGTGTGTTTCCCCATCACTCGGCATACACAGAGGGCCTCCGAGGGACCGACCTTTGGGCCTCGATGTTGCTCAGCAGGCCCACAGGGGTCTGGAGGCACTCAGGGATCCTGGAGGGAAAATGATGCACACCCGAGGGTCCTAAGAGTCCTGGAAAGGGTACTTCCTTTAAAATAAAGCAGAGCAGGGGCTTCCGTGGTGGCGCACTGGTTGACAATCTGCCTTCCAGTGCAGGGGACACAGGGGTTCGAGCCCTGGTCTGGGAGGATCACACATGTCGCGGAGCAACTGGGCCCGCGAGCCACACTACTGACCCTGCGCGTCTGGAGCCTGTGCTTCGCAACGAGAGAGGCCGCGAGACTGAGAGGCCCACGCACCGCGATGAAGAGCGGCCCCCACTTACCGCAACTGGGGAGAGCCCTAGCACAGAAACGAAGACCCAACATAGCAATCAATCATTCAATCAATCTTAAAACAACAATAAAAAATTAAAAAAATAAAATAAAATAAAGCAGAACAGCGACTAATACCTCATGGAAACAGCTGCATGCCACCCTTTCTGCGCGGTTACTCAGGGACTTACCTCGAGGCCAGTACTCACGTTGAGTTTCCCTTTAGCTCTAGAGCGTGGCAGGATGAGCTCCACCCCGGCCATCGAAGCACCCGGCTTAGCTAGACAAAACTCATTTTCTTCCCAGAGCCATGCCTACAGCGGCTAGTGGCCTGTCAACAGCAGTCAATTTCAAGTAGCTTCAAGGCAGCATGAATGGAGCTTTCAAAATGGGAAAGCAAGGCTAGTTCCATCAGGCCCCCATTTCCGCGGGCACACGCAGCATACATCCCTGTGCTTTCTAACAAGTCCAAAGAGACACAGGTTACCAAGTGGTTACTTCCCTGAATCCACTCCTCGAAGCAGGGTGTACTGCATCTAGTGAACTGCCTCCACCAAGGAAAGCCCCAGCTAGGCCTCCGGGCCCGTGGCTCTTCAAAAGCCTGCAGTGTTACCCGAGAAAGTGGGCTTTAGTTGCAGTTGGAAAGCAAGCCGACATTCTCCTCGAGGCAGGGTGACTTCAGACACGGGGTCCCAGATGGAATACGAAGCCGAGGATTTTTCTCAGTGCAGCTCACACTAGGGCAATGAGTCAGACTTGCACGGCACGTTGGACCTGCTAGAACAGTGTTCGTGGACCTGTGGGAGTGCTGGGGAAATCAAGCTGTCCCAAGAAAGAGTGCAGTCTGTTTCCCTACACCCGGCATACACAGAGTGGCTCCGAAGGGCTACGGGCCTGGATGTGGCTTAGCAGGCCCATGGGGGCCTGAGGGTACTCAGTGTTCTTGCAGGGAAAAGGGTGCCCACGCGAGGCTCCTAGATGTCCTGTAAAGCATACTGACGTTAAAATAATGCAGAGCAACCGCTATGGGTTCCTGGAAACTGCTGCACGCCTCCGCTTCTGCATGGCAATTCAGGGCCTTACCTTGAGACAACTGCTGACGCTGAGTGTCCCGTTAGGGACACAGCATGGTAGGATGCTGACTTTCTCCTCGAGCAGAGTGACTTCAGGTACGAGGTCCTCGAAGAATCCTAAGCAGAGTGTTTTCTTATGGCAGCTCAGACGGGGGCCATGACGAACACTTCCATGGCACGTCGCACTGGGTAGAAATGTGGTCCTGAGACTGTTCCAGTGCTCTGGAAATATAGCTCTCCTTAAAGAACGAGCAGCGTGTTGCCCATCACTCGGCATACACAGAGGGCCTCCGAGGGACCGACCTTTGGGCCTCGATGTTGCTCAGCAAGCCCACAGGGGTCTGGAGGTACTCACGGATCTTGGAGGGAAAATGATGCACACCCGAGGGGCCTAGGAGTCCTGGAAAGGGTACTTCCTTTAAAATAAAGCAGAGCAGGGGCTTCCCTGGGGGCGCAGTGGTTGAGAATCTGCCTGCCAATGCAGGGCACACGGGTTCGAGCCCTGGTCTGGGAGGATTCCACATGCCGTGGGGCAACTGGGCCCGTGAGCCACAACTACTGAGCCTGCGCCTCTGGAGCCTGTGCTCCGCAACACGGGAGGCCGCGAGACTGAGAGGCCCACGCACCGCGATGAAGAGCGGCCCCCACTTACCGCAACTGGGGAGAGCCCTAGCACAGAAACGAAGACCCAACATAGCAATCAATCCATCAATCAATCAATCTTAAAACAACAATAAAAAATTAAAAAAATAAAATAAAATAAAGCAGAACAGCGACTAATACCTCATGGAAACAGCTGCATGCCGCCCTTTCTGCGCGGTTACTCAGGGACTTACCTCGAGGCCAGGACTCACGTTGAGTTTCCCTTTAGCTCTAGAGCGTGGCAGGATGAGCTCCACCCCGGCCATCGAAGCACCGGCTTAGCTAGAAAAAACTCATTCTCTTCCCACAGCCATGCCTACAGCGGCTAGTGGCCTGTCAACAGCAGTCAATTTCAAGTAGCTTCAAGGCAGCATGAATGGAGCTTTCAAAATGGGAAAGCAAGGCTAGTTCCATCAGGCCCCCATTTCCGCGGGCACACGCAGCATACATCCCTGTGCTTTCTAACAAGTCCAAAGAGACACAGGTTACCAAGTGGTTACTTCCCTGAATCCACTCCTCGAAGCAGGGTGTACTGCATCTAGTGAACTGCCTCCACCAAGGAAAGCCCCAGCTAGGCCTCCGGGCCCGTGGCTCTTCAAAACCCTGCAGTGTTACCCGAGAAACTGGGCTTTAGTTGCAGTTGGAAAGCAAGCCGACATTCTCCTGGAGGCAGGATGACTTCAGACACGGGGTCCCAGATGGAATACGAAGCCGAGGGTTTTTCTCAGTGCAGCTCAGACTAGGGCAATGAGTCAGACTTGCATGGCACGTTGGACCTGCTAGAACAGTGTTCGTGGACCTGTGGGAGTGCTGGGGAAATCAAGCTGTCCCAAGAAAGACTGCAGTCTGTTGCCCTACGCTCGGCATACACAGACTGGCTCCGAAGGGCTACGGGCCTGGATGTGGCTTAGCGGGCCCATGGGGGCCTGAGGGTCCTCAGTGTTCTTGCAGGGAATAGGGTGCCCACGCGAGGCTCCTAGATGTCCTGCAAAGCGTACTGACGTTAAAATAATGCAGAGCAACGGCTATGGCCTCCTGGAAACTGCTGCACGCCTCCGCTTCTGCATGGCAATTCAGGGCCTTACCTCGAGGCAAGTGCTCTCGCTGAGTGTCCCGTTAGCGCCACAGCATGGTAGGATGCTGACTTTCTCCTCGAGCAGAGTGACTTCAGGTACGAGGTCCTCGAAGAATCCTAAGCAGAGTGTTTTCTCATGGCAGCTCAGACGGGGGCTGTGACGAACACTTCCATGGCACGTCGCACTGGGTAGAAATGTGGTCCTGAGGCTGTTCCAGTGCTCTGGAAATGTAGCTCTCCTTAAAGAACGAGCAGCGTGTTGCCCACCACTCGGCATACACAGAGGGCCTCCGAGGGACCGACCTTTGGGCCTCGATGCTGCTCAGCAAGCCCACAGGGGTCTGGAGGTACTCAGGGATCTTGGAGGGAAAATGATGCACACCCGAGGGGCCTAGGAGTCCTGAAAAGGGTACTTCCTTTAAAATAAAGCAGAACAGGGGCTTCTCTGGTGGCGCAGTGGTTGAGAATCTGCCTGCCAATGCAGGGCACACGGGTTCGAGCCCTGGTCTGGGAGGATTCCACATGCCGTGAGGCAACTGGGCCCGTGAGCCACAACTACTGACCCTGCGCCTCTGGAGCCTGTGCTCCGCAACACGGGAGGCCGCGAGACTGAGAGGCCCACGCACCGCGATGAAGAGTGGCCCCCACTTACCGCAACTGGGGAGAGCCCTAGCACAGAAACGAAGACCCAACATAGCAATCAATCAATCAATCAATCAATCTTAAAACAACAATAAAAAATTAAAAAAATAAAATAAAATAAAGCAGAACAGCGACTAATACCTCATGGAAACAGCTGCATGCCGCCCTTTCTGCGCGGTTACTCAGGGACTTACCTCGAGGCCAGGACTCACGTTGAGTTTCCCTTTAGCTCTAGAGCGTGGCAGGATGACCTCCACCCCGGCCATCGAAGCACCCGGCTTAGCTAGACAAAACTCATTTTCTTCCCAGAGCCATGCCTACAGCGGCTAGTGGCCTGTCAACAGCAGTCAATTTCAAGTAGCTTCAAGGCAGCATGAATGGAGCTTTCAAAATGGGAAAGCAAGGCTAGTTCCATCAGGCCCCCATTTCCACGGGCACACGCAGCATACATCCCTGTGCTTTCTAACAAGTCCAAAGAGACACAGGTTACCCAGTGGTTCCTTCCCTGAATCAACTCCTCGAAGCAGGGTGTTCCACATCTAGCGAACTGCCTCAACCAAGGAACGCCCCAGCTAGGCCTCCGGGCCCGTGGCTCTTCAAAAGCCTCCAGTGTTACACGAAGAACTGGGCTTTAGTTGCAGTGGGAACGCAAGCCGACTCTCCTGGAGGCAAGGTGACTTCAGGCAGGAGGTCCGAGATGGAATGCGAAGCCGAGGGTTTTTCTCAGTGCAGCTCGGACTACGGCAATGAGTCAGACTTGCACGGTATGTTGGACCTGCTAAAATGGTGTTCGTCGACCTGTGGGAGTATTGAGGAAACCAAGCTGTCCCAAGAAAGACTGCAGTGTGTTGCCCTACACTCGGCATACACAGAGTGGCTCCGAAGGGCTACGGGCCTGGATGTGGCTTAGCAGGCCCATGGGGTCCTGGGGGTACTCAATCTTCTTGCAGGGAATAGGGTGCCCACGCGGGGCTCCTAGATGACCTGCAAAGCGTACTGACATTAAAATAACGCAGAACAGCGGCTACGGCCTCATGGAAAGTACTGCATGCCTCCGCTTCTGCATGGCAATTCAGGGCCTTACCTCGAGGCAAGTGCTCTCGCTGAGTGTCCCGTTAGCAACACAGCACGGTAGAATGCTGACTTTCTCCTCGAGCAGAGTGACTTCAGGTACGAGGTCCTCGAAGAATCCTAAGCAGAGTGTTTTCTCATGGCAGCTCAGACGGGGGCCATGACGAACACTTCCATGGCACGTCGCACTGGCTAGAAATATAGTCCTGAGGCTGTTCCAGTGCTCTGGAAATGTAGCTCTCCTTAAGGAACGTGTAGTGTGTTTCCCCATCACTCGGCATACACAGAGGGCCTCCGAGGGACCGACCTTTGGGCCTCGATGTTGCTCAGCAGGCCCACAGGGGTCTGGAGGCACTCAGGGATCCTGGAGGGAAAATGATGCACACCCGAGGGTCCTAAGAGTCCTGGAAAGGGTACTTCCTTTAAAATAAAGCAGAGCAGGGGCTTCCGTGGTGGCGCACTGGTTGACAATCTGCCTTCCAGTGCAGGGGACACAGGGGTTCGAGCCCTGGTCTGGGAGGATCACACATGTCGCGGAGCAACTGGGCCCGCGAGCCACACTACTGACCCTGCGCGTCTGGAGCCTGTGCTTCGCAACGAGAGAGGCCGCGAGACTGAGAGGCCCACGCACCGCGATGAAGAGCGGCCCCCACTTACCGCAACTGGGGAGAGCCCTAGCACAGAAACGAAGACCCAACATAGCAATCAATCATTCAATCAATCTTAAAACAACAATAAAAAATTTAAAAAATAAAATAAAATAAAGCAGAACAGCGACTAATACCTCATGGAAACAGCTGCATGCCACCCTTTCTGCGCGGTTACTCAGGGACTTACCTCGAGGCCAGGACTCACGTTGAGTTTCCCTTTAGCTCTAGAGCGTGGCAGGATGACCTCCACCCCGGCCATCGAAGCACCCGGCTTAGCTAGACAAAACTCATTTTCTTCCCAGAGCCATGCCTACAGCGGCTAGTGGCCTGTCAACAGCAGTCAATTTCAAGTAGCTTCAAGGCAGCATGAATGGAGCTTTCAAAATGGGAAAGCAAGGCTAGTTCCATCAGGCCCCCATTTCCGCGGGCACACGCAGCATACATCCCTGTGCTTTCTAACAAGTCCAAAGAGACACAGGTTACCAAGTGGTTACTTCCCTGAATCCACTCCTCGAAGCAGGGTGTACTGCATCTAGTGAACTGCCTCCACCAAGGAAAGCCCCAGCTAGGCCTCCGGGCCCGTGGCTCTTCAAAACCCTGCAGTGTTACCCGAGAAACTGGGCTTTAGTTGCAGTTGGAAAGCAAGCCGACATTCTCCTGGAGGCAGGATGACTTCAGACACGGGGTCCCAGATGGAATACGAAGCCGAGGGTTTTTCTCAGTGCAGCTCAGACTAGGGCAATGAGTCAGACTTGCATGGCACGTTGGACCTGCTAGAACAGTGTTCGTGGACCTGTGGGAGTGCTGGGGAAATCAAGCTGTCCCAAGAAAGACTGCAGTCTGTTGCCCTACGCTCGGCATACACAGACTGGCTCCGAAGGGCTACGGGCCTGGATGTGGCTTAGCGGGCCCATGGGGGCCTGAGGGTCCTCAGTGTTCTTGCAGGGAATAGGGTGCCCACGCGAGGCTCCTAGATGTCCTGCAAAGCGTACTGACGTTAAAATAATGCAGAGCAACGGCTATGGCCTCCTGGAAACTGCTGCACGCCTCCGCTTCTGCATGGCAATTCAGGGCCTTACCTCGAGGCAAGTGCTCTCGCTGAGTGTCCCGTTAGCGCCACAGCATGGTAGGATGCTGACTTTCTCCTCGAGCAGAGTGACTTCAGGTACGAGGTCCTCGAAGAATCCTAAGCAGAGTGTTTTCTCATGGCAGCTCAGACGGGGGCTGTGACGAACACTTCCATGGCACGTCGCACTGGGTAGAAATGTGGTCCTGAGGCTGTTCCAGTGCTCTGGAAATGTAGCTCTCCTTAAAGAACGAGCAGCGTGTTGCCCACCACTCGGCATACACAGAGGGCCTCCGAGGGACCGACCTTTGGGCCTCGATGCTGCTCAGCAAGCCCACAGGGGTCTGGAGGTACTCAGGGATCTTGGAGGGAAAATGATGCACACCCGAGGGGCCTAGGAGTCCTGAAAAGGGTACTTCCTTTAAAATAAAGCAGAACAGGGGCTTCTCTGGTGGCGCAGTGGTTGAGAATCTGCCTGCCAATGCAGGGCACACGGGTTCGAGCCCTGGTCTGGGAGGATTCCACATGCCGTGAGGCAACTGGGCCCGTGAGCCACAACTACTGACCCTGCGCCTCTGGAGCCTGTGCTCCGCAACACGGGAGGCCGCGAGACTGAGAGGCCCACGCACCGCGATGAAGAGTGGCCCCCACTTACCGCAACTGGGGAGAGCCCTAGCACAGAAACGAAGACCCAACATAGCAATCAATCAATCAATCAATCAATCTTAAAACAACAATAAAAAATTAAAAAAATAAAATAAAATAAAGCAGAACAGCGACTAATACCTCATGGAAACAGCTGCATGCCGCCCTTTCTGCGCGGTTACTCAGGGACTTACCTCGAGGCCAGGACTCACGTTGAGTTTCCCTTTAGCTCTAGAGCGTGGCAGGATGAGCTCCACCCCGGCCATCGAAGCACCCGGCTTAGCTAGACAAAACTCATTTTCTTCCCAGAGCCATGCCTACAGCGGCTAGTGGCCTGTCAACAGCAGTCAATTTCAAGTAGCTTCAAGGCAGCATGAATGGAGCTTTCAAAATGGGAAAGCAAGGCTAGTTCCATCAGGCCCCCATTTCCGCGGGCACACGCAGCATACATCCCTGTGCTTTCTAACAAGTCCAAAGAGACACAGGTTACCCAGTGGTTCCTTCCCTGAATCAACTCCTCGAAGCAGGGTGTTCCACATCTAGCGAACTGCCTCAACCAAGGAACGCCCCAGCTAGGCCTCCGGGCCCGTGGCTCTTCAAAAGCCTCCAGTGTTACACGAAGAACTGGGCTTTAGTTGCAGTGGGAACGCAAGCCGACTCTCCTGGAGGCAAGGTGACTTCAGGCAGGAGGTCCGAGATGGAATGCGAAGCCGAGGGTTTTTCTCAGTGCAGCTCGGACTACGGCAATGAGTCAGACTTGCACGGTATGTTGGACCTGCTAAAATGGTGTTCGTCGACCTGTGGGAGTATTGAGGAAACCAAGCTGTCCCAAGAAAGACTGCAGTGTGTTGCCCTACACTCGGCATACACAGAGTGGCTCCGAAGGGCTACGGGCCTGGATGTGGCTTAGCAGGCCCATGGGGTCCTGGGGGTACTCAATCTTCTTGCAGGGAATAGGGTGCCCACGCGGGGCTCCTAGATGACCTGCAAAGCGTACTGACATTAAAATAACGCAGAACAGCGGCTACGGCCTCATGGAAAGTACTGCATGCCTCCGCTTCTGCATGGCAATTCAGGGCCTTACCTCGAGGCAAGTGCTCTCGCTGAGTGTGCCGTTAGCAACACAGCACGGTAGAATGCTGACTTTCTCCTCGAGCAGAGTGACTTCAGGTACGAGGTCCTCGAAGAATCCTAAGCAGAGTGTTTTCTCATGGCAGCTCAGACGGGGGCCATGACGAACACTTCCATGGCACGTCGCACTGGCTAGAAATATAGTCCTGAGGCTGTTCCAGTGCTCTGGAAATGTAGCTCTCCTTAAGGAACGTGTAGTGTGTTTCCCCATCACTCGGCATACACAGAGGGCCTCCGAGGGACCGACCTTTGGGCCTCGATGTTGCTCAGCAGGCCCACAGGGGTCTGGAGGCACTCAGGGATCCTGGAGGGAAAATGATGCACACCCGAGGGTCCTAAGAGTCCTGGAAAGGGTACTTCCTTTAAAATAAAGCAGAGCAGGGGCTTCCGTGGTGGCGCACTGGTTGACAATCTGCCTTCCAGTGCAGGGGACACAGGGGTTCGAGCCCTGGTCTGGGAGGATCACACATGTCGCGGAGCAACTGGGCCCGCGAGCCACACTACTGACCCTGCGCGTCTGGAGCCTGTGCTTCGCAACGAGAGAGGCCGCGAGACTGAGAGGCCCACGCACCGCGATGAAGAGCGGCCCCCACTTACCGCAACTGGGGAGAGCCCTAGCACAGAAACGAAGACCCAACATAGCAATCAATCATTCAATCAATCTTAAAACAACAATAAAAAATTAAAAAAATAAAATAAAATAAAGCAGAACAGCGACTAATACCTCATGGAAACAGCTGCATGCCACCCTTTCTGCGCGGTTACTCAGGGACTTACCTCGAGGCCAGTACTCACGTTGAGTTTCCCTTTAGCTCTAGAGCGTGGCAGGATGAGCTCCACCCCGGCCATCGAAGCACCCGGCTTAGCTAGACAAAACTCATTTTCTTCCCAGAGCCATGCCTACAGCGGCTAGTGGCCTGTCAACAGCAGTCAATTTCAAGTAGCTTCAAGGCAGCATGAATGGAGCTTTCAAAATGGGAAAGCAAGGCTAGTTCCATCAGGCCCCCATTTCCGCGGGCACACGCAGCATACATCCCTGTGCTTTCTAACAAGTCCAAAGAGACACAGGTTACCAAGTGGTTACTTCCCTGAATCCACTCCTCGAAGCAGGGTGTACTGCATCTAGTGAACTGCCTCCACCAAGGAAAGCCCCAGCTAGGCCTCCGGGCCCGTGGCTCTTCAAAAGCCTGCAGTGTTACCCGAGAAAGTGGGCTTTAGTTGCAGTTGGAAAGCAAGCCGACATTCTCCTCGAGGCAGGGTGACTTCAGACACGGGGTCCCAGATGGAATACGAAGCCGAGGATTTTTCTCAGTGCAGCTCACACTAGGGCAATGAGTCAGACTTGCACGGCACGTTGGACCTGCTAGAACAGTGTTCGTGGACCTGTGGGAGTGCTGGGGAAATCAAGCTGTCCCAAGAAAGAGTGCAGTCTGTTTCCCTACACCCGGCATACACAGAGTGGCTCCGAAGGGCTACGGGCCTGGATGTGGCTTAGCAGGCCCATGGGGGCCTGAGGGTACTCAGTGTTCTTGCAGGGAAAAGGGTGCCCACGCGAGGCTCCTAGATGTCCTGTAAAGCATACTGACGTTAAAATAATGCAGAGCAACCGCTATGGGCTCCTGGAAACTGCTGCACGCCTCCGCTTCTGCATGGCAATTCAGGGCCTTACCTTGAGACAACTGCTGACGCTGAGTGTCCCGTTAGGGACACAGCATGGTAGGATGCTGACTTTCTCCTCGAGCAGAGTGACTTCAGGTACGAGGTCCTCGAAGAATCCTAAGCAGAGTGTTTTCTTATGGCAGCTCAAACGGGGGCCATGACGAACACTTCCATGGCACGTCGCACTGGGTAGAAATGTGGTCCTGAGACTGTTCCAGTGCTCTGGAAATATAGCTCTCCTTAAAGAACGAGCAGCGTGTTGCCCATCACTCGGCATACACAGAGGGCCTCCGAGGGACCGACCTTTGGGCCTCGATGTTGCTCAGCAAGCCCACAGGGGTCTGGAGGTACTCACGGATCTTGGAGGGAAAATGATGCACACCCGAGGGGCCTAGGAGTCCTGGAAAGGGTACTTCCTTTAAAATAAAGCAGAACAGGGGCTTCCCTGGGGGCGCAGTGGTTGAGAATCTGCCTGCCAATGCAGGGCACACGGGTTCGAGCCCTGGTCTGGGAGGATTCCACATGCCGTGGGGCAACTGGGCCCGTGAGCCACAACTACTGAGCCTGCGCCTCTGGAGCCTGTGCTCCGCAACACGGGAGGCCGTGAGACTGAGAGGCCCACGCACCGCGATGAAGAGCGGCCCCCACTTACCGCAACTGGGGAGAGCCCTAGCACAGAAACGAAGACCCAACATAGCAATCAATCCATCAATCAATCAATCTTAAAACAACAATAAAAAATTAAAAAAATAAAATAAAATAAAGCAGAACAGCGACTAATACCTCATGGAAACAGCTGCATGCCGCCCTTTCTGCGCGGTTACTCAGGGACTTACCTCGAGGCCAGGACTCACGTTGAGTTTCCCTTTAGCTCTAGAGCGTGGCAGGATGAGCTCCACCCCGGCCATCGAAGCACCGGCTTAGCTAGAAAAAACTCATTCTCTTCCCACAGCCATGCCTACAGTGGCTAGTGGCCTGTCAACAGCAGTCAATTTCAAGTAGCTTCAAGGCACCATGAATGGAGCTTTCAAAATGGGAAAGCAAGAATAGTTCCATTAGGCCCCCATTTCCATGGGCACACGCAGCAGGCATCCCTGTGCTTTCTAACAAGTCCAAAGAGACACAGGTTTCCCAGTGGTTCCTTCCCTGAATCAACTCCTCGAAGCAGGGTGTACTGCATCTAGCGAACTGCCTCAACCAAGGAAAGCCCCAGCTAGGCCTCCGGGCCCGTGGCTCTTCAAAACCCTGCAGTGTTACCCGAGAAACTGGGCTTTAGTTGCAGTTGGAAAGCAAGCCGACATTCTCCTGGAGGCAGGATGACTTCAGACACGGGGTCCCAGATGGAATACGAAGCCGAGGGTTTTTCTCAGTGCAGCTCAGACTAGGGCAATGAGTCAGACTTGCACGGCACGTTGGACCTGCTAGAACAGTGTTCGTGGACCTGTGGGAGTGCTGGGGAAATCAAGCTGTCCCAAGAAAGACTGCAGTCTGTTGCCCTACGCTCGGCATACACAGACTGGCTCCGAAGGGCTACGGGCCTGGATGTGGCTTAGCGGGCCCATGGGGGCCTGAGGGTCCTCAGTGTTCTTGCAGGGAATAGGGTGCCCACGCGAGGCTCCTAGATGTCCTGCAAAGCGTACTGACGTTAAAATAATGCAGAGCAACGGCTATGGCCTCCTGGAAACTGCTGCACGCCTCCGCTTCTGCATGGCAATTCAGGGCCTTACCTCGAGGCAAGTGCTCTCGCTGAGTGTCCCGTTAGCGCCACAGCATGGTAGGATGCTGACTTTCTCCTCGAGCAGAGTGACTTCAGGTACGAGGTCCTCGAAGAATCCTAAGCAGAGTGTTTTCTCATGGCAGCTCAGACGGGGGCTGTGACGAACACTTCCATGGCACGTCGCACTGGGTAGAAATGTGGTCCTGAGGCTGTTCCAGTGCTCTGGAAATGTAGCTCTCCTTAAAGAACGAGCAGCGTGTTGCCCACCACTCGGCATACACAGAGGGCCTCCGAGGGACCGACCTTTGGGCCTCGATGCTGCTCAGCAAGCCCACAGGGGTCTGGAGGTACTCAGGGATCTTGGAGGGAAAATGATGCACACCCGAGGGGCCTAGGAGTCCTGAAAAGGGTACTTCCTTTAAAATAAAGCAGAACAGGGGCTTCTCTGGTGGCGCAGTGGTTGAGAATCTGCCTGCCAATGCAGGGCACACGGGTTCGAGCCCTGGTCTGGGAGGATTCCACATGCCGTGGGGCAACTGGGCCCGTGAGCCACAACTACTGACCCTGCGCCTCTGGAGCCTGTGCTCCGCAACACGGGAGGCCGCGAGACTGAGAGGCCCACGCACCGCGATGAAGAGTGGCCCCCACTTACCGCAACTGGGGAGAGCCCTAGCACAGAAACGAAGACCCAACATAGCAATCAATCAATCAATCAATCAATCTTAAAACAACAATAAAAAATTAAAAAAATAAAATAAAATAAAGCAGAACAGCGACTAATACCTCATGGAAACAGCTGCATGCCGCCCTTTCTGCGCGGTTACTCAGGGACTTACCTCGAGGCCAGGACTCACGTTGAGTTTCCCTTTAGCTCTAGAGCGTGGCAGGATGAGCTCCACCCCGGCCATCGAAGCACCCGGCTTAGCTAGACAAAGCTCATTTTCTTCCCAGAGCCATGCCTACAGCGGCTAGTGGCCTGTCAACAGCAGTCAATTTCAAGTAGCTTCAAGGCAGCATGAATGGAGCTTTCAAAATGGGAAAGCAAGGCTAGTTCCATCAGGCCCCCATTTCCGCGGGCACACGCAGCATACATCCCTGTGCTTTCTAACAAGTCCAAAGAGACACAGGTTACCCAGTGGTTCCTTCCCTGAATCAACTCCTCGAAGCAAGGTGTTCCACATCTAGCGAACTGCCTCAACCAAGGAACGCCCCAGCTAGGCCTCCGGGCCCGTGGCTCTTCAAAAGCCTCCAGTGTTACACGAAGAACTGGGCTTTAGTTGCAGTGGGAACGCAAGCCGACTCTCCTGGAGGCAAGGTGACTACAGGCAGGAGGTCCGAGATGGAATGCGAAGCCGAGGGTTTTTCTCAGTGCAGCTCGGACTACGGCAATGAGTCAGACTTGCACGGTATGTTGGACCTGCTAAAATGGTGTTCGTCGACCTGTGGGAGTATTGAGGAAACCAAGCTGTCCCAAGAAAGACTGCAGTGTGTTGCCCTACACTCGGCATACACAGAGTGGCTCCGAAGGGCTACGGGCCTGGATGTGGCTTAGCAGGCCCATGGGGTCCTGGGGGTACTCAATCTTCTTGCAGGGAATAGGGTGCCCACGCGGGGCTCCTAGATGACCTGCAAAGCGTATTGACATTAAAATAACGCAGAACAGCGGCTACGGCCTCATGGAAAGTACTGCATGCCTCCGCTTCTGCATGGCAATTCAGGGCCTAACCTCGAGGCAAGTGCTCTCGCTGAGTGTCCCGTTAGCAACACAGCACGGTAGAATGCTGACTTTCTCCTCGAGCAGAGTGACTTCAGGTACGAGGTCCTCGAAGAATCCTAAGCAGAGTGTTTTCTCATGGCAGCTCAGACGGGGGCCATGACGAACACTTCCATGGCACGTCGCACTGGCTAGAAATATAGTCCTGAGGCTGTTCCAGTGCTCTGGAAATGTAGCTCTCCTTAAGGAACGTGTAGTGTGTTTCCCCATCACTCGGCATACACAGAGGGCCTCCGAGGGACCGACCTTTGGGCCTCGATGTTGCTCAGCAGGCCCACAGGGGTCTGGAGGCACTCAGGGATCCTGGAGGGAAAATGATGCACACCCGAGGGTCCTAAGAGTCCTGGAAAGGGTACTTCCTTTAAAATAAAGCAGAGCAGGGGCTTCCGTGGTGGCGCACTGGTTGACAATCTGCCTTCCAGTGCAGGGGACACAGGGGTTCGAGCCCTGGTCTGGGAGGATCACACATGTCGCGGAGCAACTGGGCCCGCGAGCCACACTACTGACCCTGCGCGTCTGGAGCCTGTGCTTCGCAACGAGAGAGGCCGCGAGACTGAGAGGCCCACGCACCGCGATGAAGAGCGGCCCCCACTTACCGCAACTGGGGAGAGCCCTAGCACAGAAACGAAGACCCAACATAGCAATCAATCAATCAATCAATCTTAAAACAACAATAAAAA
Source organism: Eschrichtius robustus (assembly GCF_028021215.1). Classification (NCBI taxonomy): domain Eukaryota; kingdom Metazoa; phylum Chordata; class Mammalia; order Artiodactyla; family Eschrichtiidae; genus Eschrichtius; species Eschrichtius robustus. The sequence goes on from NC_090826.1 coordinate 66,831, forward strand.
ATTAAAAAAATAAAATAAAATAAAGCAGAACAGCGACTAATACCTCATGGAAACAGCTGCATGCCGCCCTTTCTGCGCGGTTACTCAGGGAATTACCTCGAGGCCAGTACTCACGTTGAGTTTCCCTTTAGCTCTAGAGCGTGGCAGGATGAGCTCCACCCCGGCCATCGAAGCACCCGGCTTAGCTAGACAAAACTCATTTTCTTCCCAGAGCCATGCCTACAGCGGCTAGTGGCCTGTCAACAGCAGTCAATTTCAAGTAGCTTCAAGGCAGCATGAATGGAGCTTTCAAAATGGGAAAGCAAGGCTAGTTCCATCAGGCCCCCATTTCCGCGGGCACACGCAGCATACATCCCTGTGCTTTCTAACAAGTCCAAAGAGACACAGGTTACCAAGTGGTTACTTCCCTGAATCCACTCCTCGAAGCAGGGTGTACTGCATCTAGTGAACTGCCTCCACCAAGGAAAGTCCCAGCTAGGCCTCCGGGCCCGTGGCTCTTCAAAACCCTGCAGTGTTACCCGAGAAACTGGGCTTTAGTTGCAGTTGGAAAGCAAGCCGACATTCTCCTGGAGGCAGGATGACTTCAGACACGGGGTCCCAGATGGAATACGAAGCCGAGGGTTTTTCTCAGTGCAGCTCCGACTAGGGCAATGAGTCAGACTTGCATGGCACGTTGGACCTGCTAGAACAGTGTTCGTGGACCTGTGGGAGTGCTGGGGAAATCAAGCTGTCCCAAGAAAGACTGCAGTCTGTTGCCCTACGCTCGGCATACACAGACTGGCTCCGAAGGGCTACGGGCCTGGATGTGGCTTAGCGGGCCCATGGGGGCCTGAGGGTCCTCAGTGTTCTTGCAGGGAATAGGGTGCCCACGCGAGGCTCCTAGATGTCCTGCAAAGCGTACTGACGTTAAAATAATGCAGAGCAACGGCTATGGCCTCCTGGAAACTGCTGCACGCCTCCGCTTCTGCATGGCAATTCAGGGCCTTACCTCGAGGCAAGTGCTCTCGCTGAGTGTCCCGTTAGCGCCACAGCATGGTAGGATGCTGACTTTCTCCTCGAGCAGAGTGACTTCAGGTACGAGGTCCTCGAAGAATCCTAAGCAGAGTGTTTTCTCATGGCAGCTCAGACGGGGGCTGTGACGAACACTTCCATGGCACGTCGCACTGGGTAGAAATGTGGTCCTGAGGCTGTTCCAGTGCTCTGAAAATGTAGCTCTCCTTAAAGAACGAGCAGCGTGTTGCCCACCACTCGGCATACACAGAGGGCCTCCGAGGGACCGACCTTTGGGCCTCGATGCTGCTCAGCAAGCCCACAGGGGTCTGGAGGTACTCAGGGATCTTGGAGGGAAAATGATGCACACCCGAGGGGCCTAGGAGTCCTGAAAAGGGTACTTCCTTTAAAATAAAGCAGAACAGGGGCTTCTCTGGTGGCGCAGTGGTTGAGAATCTGCCTGCCAATGCAGGGCACACGGGTTCGAGCCCTGGTCTGGGAGGATTCCACATGCCGTGAGGCAACTGGGCCCGTGAGCCACAACTACTGACCCTGCGCCTCTGGAGCCTGTGCTCCGCAACACGGGAGGCCGCGAGACTGAGAGGCCCACGCACCGCGATGAAGAGTGGCCCCCACTTACCGCAACTGGGGAGAGCCCTAACACAGAAACGAAGACCCAACATAGCAATCAATCAATCAATCAATCAATCTTAAAACAACAATAAAAAATTAAAAAAATAAAATAAAATAAAGCAGAACAGCGACTAATACCTCATGGAAACAGCTGCATGCCGCCCTTTCTGCGCAGTTACTCAGGGACTTACCTCGAGGCCAGGACTCACGTTGAGTTTCCCTTTAGCTCTAGAGCGTGGCAGGATAAGCTCCACCCCGGCCATCGAAGCACCCGGCTTAGCTAGACAAAACTCATTTTCTTCCCAGAGCCATGCCTACAGCGGCTAGTGGCCTGTCAACAGCAGTCAATTTCAAGTAGCTTCAAGGCAGCATGAATGGAGCTTTCAAAATGGGAAAGCAAGGCTAGTTCCATCAGGCCCCCATTTCCGCGGGCACACGCAGCATACATCCCTGTGCTTTCTAACAAGTCCAAAGAGACACAGGTTACCCAGTGGTTCCTTCCCTGAATCAACTCCTCGAAGCAGGGTGTTCCACATCTAGCGAACTGCCTCAACCAAGGAACGCCCCAGCTAGGCCTCCGGGCCCGTGGCTCTTCAAAAGCCTCCAGTGTTACACGAAGAACTGGGCTTTAGTTGCAGTGGGAACGCAAGCCGACTCTCCTGGAGGCAAGGTGACTTCAGGCAGGAGGTCCGAGATGGAATGCGAAGCCGAGGGTTTTTCTCAGTGCAGCTCGGACTACGGCAATGAGTCAGACTTGCACGGTATGTTGGACCTGCTAAAATGGTGTTCGTCGACCTGTGGGAGTATTGAGGAAACCAAGCTGTCCCAAGAAAGACTGCAGTGTGTTGCCCTACACTCGGCATACACAGAGTGGCTCCGAAGGGCTACGGGCCTGGATGTGGCTTAGCAGGCCCATGGGGTCCTGGGGGTACTCAATCTTCTTGCAGGGAATAGGGTGCCCACGCGGGGCTCCTAGATGACCTGCAAAGCGTACTGACATTAAAATAACGCAGAACAGTGGCTACGGCCTCATGGAAAGTACTGCATGCCTCCGCTTCTGCATGGCAATTCAGGGCCTTACCTCGAGGCAAGTGCTCTCGCTGAGTGTCCCGTTAGCAACACAGCACGGTAGAATGCTGACTTTCTCCTCGAGCAGAGTGACTTCAGGTACGAGGTCCTCGAAGAATCCTAAGCAGAGTGTTTTCTCATGGCAGCTCAGACGGGGGCCATGACGAACACTTCCATGGCACGTCGCACTGGCTAGAAATATAGTCCTGAGGCTGTTCCAGTGCTCTGGAAATGTAGCTCTCCTTAAGGAACGTGTAGTGTGTTTCCCCATCACTCGGCATACACAGAGGGCCTCCGAGGGACCGACCTTTGGGCCTCGATGTTGCTCAGCAGGCCCACAGGGGTCTGGAGGCACTCAGGGATCCTGGAGGGAAAATGATGCACACCCGAGGGTCCTAAGAGTCCTGGAAAGGGTACTTCCTTTAAAATAAAGCAGAGCAGGGGCTTCCGTGGTGGCGCACTGGTTGACAATCTGCCTTCCAGTGCAGGGGACACAGGGGTTCGAGCCCTGGTCTGGGAGGATCACACATGTCGCGGAGCAACTGGGCCCGCGAGCCACACTACTGACCCTGCGCGTCTGGAGCCTGTGCTTCGCAACGAGAGAGGCCGCGAGACTGAGAGGCCCACGCACCGCGATGAAGAGCGGCCCCCACTTACCGCAACTGGGGAGAGCCCTAGCACAGAAACGAAGACCCAACATAGCAATCAATCATTCAATCAATCTTAAAACAACAATAAAAAATTAAAAAAATAAAATAAAATAAAGCAGAACAGCGACTAATACCTCATGGAAACAGCTGCATGCCACCCTTTCTGCGCGGTTACTCAGGGACTTACCTCGAGGCCAGTACTCACGTTGAGTTTCCCTTTAGCTCTAGAGCGTGGCAGGATGAGCTCCACCCCGGCCATCGAAGCACCCGGCTTAGCTAGACAAAACTCATTTTCTTCCCAGAGCCATGCCTACAGCGGCTAGTGGCCTGTCAACAGCAGTCAATTTCAAGTAGCTTCAAGGCAGCATGAATGGAGCTTTCAAAATGGGAAAGCAAGGCTAGTTCCATCAGGCCCCCATTTCCGCGGGCACACCGCAGCATACATCCCTGTGCTTTCTAACAAGTCCAAAGAGACACAGGTTACCAAGTGGTTACTTCCCTGAATCCACTCCTCGAAGCAGGGTGTACTGCATCTAGTGAACTGCCTCCACCAAGGAAAGCCCCAGCTAGGCCTCCGGGCCCGTGGCTCTTCAAAAGCCTGCAGTGTTACCCGAGAAAGTGGGCTTTAGTTGCAGTTGGAAAGCAAGCCGACATTCTCCTCGAGGCAGGGTGACTTCAGACACGGGGTCCCAGATGGAATACGAAGCCGAGGATTTTTCTCAGTGCAGCTCACACTAGGGCAATGAGTCAGACTTGCACGGCACGTTGGACCTGCTAGAACAGTGTTCGTGGACCTGTGGGAGTGCTGGGGAAATCAAGCTGTCCCAAGAAAGACTGCAGTCTGTTGCCCTACGCTCGGCATACACAGACTGGCTCCGAAGGGCTACGGGCCTGGATGTGGCTTAGCAGGCCCATGGGGGCCTGAGGGTCCTCAGTGTTCTTGCAGGGAATAGGGTGCCCACGCGAGGCTCCTAGATGTCCTGCAAAGCGTACTGACGTTAAAATAATGCAGAGCAACGGCTATGGCCTCCTGGAAACTGCTGCACGCCTCCGCTTCTGCATGGCAATTCAGGGCCTTACCTCGAGGCAAGTGCTCTCGCTGAGTGTCCCGTTAGCGCCACAGCATGGTAGGATGCTGACTTTCTCCTCGAGCAGAGTGACTTCAGGTACGAGGTCCTCGAAGAATCCTAAGCAGAGTGTTTTCTTATGGCAGCTCAAACGGGGGCCATGACGAACACTTCCATGGCACGTCGCACTGGGTAGAAATGTGGTCCTGAGACTGTTCCAGTGCTCTGGAAATATAGCTCTCCTTAAAGAACGAGCAGCGTGTTGCCCATCACTCGGCATACACAGAGGGCCTCCGAGGGACCGACCTTTGGGCCTCGATGTTGCTCAGCAAGCCCACAGGGGTCTGGAGGTACTCACGGATCTTGGAGGGAAAATGATGCACACCCGAGGGGCCTAGGAGTCCTGGAAAGGGTACTTCCTTTAAAATAAAGCAGAACAGGGGCTTCCCTGGGGGCGCAGTGGTTGAGAATCTGCCTGCCAATGCAGGGCACACGGGTTCGAGCCCTGGTCTGGGAGGATTCCACATGCCGTGGGGCAACTGAGCCCGTGAGCCACAACTACTGAGCCTGCGCCTCTGGAGCCTGTGCTCCGCAACACGGGAGGCCGCGAGACTGAGAGGCCCACGCACCGCGATGAAGAGCGGCCCCCACTTACCGCAACTGGGGAGAGCCCTAGCACAGAAACGAAGACCCAACATAGCAATCAATCCATCAATCAATCAATCTTAAAACAACAATAAAAAATTAAAAAAATAAAATAAAATAAAGCAGAACAGCGACTAATACCTCATGGAAACAGCTGCATGCCGCCCTTTCTGCGCGGTTACTCAGGGACTTACCTCGAGGCCAGGACTCACGTTGAGTTTCCCTTTAGCTCTAGAGCGTGGCAGGATGAGCTCCACCCCGGCCATCGAAGCACCGGCTTAGCTAGAAAAAACTCATTCTCTTCCCACAGCCATGCCTACAGTGGCTAGTGGCCTGTCAACAGCAGTCAATTTCAAGTAGCTTCAAGGCACCATGAATGGAGCTTTCAAAATGGGAAAGCAAGAATAGTTCCATTAGGCCCCCATTTCCATGGGCACACGCAGCAGGCATCCCTGTGCTTTCTAACAAGTCCAAAGAGACACAGGTTTCCCAGTGGTTCCTTCCCTGAATCAACTCCTCGAAGCAGGGTGTACTGCATCTAGCGAACTGCCTCAACCAAGGAAAGCCCCAGCTAGGCCTCCGGGCCCGTGGCTCTTCAAAACCCTGCAGTGTTACCCGAGAAACTGGGCTTTAGTTGCAGTTGGAAAGCAAGCCGACATTCTCCTGGAGGCAGGATGACTTCAGACACGGGGTCCCAGATGGAATACGAAGCCGAGGGTTTTTCTCAGTGCAGCTCAGACTAGGGCAATGAGTCAGACTTGCACGGCACGTTGGACCTGCTAGAACAGTGTTCGTGGACCTGTGGGAGTGCTGGGGAAATCAAGCTGTCCCAAGAAAGACTGCAGTCTGTTGCCCTACGCTCGGCATACACAGACTGGCTCCGAAGGGCTACGGGCCTGGATGTGGCTTAGCGGGCCCATGGGGGCCTGAGGGTCCTCAGTGTTCTTGCAGGGAATAGGGTGCCCACGCGAGGCTCCTAGATGTCCTGCAAAGCGTACTGACGTTAAAATAATGCAGAGCAACGGCTATGGCCTCCTGGAAACTGCTGCACGCCTCCGCTTCTGCATGGCAATTCAGGGCCTTACCTCGAGGCAAGTGCTCTCGCTGAGTGTCCCGTTAGCGCCACAGCATGGTAGGATGCTGACTTTCTCCTCGAGCAGAGTGACTTCAGGTACGAGGTCCTCGAAGAATCCTAAGCAGAGTGTTTTCTCATGGCAGCTCAGACGGGGGCTGTGACGAACACTTCCATGGCACGTCGCACTGGGTAGAAATGTGGTCCTGAGGCTGTTCCAGTGCTCTGGAAATGTAGCTCTCCTTAAAGAACGAGCAGCGTGTTGCCCACCACTCGGCATACACAGAGGGCCTCCGAGGGACCGACCTTTGGGCCTCGATGCTGCTCAGCAAGCCCACAGGGGTCTGGAGGTACTCAGGGATCTTGGAGGGAAAATGATGCACACCCGAGGGGCCTAGGAGTCCTGAAAAGGGTACTTCCTTTAAAATAAAGCAGAACAGGGGCTTCTCTGGTGGCGCAGTGGTTGAGAATCTGCCTGCCAATGCAGGGCACACGGGTTCGAGCCCTGGTCTGGGAGGATTCCACATGCCGTGGGGCAACTGGGCCCGTGAGCCACAACTACTGACCCTGCGCCTCTGGAGCCTGTGCTCCGCAACACGGGAGGCCGCGAGACTGAGAGGCCCACGCACCGCGATGAAGAGTGGCCCCCACTTACCGCAACTGGGGAGAGCCCTAGCACAGAAACGAAGACCCAACATAGCAATCAATCAATCAATCAATCAATCTTAAAACAACAATAAAAAATTAAAAAAATAAAATAAAATAAAGCAGAACAGCGACTAATACCTCATGGAAACAGCTGCATGCCGCCCTTTCTGCGCGGTTACTCAGGGACTTACCTCGAGGCCAGGACTCACGTTGAGTTTCCCTTTAGCTCTAGAGCGTGGCAGGATGAGCTCCACCCCGGCCATCGAAGCACCCGGCTTAGCTAGACAAAACTCATTTTCTTCCCAGAGCCATGCCTACAGCGGCTAGTGGCCTGTCAACAGCAGTCAATTTCAAGTAGCTTCAAGGCAGCATGAATGGAGCTTTCAAAATGGGAAAGCAAGGCTAGTTCCATCAGGCCCCCATTTCCGCGGGCACACGCAGCATACATCCCTGTGCTTTCTAACAAGTCCAAAGAGACACAGGTTACCCAGTGGTTCCTTCCCTGAATCAACTCCTCGAAGCAGGGTGTTCCACATCTAGCGAACTGCCTCAACCAAGGAACGCCCCAGCTAGGCCTCCGGGCCCGTGGCTCTTCAAAAGCCTCCAGTGTTACACGAAGAACTGGGCTTTAGTTGCAGTGGGAACGCAAGCCGACTCTCCTGGAGGCAAGGTGACTTCAGGCAGGAGGTCCGAGATGGAATGCGAAGCCGAGGGTTTTTCTCAGTGCAGCTCGGACTACGGCAATGAGTCAGACTTGCACGGTATGTTGGACCTGCTAAAATGGTGTTCGTCGACCTGTGGGAGTATTGAGGAAACCAAGCTGTCCCAAGAAAGACTGCAGTGTGTTGCCCTACACTCGGCATACACAGAGTGGCTCCGAAGGGCTACGGGCCTGGATGTGGCTTAGCAGGCCCATGGGGTCCTGGGGGTACTCAATCTTCTTGCAGGGAATAGGGTGCCCACGCGGGGCTCCTAGATGACCTGCAAAGCGTACTGACATTAAAATAACGCAGAACAGCGGCTACGGCCTCATGGAAAGTACTGCATGCCTCCGCTTCTGCATGGCAATTCAGGGCCTTACCTCGAGGCAAGTGCTCTCGCTGAGTGTCCCGTTAGCAACACAGCACGGTAGAATGCTGACTTTCTCCTCGAGCAGAGTGACTTCAGGTACGAGGTCCTCGAAGAATCCTAAGCAGAGTGTTTTCTCATGGCAGCTCAGACGGGGGCCATGACGAACACTTCCATGGCACGTCGCACTGGCTAGAAATATAGTCCTGAGGCTGTTCCAGTGCTCTGGAAATGTAGCTCTCCTTAAGGAACGTGTAGTGTGTTTCCCCATCACTCGGCATACACAGAGGGCCTCCGAGGGACCGACCTTTGGGCCTCGATGTTGCTCAGCAGGCCTACAGGGGTCTGGAGGCACTCAGGGATCCTGGAGGGAAAATGATGCACACCCGAGGGTCCTAAGAGTCCTGGAAAGGGTACTTCCTTTAAAATAAAGCAGAGCAGGGGCTTCCGTGGTGGCGCACTGGTTGACAATCTGCCTTCCAGTGCAGGGGACACAGGGGTTCGAGCCCTGGTCTGGGAGGATCACACATGTCGCGGAGCAACTGGGCCCGCGAGCCACACTACTGACCCTGCGCGTCTGGAGCCTGTGCTTCGCAACGAGAGAGGCCGCGAGACTGAGAGGCCCACGCACCGCGATGAAGAGCGGCCCCCACTTACCGCAACTGGGGAGAGCCCTAGCACAGAAACGAAGACCCAACATAGCAATCAATCATTCAATCAATCTTAAAACAACAATAAAAAATTTAAAAAATAAAATAAAATAAAGCAGAACAGCGACTAATACCTCATGGAAACAGCTGCATGCCACCCTTTCTGCGCGGTTACTCAGGGACTTACCTCGAGGCCAGTACTCACGTTGAGTTTCCCTTTAGCTCTAGAGCGTGGCAGGATGAGCTCCACCCCGGCCATCGAAGCACCCGGCTTAGCTAGACAAAACTCATTTTCTTCCCAGAGCCATGCCTACAGCGGCTAGTGGCCTGTCAACAGCAGTCAATTTCAAGTAGCTTCAAGGCAGCATGAATGGAGCTTTCAAAATGGGAAAGCAAGGCTAGTTCCATCAGGCCCCCATTTCCGCGGGCACACGCAGCATACATCCCTGTGCTTTCTAACAAGTCCAAAGAGACACAGGTTACCAAGTGGTTACTTCCCTGAATCCACTCCTCGAAGCAGGGTGTACTGCATCTAGTGAACTGCCTCCACCAAGGAAAGCCCCAGCTAGGCCTCCGGGCCCGTGGCTCTTCAAAAGCCTGCAGTGTTACCCGAGAAAGTGGGCTTTAGTTGCAGTTGGAAAGCAAGCCGACATTCTCCTCGAGGCAGGGTGACTTCAGACACGGGGTCCCAGATGGAATACGAAGCCGAGGATTTTTCTCAGTGCAGCTCACACTAGGGCAATGAGTCAGACTTGCACGGCACGTTGGACCTGCTAGAACAGTGTTCGTGGACCTGTGGGAGTGCTGGGGAAATCAAGCTGTCCCAAGAAAGAGTGCAGTCTGTTTCCCTACACCCGGCATACACAGAGTGGCTCCGAAGGGCTACGGGCCTGGATGTGGCTTAGCAGGCCCATGGGGGCCTGAGGGTACTCAGTGTTCTTGCAGGGAAAAGGGTGCCCACGCGAGGCTCCTAGATGTCCTGTAAAGCATACTGACGTTAAAATAATGCAGAGCAACCGCTATGGGCTCCTGGAAACTGCTGCACGCCTCCGCTTCTGCATGGCAATTCAGGGCCTTACCTTGAGACAACTGCTGACGCTGAGTGTCCCGTTAGGGACACAGCATGGTAGGATGCTGACTTTCTCCTCGAGCAGAGTGACTTCAGGTACGAGGTCCTCGAAGAATCCTAAGCAGAGTGTTTTCTCATGGCAGCTCAGACGGGGGCTGTGACGAACACTTCCATGGCACGTCGCACTGGGTAGAAATGTGGTCCTGAGGCTGTTCCAGTGCTCTGGAAATGTAGCTCTCCTTAAAGAACGAGCAGCGTGTTGCCCACCACTCGGCATACACAGAGGGCCTCCGAGGGACCGACCTTTGGGCCTCGATGCTGCTCAGCAAGCCCACAGGGGTCTGGAGGTACTCAGGGATCTTGGAGGGAAAATGATGCACACCCGAGGGGCCTAGGAGTCCTGAAAAGGGTACTTCCTTTAAAATAAAGCAGAACAGGGGCTTCCCTGGTGGCGCAGTGGTTGAGAATCTGCCTGCCAATGCAGGGCACACGGGTTCGAGCCCTGGTCTGGGAGGATTCCACATGCCGTGGGGCAACTGGGCCCGTGAGCCACAACTACTGACCCTGCGCCTCTGGAGCCTGTGCTCCGCAACACGGGAGGCCGCGAGACTGAGAGGCCCACGCACCGCGATGAAGAGTGGCCCCCACTTACCGCAACTGGGGAGAGCCCTAGCACAGAAACGAAGACCCAACATAGCAATCAATCAATCAATCAATCAATCTTAAAACAACAATAAAAAATTAAAAAAATAAAATAAAATAAAGCAGAACAGCGACTAATACCTCATGGAAACAGCTGCATGCCGCCCTTTCTGCGCGGTTACTCAGGGACTTACCTCGAGGCCAGGACTCACGTTGAGTTTCCCTTTAGCTCTAGAGCGTGGCAGGATGAGCTCCACCCCGGCCATCGAAGCACCGGCTTAGCTAGAAAAAACTCATTCTCTTCCCACAGCCATGCCTACAGTGGCTAGTGGCCTGTCAACAGCAGTCAATTTCAAGTAGCTTCAAGGCACCATGAATGGAGCTTTCGAAATGGGAAAGCAAGAATAGTTCCATTAGGCCCCCATTTCCATGGGCACACGCAGCAGGCATCCCTGTGCTTTCTAACAAGTCCAAAGAGACACAGGTTTCCCAGTGGTTCCTTCCCTGAATCAACTCCTCGAAGCAGGGTGTACTGCATCTAGTGATCTGCCTCAACCAAGGAAAGCCCCAGCTAGGCCTCCGGTCCCGTGGCTCTTCAAAACCCTGCAGTGTTACCCGAGAAACTGGGCTTTAGTTGCAGTTGGAAAGCAAGCCGACATTCTCCTGGAGGCAGGATGACTTCAGACACGGGGTCCCAGATGGAATACGAAGCCGAGGGTTTTTCTCAGTGCAGCTCAGACTAGGGCAATGAGTCAGACTTGCACGGCACGTTGGACCTGCTAGAACAGTGTTCGTGGACCTGTGGGAGTGCTGGGGAAATCAAGCTGTCCCAAAAAAGACTGCAGTCTGTTGCCCTACGCTCGGCATACACAGACTGGCTCCGAAGGGCTACGGGCCTGGATGTGGCTTAGCGGGCCCATGGGGGCCTGAGGGTCCTCAGTGTTCTTGCAGGGAATAGGGTGCCCACGCGAGGCTCCTAGATGTCCTGCAAAGCGTACTGACGTTAAAATAATGCAGAGCAACGGCTATGGCCTCCTGGAAACTGCTGCACGCCTCCGCTTCTGCATGGCAATTCAGGGCCTTACCTCGAGGCAAGTGCTCTCGCTGAGTGTCCCGTTAGCGCCACAGCATGGTAGGATGCTGACTTTCTCCTCGAGCAGAGTGACTTCAGGTACGAGGTCCTCGAAGAATCCTAAGCAGAGTGTTTTCTCATGGCAGCTCAGACGGGGGCTGTGACGAACACTTCCATGGCACGTCGCACTGGCTAGATATGTGGTCCTGAAGCTGTTCCAGTGCTCTGGAAATGTAGCTCTCTTTAAGAAACGTGCAGGGTGTCGCCCATCACTCGGCATACACAAAGAGCCTCCGAGGGACCGATCTTTGGACCTCGATGTTGCTTAGCAGGCCCACAGGGGTCTGGAGGTACTCACTGTTCCTGGAAGGAAAATGACGCACACCCGAGGGGCCTAGGAGTCCTGAAAAGGGTACTTCCTTTAAAATAAAGCAGAACAGTGACTAAGACCTCATGGAAACAGCTGCATGCCGCCCTTGCTGCACGGCTACTCAGGGCCGTACCTCGAGGCCAGTACTCACGTTGAGTTTCCCTTTAGCTCTAGAGCGTGGCAGGATGAGTTCCACCCCGGCCATGGAAGCACCCGGCTTAGCTAGAGAAAATTCATTTTCTTCCCAGAGCCATGCCTACAGTGGCTAGTGGCCTGTCAACAGCAGTCAATTTCAAGTAGCTTCAAGGCAGCATGAATGGAGCTTTAAAATGGGAAAGCAAGGCTAGTTCCATCAGGCCCCCATTTCCACGGGCACACGCAGCATACATCCCTGTGCTTTCTAACAAGTCCAAGGAGACACAGGTTACCCAGCAGTTCCTTCCCTGAATCAACTCCTCGAAGCAGGGTGTTCTGCATCTAGCAAACTGCCTCAACCAAGGAAAGCCCCAGCTAGGCCTCCGGGCCCGTGGCTCTTCAAAAGCCTGCAGTGTTACACGAGGAACTGGGCTTTAGTTGCAGTCGGAACGCAAGCCGACATTCTCCTGGAGAAAGGGTGACTTCAGGCAGGGGGTCCCAGATGGAATGCGAAGCCGAGTGTTTTTCTCAGTGCAGCTCAGACTAGGGCAATGAGTCAGACTTGCACGGCATGTTGGACCTGCTAGAACAGTGTTCGTGGACCTGTTGGAGTGCTGGGGAAATCAAGCTGTCCCAAGAAAGAGTGCAGTCTGTTGCCCTACACTCGGCATACACAGAGTGGCTCCGAAGGGCTACGGGCCTGGATGTGGCTTAGCAGGCCCATGGGGTCCTGGGGGTACTCAATCTTCTTGCAGGGAATAGGGTGCCCACGCGAGGCTCCTAAATGTCCTGCAAAGCGTAATGACGTTAAAATAATGCAGAAAAACGGCTATGGCCTCATGGAAACTGCTGCACGCCTGCGCTTCTGCATGGCAATTCAGGGCCTTACCTCGAGACAACTGCTCACGCTGAGTGTCCCGTTAGCGACACAGCATGGTAGGATGCTGACTTTCTCCTCGAGCAGAGTGACTTCAGGTACGAGATCCTCGAAGAATCCTAAGCAGAGTGTTTTCTCATGGCAGCTCAGACGGGGGCCATGACGAACACTTCCATGGCACGTCGCACTGGCTAGAAATGTGGTCCTGAGGCTGTTCCGGTGCTCTGGAAACGTAGCTCTCCTTAAGGAACGAGCAGCGTGTTGCCCATCACTCGGCATACACAGAGAGCCTCCGAGGGACGGACCTTTGGGCCTCGATGTTGCTCAGCAGGCCCACAGGGGTCTGGAGGCACTCAGGGATCCTGGAGGGAAAATGATGCACACCCGAGGGGCCTAGGAGTCCTGAAAAGAGTACTTCCTTTAAAAGAAAGCAGAACAGGGGCTTCCCTGGTGGCGCACAGGTTGAGAATCTGCCTGCCAATGCAGGGGCCACGGGTTCGAACCCTAGTCTGGGAGGATCCCACATGCCGCAGAGCAACTGGGCCCGTGAGCCACAACTACTGACCCTGCGCCTCTGGAGCCTGTGCTCCGCAACACGGGAGGCCGCGAGACTGAGTGGCCCACACACCGCGATGAAGAGTGGCCCCCACTTACCGCAACTGGGGAGAGCCCTAGCACAGAAACGAAGACCCAACATAGCAATCAATCAATCAATCAATCAATCAATCTTAAAACAACAATAAAAAATTAAAAAAATAAAATAAAATAAAGCAGAACAGCGACTAATACCTCATGGAAACAGCTGCATGCCGCCCTTTCTGCGCGGTTACTCAGGGACTTACCTCGAGGCCAGGACTCACGTTGAGTTTCCCTTTAGCTCTAGAGCGTGGCAGGATGAGCTCCACCCCGGCCATCGAAGCACCGGCTTAGCTAGAAAAAACTCATTCTCTTCCCACAGCCATGCCTACAGTGGCTAGTGGCCTGTCAACAGCAGTCAATTTCAAGTAGCTTCAAGGCACCATGAATGGAGCTTTCAAAATGGGAAAGCAAGAATAGTTCCATTAGGCCCCCATTTCCATGGGCACACGCAGCAGGCATCCCTGTGCTTTCTAACAAGTCCAAAGAGACACAGGTTTCCCAGTGGTTCCTTCCCTGAATCAACTCCTCGAAGCAGGGTGTACTGCATCTAGCGAACTGCCTCCACCAAGGAAAGCCCCAGCTAGGCCTCCGGGCCCGTGGCTCTTCAAAACCCTGCAGTGTTACCCGAGAAACTGGGCTTTAGTTGCAGTTGGAAAGCAAGCCGACATTCTCCTGGAGGCAGGATGACTTCAGACACGGGGTCCCAGATGGAATACGAAGCCGAGGGTTTTTCTCAGTGCAGCTCAGACTAGGGCAATGAGTCAGACTTGCACGGCACGTTGGACCTGCTAGAACAGTGTTCGTGGACCTGTGGGAGTGCTGGGGAAATCAAGCTGTCCCAAGAAAGACTGCAGTCTGTTGCCCTACGCTCGGCATACACAGACTGGCTCCGAAGGGCTACGGGCCTGGATGTGGCTTAGCGGGCCCATGGGGGCCTGAGGGTCCTCAGTGTTCTTGCAGGGAATAGGGTGCCCACGCGAGGCTCCTAGATGTCCTGCAAAGCGTACTGACGTTAAAATAATGCAGAGCAACGGCTATGGCCTCCTGGAAACTGCTGCACGCCTCCGCTTCTGCATGGCAATTCAGGGCCTTACCTCGAGGCAAGTGCTCTCGCTGAGTGTCCCGTTAGCGCCACAGCATGGTAGGATGCTGACTTTCTCCTCGAGCAGAGTGACTTCAGGTACGAGGTCCTCGAAGAATCCTAAGCAGAGTGTTTTCTCATGGCAGCTCAGACGGGGGCCATGACGAACACTTCCATGGCACGTCGCACTGGCTAGAAATATAGTCCTGAGGCTGTTCCAGTGCTCTGGAAATGTAGCTCTCCTTAAGGAACGTGTAGTGTGTTTCCCCATCACTCGGCATACACAGAGGGCCTCCGAGGGACCGACCTTTGGGCCTCGATGTTGCTCAGCAGGCCCACAGGGGTCTGGAGGCACTCAGGGATCCTGGAGGGAAAATGATGCACACCCGAGGGTCCTAAGAGTCCTGGAAAGGGTACTTCCTTTAAAATAAAGCAGAGCAGGGGCTTCCGTGGTGGCGCACTGGTTGACAATCTGCCTTCCAGTGCAGGGGACACAGGGGTTCGAGCCCTGGTCTGGGAGGATCACACATGTCGCGGAGCAACTGGGCCCGCGAGCCACACTACTGACCCTGCGCGTCTGGAGCCTGTGCTTCGCAACGAGAGAGGCCGCGAGACTGAGAGGCCCACGCACCGCGATGAAGAGCGGCCCCCACTTACCGCAACTGGGGAGAGCCCTAGCACAGAAACGAAGACCCAACATAGCAATCAATCATTCAATCAATCTTAAAACAACAATAAAAAATTAAAAAAATAAAATAAAATAAAGCAGAACAGCGACTAATACCTCATGGAAACAGCTGCATGCCACCCTTTCTGCGCGGTTACTCAGGGACTTACCTCGAGGCCAGTACTCACGTTGAGTTTCCCTTTAGCTCTAGAGCGTGGCAGGATGAGCTCCACCCCGGCCATCGAAGCACCCGGCTTAGCTAGACAAAACTCATTTTCTTCCCAGAGCCATGCCTACAGCGGCTAGTGGCCTGTCAACAGCAGTCAATTTCAAGTAGCTTCAAGGCAGCATGAATGGAGCTTTCAAAATGGGAAAGCAAGGCTAGTTCCATCAGGCCCCCATTTCCGCGGGCACACGCAGCATACATCCCTGTGCTTTCTAACAAGTCCAAAGAGACACAGGTTACCAAGTGGTTACTTCCCTGAATCCACTCCTCGAAGCAGGGTGTACTGCATCTAGTGAACTGCCTCCACCAAGGAAAGCCCCAGCTAGGCCTCCGGGCCCGTGGCTCTTCAAAAGCCTGCAGTGTTACCCGAGAAAGTGGGCTTTAGTTGCAGTTGGAAAGCAAGCCGACATTCTCCTCGAGGCAGGGTGACTTCAGACACGGGGTCCCAGATGGAATACGAAGCCGAGGATTTTTCTCAGTGCAGCTCACACTAGGGCAATGAGTCAGACTTGCACGGCACGTTGGACCTGCTAGAACAGTGTTCGTGGACCTGTGGGAGTGCTGGGGAAATCAAGCTGTCCCAAGAAAGACTGCAGTCTGTTTCCCTACACCCGGCATACACAGAGTGGCTCCGAAGGGCTACGGGCCTGGATGTGGCTTAGCAGGCCCATGGGGGCCTGAGGGTACTCAGTGTTCTTGCAGGGAAAAGGGTGCCCACGCGAGGCTCCTAGATGTCCTGTAAAGCATACTGACGTTAAAATAATGCAGAGCAACCGCTATGGGCTCCTGGAAACTGCTGCACGCCTCCGCTTCTGCATGGCAATTCAGGGCCTTACCTTGAGACAACTGCTGACGCTGAGTGTCCCGTTAGGGACACAGCATGGTAGGATGCTGACTTTCTCCTCGAGCAGAGTGACTTCAGGTACGAGGTCCTCGAAGAATCCTAAGCAGAGTGTTTTCTTATGGCAGCTCAGACGGGGGCCATGACGAACACTTCCATGGCACGTCGCACTGGGTAGAAATGTGGTCCTGAGACTGTTCCAGTGCTCTGGAAATATAGCTCTCCTTAAAGAACGAGCAGCGTGTTGCCCATCACTCGGCATACACAGAGGGCCTCCGAGGGACCGACCTTTGGGCCTCGATGTTGCTCAGCAAGCCCACAGGAGTCTGGAGGTACTCACGGATCTTGGAGGGAAAATGATGCACACCCGAGGGGCCTAGGAGTCCTGGAAAGGGTACTTCCTTTAAAATAAAGCAGAACAGGGGCTTCCCTGGGGGCGCAGTGGTTGAGAATCTGCCTGCCAATGCAGGGCACACGGGTTCGAGCCCTGGTCTGGGAGGATTCCACATGCCGTGGGGCAACTGGGCCCGTGAGCCACAACTACTGAGCCTGCGCCTCTGGAGCCTGTGCTCCGCAACACGGGAGGCCGCGAGACTGAGAGGCCCACGCACCGCGATGAAGAGCGGCCCCCACTTACCGCAACTGGGGAGAGCCCTAGCACAGAAACGAAGACCCAACATAGCAATCAATCCATCAATCAATCAATCTTAAAACAACAATAAAAAATTAAAAAAATAAAATAAAATAAAGCAGAACAGCGACTAATACCTCATGGAAACAGCTGCATGCCGCCCTTTCTGCGCGGTTACTCAGGGACTTACCTCGAGGCCAGGACTCACGTTGAGTTTCCCTTTAGCTCTAGAGCGTGGCAGGATGAGCTCCACCCCGGCCATCGAAGCACCGGCTTAGCTAGAAAAAACTCATTCTCTTCCCACAGCCATGCCTACAGTGGCTAGTGGCCTGTCAACAGCAGTCAATTTCAAGTAGCTTCAAGGCACCATGAATGGAGCTTTCAAAATGGGAAAGCAAGAATAGTTCCATTAGGCCCCCATTTCCATGGGCACACGCAGCAGGCATCCCTGTGCTTTCTAACAAGTCCAAAGAGACACAGGTTTCCCAGTGGTTCCTTCCCTGAATCAACTCCTCGAAGCAGGGTGTACTGCATCTAGCGAACTGCCTCAACCAAGGAAAGCCCCAGCTAGGCCTCCGGTCCCGTGGCTCTTCAAAACCCTGCAGTGTTACCCGAGAAACTGGGCTTTAGTTGCAGTTGGAAAGCAAGCCGACATTCTCCTGGAGGCAGGATGACTTCAGACACGGGGTCCCAGATGGAATACGAAGCCGAGGGTTTTTCTCAGTGCAGCTCAGACTAGGGCAATGAGTCAGACTTGCATGGCACGTTGGACCTGCTAGAACAGTGTTCGTGGACCTGTGGGAGTGCTGGGGAAATCAAGCTGTCCCAAGAAAGACTGCAGTCTGTTGCCCTACGCTCGGCATACACAGACTGGCTCCGAAGGGCTACGGGCCTGGATGTGGCTTAGCGGGCCCATGGGGGCCTGAGGGTCCTCAGTGTTCTTGCAGGGAATAGGGTGCCCACGCGAGGCTCCTAGATGTCCTGCAAAGCGTACTGACGTTAAAATAATGCAGAGCAACGGCTATGGCCTCCTGGAAACTGCTGCACGCCTCCGCTTCTGCATGGCAATTCAGGGCCTTACCTCGAGGCAAGTGCTCTCGCTGAGTGTCCCGTTAGCGCCACAGCATGGTAGGATGCTGACTTTCTCCTCGAGCAGAGTGACTTCAGGTACGAGGTCCTCGAAGAATCCTAAGCAGAGTGTTTTCTCATGGCAGCTCTGACGGGGGCTGTGACGAACACTTCCATGGCACGTCGCACTGGGTAGAAATGTGGTCCTGAGGCTGTTCCAGTGCTCTGGAAATGTAGCTCTCCTTAAAGAACGAGCAGCGTGTTGCCCACCACTCGGCATACACAGAGGGCCTCCGAGGGACCGACCTTTGGGCCTCGATGCTGCTCAGCAAGCCCACAGGGGTCTGGAGGTACTCAGGGATCTTGGAGGGAAAATGATGCACACCCGAGGGGCCTAGGAGTCCTGAAAAGGGTACTTCCTTTAAAATAAAGCAGAACAGGGGCTTCTCTGGTGGCGCAGTGGTTGAGAATCTGCCTGCCAATGCAGGGCACACGGGTTCGAGCCCTGGTCTGGGAGGATTCCACATGCCGTGGGGCAACTGGGCCCGTGAGCCACAACTACTGACCCTGCGCCTCTGGAGCCTGTGCTCCGCAACACGGGAGGCCGCGAGACTGAGAGGCCCACGCACCGCGATGAAGAGTGGCCCCCACTTACCGCAACTGGGGAGAGCCCTAGCACAGAAACGAAGACCCAACATAGCAATCAATCCATCAATCAATCAATCTTAAAACAACAATAAAAAATTAAAAAAATAAAATAAAATAAAGCAGAACAGCGACTAATACCTCATGGAAACAGCTGCATGCCGCCCTTTCTGCGCGGTTACTCAGGGACTTACCTCGAGGCCAGGACTCACGTTGAGTTTCCCTTTAGCTCTAGAGCGTGGCAGGATGAGCTCCACCCCGGCCATCGAAGCACCCGGCTTAGCTAGACAAAACTCATTTTCTTCCCAGAGCCATGCCTACAGCGGCTAGTGGCCTGTCAACAGCAGTCAATTTCAAGTAGCTTCAAGGCAGCATGAATGGAGCTTTCAAAATGGGAAAGCAAGGCTAGTTCCATCAGGCCCCCATTTCCGCGGGCACACGCAGCATACATCCCTGTGCTTTCTAACAAGTCCAAAGAGACACAGGTTACCCAGTGGTTCCTTCCCTGAATCAACTCCTCGAAGCAGGGTGTTCCACATCTAGCGAACTGCCTCAACCAAGGAACGCCCCAGCTAGGCCTCCGGGCCCGTGGCTCTTCAAAAGCCTCCAGTGTTACACGAAGAACTGGGCTTTAGTTGCAGTGGGAACGCAAGCCGACTCTCCTGGAGGCAAGGTGACTTCAGGCAGGAGGTCCGAGATGGAATGCGAAGCCGAGGGTTTTTCTCAGTGCAGCTCGGACTACGGCAATGAGTCAGACTTGCACGGTATGTTGGACCTGCTAAAATGGTGTTCGTCGACCTGTGGGAGTATTGAGGAAACCAAGCTGTCCCAAGAAAGACTGCAGTGTGTTGCCCTACACTCGGCATACACAGAGTGGCTCCGAAGGGCTACGGGCCTGGATGTGGCTTAGCAGGCCCATGGGGTCCTGGGGGTACTCAATCTTCTTGCAGGGAATAGGGTGCCCACGCGGGGCTCCTAGATGACCTGCAAAGCGTACTGACATTAAAATAACGCAGAACAGCGGCTACGGCCTCATGGAAAGTACTGCATGCCTCCGCTTCTGCATGGCAATTCAGGGCCTTACCTCGAGGCAAGTGCTCTCGCTGAGTGTCCCGTTAGCAACACAGCACGGTAGAATGCTGACTTTCTCCTCGAGCAGAGTGACTTCAGGTACGAGGTCCTCGAAGAATCCTAAGCAGAGTGTTTTCTCATGGCAGCTCAGACGGGGGCCATGACGAACACTTCCATGGCACGTCGCACTGGCTAGAAATATAGTCCTGAGGCTGTTCCAGTGCTCTGGAAATGTAGCTCTCCTTAAGGAACGTGTAGTGTGTTTCCCCATCACTCGGCATACACAGAGGGCCTCCGAGGGACCGACCTTTGGGCCTCGATGTTGCTCAGCAGGCCCACAGGGGTCTGGAGGCACTCAGGGATCCTGGAGGGAAAATGATGCACACCCGAGGGTCCTAAGAGTCCTGGAAAGGGTACTTCCTTTAAAATAAAGCAGAGCAGGGGCTTCCGTGGTGGCGCACTGGTTGACAATCTGCCTTCCAGTGCAGGGGACACAGGGGTTCGAGCCCTGGTCTGGGAGGATCACACATGTCACGGAGCAACTGGGCCCGCGAGCCACACTACTGACCCTGCGCGTCTGGAGCCTGTGCTTCGCAACGAGAGAGGCCGCGAGACTGAGAGGCCCACGCACCGCGATGAAGAGCGGCCCCCACTTACCGCAACTGGGGAGAGCCCTAGCACAGAAACGAAGACCCAACATAGCAATCAATCATTCAATCAATCTTAAAACAACAATAAAAAATTTAAAAAATAAAATAAAATAAAGCAGAACAGCGACTAATACCTCATGGAAACAGCTGCATGCCACCCTTTCTGCGCGGTTACTCAGGGACTTACCTCGAGGCCAGTACTCACGTTGAGTTTCCCTTTAGCTCTAGAGCGTGGCAGGATGAGCTCCACCCCGGCCATCGAAGCACCCGGCTTAGCTAGACAAAACTCATTTTCTTCCCAGAGCCATGCCTACAGCGGCTAGTGGCCTGTCAACAGCAGTCAATTTCAAGTAGCTTCAAGGCAGCATGAATGGAGCTTTCAAAATGGGAAAGCAAGGCTAGTTCCATCAGGCCCCCATTTCCGCGGGCACACGCAGCATACATCCCTGTGCTTTCTAACAAGTCCAAAGAGACACAGGTTACCAAGTGGTTACTTCCCTGAATCCACTCCTCGAAGCAGGGTGTACTGCATCTAGTGAACTGCCTCCACCAAGGAAAGCCCCAGCTAGGCCTCCGGGCCCGTGGCTCTTCGAAAGCCTGCAGTGTTACCCGAGAAAGTGGGCTTTAGTTGCAGTTGGAAAGCAAGCCGACATTCTCCTCGAGGCAGGGTGACTTCAGACACGGGGTCCCAGATGGAATACGAAGCCGAGGATTTTTCTCAGTGCAGCTCACACTAGGGCAATGAGTCAGACTTGCACGGCACGTTGGACCTGCTAGAACAGTGTTCGTGGACCTGTGGGAGTGCTGGGGAAATCAAGCTGTCCCAAGAAAGAGTGCAGTCTGTTTCCCTACACCCGGCATACACAGAGTGGCTCCGAAGGGCTACGGGCCTGGATGTGGCTTAGCAGGCCCATGGGGGCCTGAGGGTACTCAGTGTTCTTGCAGGGAAAAGGGTGCCCACGCGAGGCTCCTAGATGTCCTGTAAAGCATACTGACGTTAAAATAATGCAGAGCAACCGCTATGGGCTCCTGGAAACTGCTGCACGCCTCCGCTTCTGCATGGCAATTCAGGGCCTTACCTTGAGACAACTGCTGACGCTGAGTGTCCCGTTAGGGACACAGCATGGTAGGATGCTGACTTTCTCCTCGAGCAGAGTGACTTCAGGTACGAGGTCCTCGAAGAATCCTAAGCAGAGTGTTTTCTTATGGCAGCTCAAACGGGGGCCATGACGAACACTTCCATGGCACGTCGCACTGGGTAGAAATGTGGTCCTGAGACTGTTCCAGTGCTCTGGAAATATAGCTCTCCTTAAAGAACGAGCAGCGTGTTGCCCATCACTCGGCATACACAGAGGGCCTCCGAGGGACCGACCTTTGGGCCTCGATGTTGCTCAGCAAGCCCACAGGGGTCTGGAGGTACTCACGGATCTTGGAGGGAAAATGATGCACACCCGAGGGGCCTAGGAGTCCTGGAAAGGGTACTTCCTTTAAAATAAAGCAGAACAGGGGCTTCCCTGGGGGCGCAGTGGTTGAGAATCTGCCTGCCAATGCAGGGCACACGGGTTCGAGCCCTGGTCTGGGAGGATTCCACATGCCGTGGGGCAACTGGGCCCGTGAGCCACAACTACTGAGCCTGCGCCTCTGGAGCCTGTGCTCCGCAACACGGGAGGCCGCGAGACTGAGAGGCCCACGCACCGCGATGAAGAGCGGCCCCCACTTACCGCAACTGGGGAGAGCCCTAGCACAGAAACGAAGACCCAACATAGCAATCAATCCATCAATCAATCAATCTTAAAACAACAATAAAAAATTAAAAAAATAAAATAAAATAAAGCAGAACAGCGACTAATACCTCATGGAAACAGCTGCATGCCGCCCTTTCTGCGCGGTTACTCAGGGACTTACCTCGAGGCCAGGACTCACGTTGAGTTTCCCTTTAGCTCTAGAGCGTGGCAGGATGAGCTCCACCCCGGCCATCGAAGCACCGGCTTAGCTAGAAAAAACTCATTCTCTTCCCACAGCCATGCCTACAGTGGCTAGTGGCCTGTCAACAGCAGTCAATTTCAAGTAGCTTCAAGGCACCATGAATGGAGCTTTCAAAATGGGAAAGCAAGAATAGTTCCATTAGGCCCCCATTTCCATGGGCACACGCAGCAGGCATCCCTGTGCTTTCTAACAAGTCCAAAGAGACACAGGTTTCCCAGTGGTTCCTTCCCTGAATCAACTCCTCGAAGCAGGGTGTACTGCATCTAGCGAACTGCCTCCACCAAGGAAAGCCCCAGCTAGGCCTCCGGGCCCGTGGCTCTTCAAAAGCCTGCAGTGTTACCCGAGAAAGTGGGCTTTACTTGCAGTTGGAAAGCAAGCCGACATTCTCCTGGAGGCAGGATGACTTCAGACACGGGGTCCCAGATGGAATACGAAGCCGAGGGTTTTTCTCAGTGCAGCTCAGACTAGGGCAATGAGTCAGACTTGCACGGCACGTTGGACCTGCTAGAACAGTGTTCGTGGACCTGTGGGAGTGCTGGGGAAATCAAGCTGTCCCAAGAAAGACTGCAGTCTGTTGCCCTACGCTCGGCATACACAGACTGGCTCCGAAGGGCTACGGGCCTGGATGTGGCTTAGCGGGCCCATGGGGGCCTGAGGGTCCTCAGTGTTCTTGCAGGGAATAGGGTGCCCACGCGAGGCTCCTAGATGTCCTGCAAAGCGTACTGACGTTAAAATAATGCAGAGCAACGGCTATGGCCTCCTGGAAACTGCTGCACGCCTCCGCTTCTGCATGGCAATTCAGGGCCTTACCTCGAGGCAAGTGCTCTCGCTGAGTGTCCCGTTAGCGCCACAGCATGGTAGGATGCTGACTTTCTCCTCGAGCAGAGTGACTTCAGGTACGAGGTCCTCGAAGAATCCTAAGCAGAGTGTTTTCTCATGGCAGCTCAGACGGGGGCTGTGACGAACACTTCCATGGCACGTCGCACTGGGTAGAAATGTGGTCCTGAGGCTGTTCCAGTGCTCTGGAAATGTAGCTCTCCTTAAAGAACGAGCAGCGTGTTGCCCACCACTCGGCATACACAGAGGGCCTCCGAGGGACCGACCTTTGGGCCTCGATGCTGCTCAGCAAGCCCACAGGGGTCTGGAGGTACTCAGGGATCTTGGAGGGAAAATGATGCACACCCGAGGGGCCTAGGAGTCCTGAAAAGGGTACTTCCTTTAAAATAAAGCAGAACAGGGGCTTCTCTGGTGGCGCAGTGGTTGAGAATCTGCCTGCCAATGCAGGGCACACGGGTTCGAGCCCTGGTCTGGGAGGATTCCACATGCCGTGGGGCAACTGGGCCCGTGAGCCACAACTACTGACCCTGCGCCTCTGGAGCCTGTGCTCCGCAACACGGGAGGCCGCGAGACTGAGAGGCCCACGCACCGCGATGAAGAGTGGCCCCCACTTACCGCAACTGGGGAGAGCCCTAGCACAGAAACGAAGACCCAACATAGCAATCAATCAATCAATCAATCAATCTTAAAACAACAATAAAAAATTAAAAAAATAAAATAAAATAAAGCAGAACAGCGACTAATACCTCATGGAAACAGCTGCATGCCGCCCTTTCTGCGCGGTTACTCAGGGACTTACCTCGAGGCCAGGACTCACGTTGAGTTTCCCTTTAGCTCTAGAGCGTGGCAGGATGAGCTCCACCCCGGCCATCGAAGCACCCGGCTTAGCTAGACAAAGCTCATTTTCTTCCCAGAGCCATGCCTACAGCGGCTAGTGGCCTGTCAACAGCAGTCAATTTCAAGTAGCTTCAAGGCAGCATGAATGGAGCTTTCAAAATGGGAAAGCAAGGCTAGTTCCATCAGGCCCCCATTTCCGCGGGCACACGCAGCATACATCCCTGTGCTTTCTAACAAGTCCAAAGAGACACAGGTTACCCAGTGGTTCCTTCCCTGAATCAACTCCTCGAAGCAAGGTGTTCCACATCTAGCGAACTGCCTCAACCAAGGAACGCCCCAGCTAGGCCTCCGGGCCCGTGGCTCTTCAAAAGCCTCCAGTGTTACACGAAGAACTGGGCTTTAGTTGCAGTGGGAACGCAAGCCGACTCTCCTGGAGGCAAGGTGACTACAGGCAGGAGGTCCGAGATGGAATGCGAAGCCGAGGGTTTTTCTCAGTGCAGCTCGGACTACGGCAATGAGTCAGACTTGCACGGTATGTTGGACCTGCTAAAATGGTGTTCGTCGACCTGTGGGAGTATTGAGGAAACCAAGCTGTCCCAAGAAAGACTGCAGTGTGTTGCCCTACACTCGGCATACACAGAGTGGCTCCGAAGGGCTACGGGCCTGGATGTGGCTTAGCAGGCCCATGGGGTCCTGGGGGTACTCAATCTTCTTGCAGGGAATAGGGTGCCCACGCGGGGCTCCTAGATGACCTGCAAAGCGTATTGACATTAAAATAACGCAGAACAGCGGCTACGGCCTCATGGAAAGTACTGCATGCCTCCGCTTCTGCATGGCAATTCAGGGCCTAACCTCGAGGCAAGTGCTCTCGCTGAGTGTCCCGTTAGCAACACAGCACGGTAGAATGCTGACTTTCTCCTCGAGCAGAGTGACTTCAGGTACGAGGTCCTCGAAGAATCCTAAGCAGAGTGTTTTCTCATGGCAGCTCAGACGGGGGCCATGACGAACACTTCCATGGCACGTCGCACTGGCTAGAAATATAGTCCTGAGGCTGTTCCAGTGCTCTGGAAATGTAGCTCTCCTTAAGGAACGTGTAGTGTGTTTCCCCATCACTCGGCATACACAGAGGGCCTCCGAGGGACCGACCTTTGGGCCTCGATGTTGCTCAGCAGGCCCACAGGGGTCTGGAGGCACTCAGGGATCCTGGAGGGAAAATGATGCACACCCGAGGGTCCTAAGAGTCCTGGAAAGGGTACTTCCTTTAAAATAAAGCAGAGCAGGGGCTTCCGTGGTGGCGCACTGGTTGACAATCTGCCTTCCAGTGCAGGGGACACAGGGGTTCGAGCCCTGGTCTGGGAGGATCACACATGTCGCGGAGCAACTGGGCCCGCGAGCCACACTACTGACCCTGCGCGTCTGGAGCCTGTGCTTCGCAACGAGAGAGGCCGCGAGACTGAGAGGCCCACGCACCGCGATGAAGAGCGGCCCCCACTTACCGCAACTGGGGAGAGCCCTAGCACAGAAACGAAGACCCAACATAGCAATCAATCAATCAATCAATCTTAAAACAACAATAAA
This sequence comes from Eschrichtius robustus, assembly GCF_028021215.1. Lineage (NCBI taxonomy): Eukaryota > Metazoa > Chordata > Mammalia > Artiodactyla > Eschrichtiidae > Eschrichtius > Eschrichtius robustus. The sequence continues at coordinate 92,244 of NC_090826.1, forward strand.
AAATTAAAAAAATAAAATAAAATAAAGCAGAACAGCGACTAATACCTCATGGAAACAGCTGCATGCCACCCTTTCTGCGCGGTTACTCAGGGAATTACCTCGAGGCCAGTACTCACGTTGAGTTTCCCTTTAGCTCTAGAGCGTGGCAGGATGAGCTCCACCCCGGCCATCGAAGCACCCGGCTTAGCTAGACAAAACTCATTTTCTTCCCAGAGCCATGCCTACAGCGGCTAGTGGCCTGTCAACAGCAGTCAATTTCAAGTAGCTTCAAGGCAGCATGAATGGAGCTTTCAAAATGGGAAAGCAAGGCTAGTTCCATCAGGCCCCCATTTCCGCGGGCACACGCAGCATACATCCCTGTGCTTTCTAACAAGTCCAAAGAGACACAGGTTACCAAGTGGTTACTTCCCTGAATCCACTCCTCGAAGCAGGGTGTACTGCATCTAGTGAACTGCCTCCACCAAGGAAAGCCCCAGCTAGGCCTCCGGGCCCGTGGCTCTTCAAAACCCTGCAGTGTTACCCGAGAAACTGGGCTTTAGTTGCAGTTGGAAAGCAAGCCGACATTCTCCTGGAGGCAGGATGACTTCAGACACGGGGTCCCAGATGGAATACGAAGCCGAGGGTTTTTCTCAGTGCAGCTCAGACTAGGGCAATGAGTCAGACTTGCATGGCACGTTGGACCTGCTAGAACAGTGTTCGTGGACCTGTGGGAGTGCTGGGGAAATCAAGCTGTCCCAAGAAAGACTGCAGTCTGTTGCCCTACGCTCGGCATACACAGACTGGCTCCGAAGGGCTACGGGCCTGGATGTGGCTTAGCGGGCCCATGGGGGCCTGAGGGTCCTCAGTGTTCTTGCAGGGAATAGGGTGCCCACGCGAGGCTCCTAGATGTCCTGCAAAGCGTACTGACGTTAAAATAATGCAGAGCAACGGCTATGGCCTCCTGGAAACTGCTGCACGCCTCCGCTTCTGCATGGCAATTCAGGGCCTTACCTCGAGGCAAGTGCTCTCGCTGAGTGTCCCGTTAGCGCCACAGCATGGTAGGATGCTGACTTTCTCCTCGAGCAGAGTGACTTCAGGTACGAGGTCCTCGAAGAATCCTAAGCAGAGTGTTTTCTCATGGCAGCTCTGACGGGGGCTGTGACGAACACTTCCATGGCACGTCGCACTGGGTAGAAATGTGGTCCTGAGGCTGTTCCAGTGCTCTGGAAATGTAGCTCTCCTTAAAGAACGAGCAGCGTGTTGCCCACCACTCGGCATACACAGAGGGCCTCCGAGGGACCGACCTTTGGGCCTCGATGCTGCTCAGCAAGCCCACAGGGGTCTGGAGGTACTCAGGGATCTTGGAGGGAAAATGATGCACACCCGAGGGGCCTAGGAGTCCTGAAAAGGGTACTTCCTTTAAAATAAAGCAGAACAGGGGCTTCTCTGGTGGCGCAGTGGTTGAGAATCTGCCTGCCAATGCAGGGCACACGGGTTCGAGCCCTGGTCTGGGAGGATTCCACATGCCGTGGGGCAACTGGGCCCGTGAGCCACAACTACTGACCCTGCGCCTCTGGAGCCTGTGCTCCGCAACACGGGAGGCCGCGAGACTGAGAGGCCCACGCACCGCGATGAAGAGTGGCCCCCACTTACCGCAACTGGGGAGAGCCCTAGCACAGAAACGAAGACCCAACATAGCAATCAATCCATCAATCAATCAATCTTAAAACAACAATAAAAAATTAAAAAAATAAAATAAAATAAAGCAGAACAGCGACTAATACCTCATGGAAACAGCTGCATGCCGCCCTTTCTGCGCGGTTACTCAGGGACTTACCTCGAGGCCAGGACTCACGTTGAGTTTCCCTTTAGCTCTAGAGCGTGGCAGGATGAGCTCCACCCCGGCCATCGAAGCACCCGGCTTAGCTAGACAAAACTCATTTTCTTCCCAGAGCCATGCCTACAGCGGCTAGTGGCCTGTCAACAGCAGTCAATTTCAAGTAGCTTCAAGGCAGCATGAATGGAGCTTTCAAAATGGGAAAGCAAGGCTAGTTCCATCAGGCCCCCATTTCCGCGGGCACACGCAGCATACATCCCTGTGCTTTCTAACAAGTCCAAAGAGACACAGGTTACCAAGTGGTTACTTCCCTGAATCCACTCCTCGAAGCAGGGTGTACTGCATCTAGTGAACTGCCTCCACCAAGGAAAGCCCCAGCTAGGCCTCCGGGCCCGTGGCTCTTCAAAAGCCTGCAGTGTTACCCGAGAAAGTGGGCTTTAGTTGCAGTTGGAAAGCAAGCCGACATTCTCCTCGAGGCAGGGTGACTTCAGACACGGGGTCCCAGATGGAATACGAAGCCGAGGATTTTTCTCAGTGCAGCTCACACTAGGGCAATGAGTCAGACTTGCACGGCACGTTGGACCTGCTAGAACAGTGTTCGTGGACCTGTGGGAGTGCTGGGGAAATCAAGCTGTCCCAAGAAAGACTGCAGTCTGTTTCCCTACACCCGGCATACACAGAGTGGCTCCGAAGGGCTACGGGCCTGGATGTGGCTTAGCAGGCCCATGGGGGCCTGAGGGTACTCAGTGTTCTTGCAGGGAAAAGGGTGCCCACGCGAGGCTCCTAGATGTCCTGTAAAGCATACTGACGTTAAAATAATGCAGAGCAACCGCTATGGGCTCCTGGAAACTGCTGCACGCCTCCGCTTCTGCATGGCAATTCAGGGCCTTACCTTGAGACAACTGCTGACGCTGAGTGTCCCGTTAGGGACACAGCATGGTAGGATGCTGACTTTCTCCTCGAGCAGAGTGACTTCAGGTACGAGGTCCTCGAAGAATCCTAAGCAGAGTGTTTTCTTATGGCAGCTCAGACGGGGGCCATGACGAACACTTCCATGGCACGTCGCACTGGGTAGAAATGTGGTCCTGAGACTGTTCCAGTGCTCTGGAAATATAGCTCTCCTTAAAGAACGAGCAGCGTGTTGCCCATCACTCGGCATACACAGAGGGCCTCCGAGGGACCGACCTTTGGGCCTCGATGTTGCTCAGCAAGCCCACAGGAGTCTGGAGGTACTCACGGATCTTGGAGGGAAAATGATGCACACCCGAGGGGCCTAGGAGTCCTGGAAAGGGTACTTCCTTTAAAATAAAGCAGAACAGGGGCTTCCCTGGGGGCGCAGTGGTTGAGAATCTGCCTGCCAATGCAGGGCACACGGGTTCGAGCCCTGGTCTGGGAGGATTCCACATGCCGTGGGGCAACTGGGCCCGTGAGCCACAACTACTGAGCCTGCGCCTCTGGAGCCTGTGCTCCGCAACACGGGAGGCCGCGAGACTGAGAGGCCCACGCACCGCGATGAAGAGCGGCCCCCACTTACCGCAACTGGGGAGAGCCCTAGCACAGAAACGAAGACCCAACATAGCAATCAATCCATCAATCAATCAATCTTAAAACAACAATAAAAAATTAAAAAAATAAAATAAAATAAAGCAGAACAGCGACTAATACCTCATGGAAACAGCTGCATGCCGCCCTTTCTGCGCGGTTACTCAGGGACTTACCTCGAGGCCAGGACTCACGTTGAGTTTCCCTTTAGCTCTAGAGCGTGGCAGGATGAGCTCCACCCCGGCCATCGAAGCACCGGCTTAGCTAGAAAAAACTCATTCTCTTCCCACAGCCATGCCTACAGTGGCTAGTGGCCTGTCAACAGCAGTCAATTTCAAGTAGCTTCAAGGCACCATGAATGGAGCTTTCAAAATGGGAAAGCAAGAATAGTTCCATTAGGCCCCCATTTCCATGGGCACACGCAGCAGGCATCCCTGTGCTTTCTAACAAGTCCAAAGAGACACAGGTTTCCCAGTGGTTCCTTCCCTGAATCAACTCCTCGAAGCAGGGTGTACTGCATCTAGCGAACTGCCTCAACCAAGGAAAGCCCCAGCTAGGCCTCCGGTCCCGTGGCTCTTCAAAACCCTGCAGTGTTACCCGAGAAACTGGGCTTTAGTTGCAGTTGGAAAGCAAGCCGACATTCTCCTGGAGGCAGGATGACTTCAGACACGGGGTCCCAGATGGAATACGAAGCCGAGGGTTTTTCTCAGTGCAGCTCAGACTAGGGCAATGAGTCAGACTTGCATGGCACGTTGGACCTGCTAGAACAGTGTTCGTGGACCTGTGGGAGTGCTGGGGAAATCAAGCTGTCCCAAGAAAGACTGCAGTCTGTTGCCCTACGCTCGGCATACACAGACTGGCTCCGAAGGGCTACGGGCCTGGATGTGGCTTAGCGGGCCCATGGGGGCCTGAGGGTCCTCAGTGTTCTTGCAGGGAATAGGGTGCCCACGCGAGGCTCCTAGATGTCCTGCAAAGCGTACTGACGTTAAAATAATGCAGAGCAACGGCTATGGCCTCCTGGAAACTGCTGCACGCCTCCGCTTCTGCATGGCAATTCAGGGCCTTACCTCGAGGCAAGTGCTCTCGCTGAGTGTCCCGTTAGCGCCACAGCATGGTAGGATGCTGACTTTCTCCTCGAGCAGAGTGACTTCAGGTACGAGGTCCTCGAAGAATCCTAAGCAGAGTGTTTTCTCATGGCAGCTCTGACGGGGGCTGTGACGAACACTTCCATGGCACGTCGCACTGGGTAGAAATGTGGTCCTGAGGCTGTTCCAGTGCTCTGGAAATGTAGCTCTCCTTAAAGAACGAGCAGCGTGTTGCCCACCACTCGGCATACACAGAGGGCCTCCGAGGGACCGACCTTTGGGCCTCGATGCTGCTCAGCAAGCCCACAGGGGTCTGGAGGTACTCAGGGATCTTGGAGGGAAAATGATGCACACCCGAGGGGCCTAGGAGTCCTGAAAAGGGTACTTCCTTTAAAATAAAGCAGAACAGGGGCTTCTCTGGTGGCGCAGTGGTTGAGAATCTGCCTGCCAATGCAGGGCACACGGGTTCGAGCCCTGGTCTGGGAGGATTCCACATGCCGTGGGGCAACTGGGCCCGTGAGCCACAACTACTGACCCTGCGCCTCTGGAGCCTGTGCTCCGCAACACGGGAGGCCGCGAGACTGAGAGGCCCACGCACCGCGATGAAGAGTGGCCCCCACTTACCGCAACTGGGGAGAGCCCTAGCACAGAAACGAAGACCCAACATAGCAATCAATCCATCAATCAATCAATCTTAAAACAACAATAAAAAATTAAAAAAATAAAATAAAATAAAGCAGAACAGCGACTAATACCTCATGGAAACAGCTGCATGCCGCCCTTTCTGCGCGGTTACTCAGGGACTTACCTCGAGGCCAGGACTCACGTTGAGTTTCCCTTTAGCTCTAGAGCGTGGCAGGATGAGCTCCACCCCGGCCATCGAAGCACCCGGCTTAGCTAGACAAAACTCATTTTCTTCCCAGAGCCATGCCTACAGCGGCTAGTGGCCTGTCAACAGCAGTCAATTTCAAGTAGCTTCAAGGCAGCATGAATGGAGCTTTCAAAATGGGAAAGCAAGGCTAGTTCCATCAGGCCCCCATTTCCGCGGGCACACGCAGCATACATCCCTGTGCTTTCTAACAAGTCCAAAGAGACACAGGTTACCCAGTGGTTCCTTCCCTGAATCAACTCCTCGAAGCAGGGTGTTCCACATCTAGCGAACTGCCTCAACCAAGGAACGCCCCAGCTAGGCCTCCGGGCCCGTGGCTCTTCAAAAGCCTCCAGTGTTACACGAAGAACTGGGCTTTAGTTGCAGTGGGAACGCAAGCCGACTCTCCTGGAGGCAAGGTGACTTCAGGCAGGAGGTCCGAGATGGAATGCGAAGCCGAGGGTTTTTCTCAGTGCAGCTCGGACTACGGCAATGAGTCAGACTTGCACGGTATGTTGGACCTGCTAAAATGGTGTTCGTCGACCTGTGGGAGTATTGAGGAAACCAAGCTGTCCCAAGAAAGACTGCAGTGTGTTGCCCTACACTCGGCATACACAGAGTGGCTCCGAAGGGCTACGGGCCTGGATGTGGCTTAGCAGGCCCATGGGGTCCTGGGGGTACTCAATCTTCTTGCACGGAATAGGGTGCCCACGCGGGGCTCCTAGATGACCTGCAAAGCGTACTGACATTAAAATAACGCAGAACAGCGGCTACGGCCTCATGGAAAGTACTGCATGCCTCCGCTTCTGCATGGCAATTCAGGGCCTTACCTCGAGGCAAGTGCTCTCGCTGAGTGTCCCGTTAGCAACACAGCACGGTAGAATGCTGACTTTCTCCTCGAGCAGAGTGACTTCAGGTACGAGGTCCTCGAAGAATCCTAAGCAGAGTGTTTTCTCATGGCAGCTCAGACGGGGGCCATGACGAACACTTCCATGGCACGTCGCACTGGCTAGAAATATAGTCCTGAGGCTGTTCCAGTGCTCTGGAAATGTAGCTCTCCTTAAGGAACGTGTAGTGTGTTTCCCCATCACTCGGCATACACAGAGGGCCTCCGAGGGACCGACCTTTGGGCCTCGATGTTGCTCAGCAGGCCCACAGGGGTCTGGAGGCACTCAGGGATCCTGGAGGGAAAATGATGCACACCCGAGGGTCCTAAGAGTCCTGGAAAGGGTACTTCCTTTAAAATAAAGCAGAGCAGGGGCTTCCGTGGTGGCGCACTGGTTGACAATCTGCCTTCCAGTGCAGGGGACACAGGGGTTCGAGCCCTGGTCTGGGAGGATCACACATGTCACGGAGCAACTGGGCCCGCGAGCCACACTACTGACCCTGCGCGTCTGGAGCCTGTGCTTCGCAACGAGAGAGGCCGCGAGACTGAGAGGCCCACGCACCGCGATGAAGAGCGGCCCCCACTTACCGCAACTGGGGAGAGCCCTAGCACAGAAACGAAGACCCAACATAGCAATCAATCATTCAATCAATCTTAAAACAACAATAAAAAATTTAAAAAATAAAATAAAATAAAGCAGAACAGCGACTAATACCTCATGGAAACAGCTGCATGCCACCCTTTCTGCGCGGTTACTCAGGGACTTACCTCGAGGCCAGTACTCACGTTGAGTTTCCCTTTAGCTCTAGAGCGTGGCAGGATGAGCTCCACCCCGGCCATCGAAGCACCCGGCTTAGCTAGACAAAACTCATTTTCTTCCCAGAGCCATGCCTACAGCGGCTAGTGGCCTGTCAACAGCAGTCAATTTCAAGTAGCTTCAAGGCAGCATGAATGGAGCTTTCAAAATGGGAAAGCAAGGCTAGTTCCATCAGGCCCCCATTTCCGCGGGCACACGCAGCATACATCCCTGTTCTTTCTAACAAGTCCAAAGAGACACAGGTTACCAAGTGGTTACTTCCCTGAATCCACTCCTCGAAGCAGGGTGTACTGCATCTAGTGAACTGCCTCCACCAAGGAAAGCCCCAGCTAGGCCTCCGGGCCCGTGGCTCTTCGAAAGCCTGCAGTGTTACCCGAGAAAGTGGGCTTTAGTTGCAGTTGGAAAGCAAGCCGACATTCTCCTCGAGGCAGGGTGACTTCAGACACGGGGTCCCAGATGGAATACGAAGCCGAGGATTTTTCTCAGTGCAGCTCACACTAGGGCAATGAGTCAGACTTGCACGGCACGTTGGACCTGCTAGAACAGTGTTCGTGGACCTGTGGGAGTGCTGGGGAAATCAAGCTGTCCCAAGAAAGAGTGCAGTCTGTTTCCCTACACCCGGCATACACAGAGTGGCTCCGAAGGGCTACGGGCCTGGATGTGGCTTAGCAGGCCCATGGGGGCCTGAGGGTACTCAGTGTTCTTGCAGGGAAAAGGGTGCCCACGCGAGGCTCCTAGATGTCCTGTAAAGCATACTGACGTTAAAATAATGCAGAGCAACCGCTATGGGCTCCTGGAAACTGCTGCACGCCTCCGCTTCTGCATGGCAATTCAGGGCCTTACCTTGAGACAACTGCTGACGCTGAGTGTCCCGTTAGGGACACAGCATGGTAGGATGCTGACTTTCTCCTCGAGCAGAGTGACTTCAGGTACGAGGTCCTCGAAGAATCCTAAGCAGAGTGTTTTCTTATGGCAGCTCAAACGGGGGCCATGACGAACACTTCCATGGCACGTCGCACTGGGTAGAAATGTGGTCCTGAGACTGTTCCAGTGCTCTGGAAATATAGCTCTCCTTAAAGAACGAGCAGCGTGTTGCCCATCACTCGGCATACACAGAGGGCCTCCGAGGGACCGACCTTTGGGCCTCGATGTTGCTCAGCAAGCCCACAGGGGTCTGGAGGTACTCACGGATCTTGGAGGGAAAATGATGCACACCCGAGGGGCCTAGGAGTCCTGGAAAGGGTACTTCCTTTAAAATAAAGCAGAACAGGGGCTTCCCTGGGGGCGCAGTGGTTGAGAATCTGCCTGCCAATGCAGGGCACACGGGTTCGAGCCCTGGTCTGGGAGGATTCCACATGCCGTGGGGCAACTGGGCCCGTGAGCCACAACTACTGAGCCTGCGCCTCTGGAGCCTGTGCTCCGCAACACGGGAGGCCGCGAGACTGAGAGGCCCACGCACCGCGATGAAGAGCGGCCCCCACTTACCGCAACTGGGGAGAGCCCTAGCACAGAAACGAAGACCCAACATAGCAATCAATCCATCAATCAATCAATCTTAAAACAACAATAAAAAATTAAAAAAATAAAATAAAATAAAGCAGAACAGCGACTAATACCTCATGGAAACAGCTGCATGCCGCCCTTTCTGCGCGGTTACTCAGGGACTTACCTCGAGGCCAGGACTCACGTTGAGTTTCCCTTTAGCTCTAGAGCGTGGCAGGATGAGCTCCACCCCGGCCATCGAAGCACCGGCTTAGCTAGAAAAAACTCATTCTCTTCCCACAGCCATGCCTACAGTGGCTAGTGGCCTGTCAACAGCAGTCAATTTCAAGTAGCTTCAAGGCACCATGAATGGAGCTTTCAAAATGGGAAAGCAAGAATAGTTCCATTAGGCCCCCATTTCCATGGGCACACGCAGCAGGCATCCCTGTGCTTTCTAACAAGTCCAAAGAGACACAGGTTTCCCAGTGGTTCCTTCCCTGAATCAACTCCTCGAAGCAGGGTGTACTGCATCTAGCGAACTGCCTCCACCAAGGAAAGCCCCAGCTAGGCCTCCGGGCCCGTGGCTCTTCAAAAGCCTGCAGTGTTACCCGAGAAAGTGGGCTTTAGTTGCAGTTGGAAAGCAAGCCGACATTCTCCTGGAGGCAGGATGACTTCAGACACGGGGTCCCAGATGGAATACGAAGCCGAGGGTTTTTCTCAGTGCAGCTCAGACTAGGGCAATGAGTCAGACTTGCACGGCACGTTGGACCTGCTAGAACAGTGTTCGTGGACCTGTGGGAGTGCTGGGGAAATCAAGCTGTCCCAAGAAAGACTGCAGTCTGTTGCCCTACGCTCGGCATACACAGACTGGCTCCGAAGGGCTACGGGCCTGGATGTGGCTTAGCGGGCCCATGGGGGCCTGAGGGTCCTCAGTGTTCTTGCAGGGAATAGGGTGCCCACGCGAGGCTCCTAGATGTCCTGCAAAGCGTACTGACGTTAAAATAATGCAGAGCAACGGCTATGGCCTCCTGGAAACTGCTGCACGCCTCCGCTTCTGCATGGCAATTCAGGGCCTTACCTCGAGGCAAGTGCTCTCGCTGAGTGTCCCGTTAGCGCCACAGCATGGTAGGATGCTGACTTTCTCCTCGAGCAGAGTGACTTCAGGTACGAGGTCCTCGAAGAATCCTAAGCAGAGTGTTTTCTCATGGCAGCTCAGACGGGGGCTGTGACGAACACTTCCATGGCACGTCGCACTGGGTAGAAATGTGGTCCTGAGGCTGTTCCAGTGCTCTGGAAATGTAGCTCTCCTTAAAGAACGAGCAGCGTGTTGCCCACCACTCGGCATACACAGAGGGCCTCCGAGGGACCGACCTTTGGGCCTCGATGCTGCTCAGCAAGCCCACAGGGGTCTGGAGGTACTCAGGGATCTTGGAGGGAAAATGATGCACACCCGAGGGGCCTAGGAGTCCTGAAAAGGGTACTTCCTTTAAAATAAAGCAGAACAGGGGCTTCTCTGGTGGCGCAGTGGTTGAGAATCTGCCTGCCAATGCAGGGCACACGGGTTCGAGCCCTGGTCTGGGAGGATTCCACATGCCGTGGGGCAACTGGGCCCGTGAGCCACAACTACTGACCCTGCGCCTCTGGAGCCTGTGCTCCGCAACACGGGAGGCCGCGAGACTGAGAGGCCCACGCACCGCGATGAAGAGTGGCCCCCACTTACCGCAACTGGGGAGAGCCCTAGCACAGAAACGAAGACCCAACATAGCAATCAATCAATCAATCAATCAATCTTAAAACAACAATAAAAAATTAAAAAAATAAAATAAAATAAAGCAGAACAGCGACTAATACCTCATGGAAACAGCTGCATGCCGCCCTTTCTGCGCGGTTACTCAGGGACTTACCTCGAGGCCAGGACTCACGTTGAGTTTCCCTTTAGCTCTAGAGCGTGGCAGGATGAGCTCCACCCCGGCCATCGAAGCACCCGGCTTAGCTAGACAAAGCTCATTTTCTTCCCAGAGCCATGCCTACAGCGGCTAGTGGCCTGTCAACAGCAGTCAATTTCAAGTAGCTTCAAGGCAGCATGAATGGAGCTTTCAAAATGGGAAAGCAAGGCTAGTTCCATCAGGCCCCCATTTCCGCGGGCACACGCAGCATACATCCCTGTGCTTTCTAACAAGTCCAAAGAGACACAGGTTACCCAGTGGTTCCTTCCCTGAATCAACTCCTCGAAGCAAGGTGTTCCACATCTAGCGAACTGCCTCAACCAAGGAACGCCCCAGCTAGGCCTCCGGGCCCGTGGCTCTTCAAAAGCCTCCAGTGTTACACGAAGAACTGGGCTTTAGTTGCAGTGGGAACGCAAGCCGACTCTCCTGGAGGCAAGGTGACTACAGGCAGGAGGTCCGAGATGGAATGCGAAGCCGAGGGTTTTTCTCAGTGCAGCTCGGACTACGGCAATGAGTCAGACTTGCACGGTATGTTGGACCTGCTAAAATGGTGTTCGTCGACCTGTGGGAGTATTGAGGAAACCAAGCTGTCCCAAGAAAGACTGCAGTGTGTTGCCCTACACTCGGCATACACAGAGTGGCTCCGAAGGGCTACGGGCCTGGATGTGGCTTAGCAGGCCCATGGGGTCCTGGGGGTACTCAATCTTCTTGCAGGGAATAGGGTGCCCACGCGGGGCTCCTAGATGACCTGCAAAGCGTATTGACATTAAAATAACGCAGAACAGCGGCTACGGCCTCATGGAAAGTACTGCATGCCTCCGCTTCTGCATGGCAATTCAGGGCCTAACCTCGAGGCAAGTGCTCTCGCTGAGTGTCCCGTTAGCAACACAGCACGGTAGAATGCTGACTTTCTCCTCGAGCAGAGTGACTTCAGGTACGAGGTCCTCGAAGAATCCTAAGCAGAGTGTTTTCTCATGGCAGCTCAGACGGGGGCCATGACGAACACTTCCATGGCACGTCGCACTGGCTAGAAATATAGTCCTGAGGCTGTTCCAGTGCTCTGGAAATGTAGCTCTCCTTAAGGAACGTGTAGTGTGTTTCCCCATCACTCGGCATACACAGAGGGCCTCCGAGGGACCGACCTTTGGGCCTCGATGTTGCTCAGCAGGCCCACAGGGGTCTGGAGGCACTCAGGGATCCTGGAGGGAAAATGATGCACACCCGAGGGTCCTAAGAGTCCTGGAAAGGGTACTTCCTTTAAAATAAAGCAGAGCAGGGGCTTCCGTGGTGGCGCACTGGTTGACAATCTGCCTTCCAGTGCAGGGGACACAGGGGTTCGAGCCCTGGTCTGGGAGGATCACACATGTCGCGGAGCAACTGGGCCCGCGAGCCACACTACTGACCCTGCGCGTCTGGAGCCTGTGCTTCGCAACGAGAGAGGCCGCGAGACTGAGAGGCCCACGCACCGCGATGAAGAGCGGCCCCCACTTACCGCAACTGGGGAGAGCCCTAGCACAGAAACGAAGACCCAACATAGCAATCAATCAATCAATCAATCTTAAAACAACAATAAAAAATTAAAAAAATAAAATAAAATAAAGCAGAACAGCGACTAATACCTCATGGAAACAGCTGCATGCCACCCTTTCTGCGCGGTTACTCAGGGAATTACCTCGAGGCCAGTACTCACGTTGAGTTTCCCTTTAGCTCTAGAGCGTGGCAGGATGAGCTCCACCCCGGCCATCGAAGCACCCGGCTTAGCTAGACAAAACTCATTTTCTTCCCAGAGCCATGCCTACAGCGGCTAGTGGCCTGTCAACAGCAGTCAATTTCAAGTAGCTTCAAGGCAGCATGAATGGAGCTTTCAAAATGGGAAAGCAAGGCTAGTTCCATCAGGCCCCCATTTCCGCGGGCACACGCAGCATACATCCCTGTGCTTTCTAACAAGTCCAAAGAGACACAGGTTACCAAGTGGTTACTTCCCTGAATCCACTCCTCGAAGCAGGGTGTACTGCATCTAGTGAACTGCCTCCACCAAGGAAAGCCCCAGCTAGGCCTCCGGGCCCGTGGCTCTTCAAAACCCTGCAGTGTTACCCGAGAAACTGGGCTTTAGTTGCAGTTGGAAAGCAAGCCGACATTCTCCTGGAGGCAGGATGACTTCAGACACGGGGTCCCAGATGGAATACGAAGCCGAGGGTTTTTCTCAGTGCAGCTCAGACTAGGGCAATGAGTCAGACTTGCATGGCACGTTGGACCTGCTAGAACAGTGTTCGTGGACCTGTGGGAGTGCTGGGGAAATCAAGCTGTCCCAAGAAAGACTGCAGTCTGTTGCCCTACGCTCGGCATACACAGACTGGCTCCGAAGGGCTACGGGCCTGGATGTGGCTTAGCGGGCCCATGGGGGCCTGAGGGTCCTCAGTGTTCTTGCAGGGAATAGGGTGCCCACGCGAGGCTCCTAGATGTCCTGCAAAGCGTACTGACGTTAAAATAATGCAGAGCAACGGCTATGGCCTCCTGGAAACTGCTGCACGCCTCCGCTTCTGCATGGCAATTCAGGGCCTTACCTCGAGGCAAGTGCTCTCGCTGAGTGTCCCGTTAGCGCCACAGCATGGTAGGATGCTGACTTTCTCCTCGAGCAGAGTGACTTCAGGTACGAGGTCCTCGAAGAATCCTAAGCAGAGTGTTTTCTCATGGCAGCTCTGACGGGGGCTGTGACGAACACTTCCATGGCACGTCGCACTGGGTAGAAATGTGGTCCTGAGGCTGTTCCAGTGCTCTGGAAATGTAGCTCTCCTTAAAGAACGAGCAGCGTGTTGCCCACCACTCGGCATACACAGAGGGCCTCCGAGGGACCGACCTTTGGGCCTCGATGCTGCTCAGCAAGCCCACAGGGGTCTGGAGGTACTCAGGGATCTTGGAGGGAAAATGATGCACACCCGAGGGGCCTAGGAGTCCTGAAAAGGGTACTTCCTTTAAAATAAAGCAGAACAGGGGCTTCTCTGGTGGCGCAGTGGTTGAGAATCTGCCTGCCAATGCAGGGCACACGGGTTCGAGCCCTGGTCTGGGAGGATTCCACATGCCGTGGGGCAACTGGGCCCGTGAGCCACAACTACTGACCCTGCGCCTCTGGAGCCTGTGCTCCGCAACACGGGAGGCCGCGAGACTGAGAGGCCCACGCACCGCGATGAAGAGTGGCCCCCACTTACCGCAGCTGGGGAGAGCCCTAGCACAGAAACGAAGACCCAACATAGCAATCAATCCATCAATCAATCAATCTTAAAACAACAATAAAAAATTAAAAAAATAAAATAAAATAAAGCAGAACAGCGACTAATACCTCATGGAAACAGCTGCATGCCGCCCTTTCTGCGCGGTTACTCAGGGACTTACCTCGAGGCCAGGACTCACGTTGAGTTTCCCTTTAGCTCTAGAGCGTGGCAGGATGAGCTCCACCCCGGCCATCGAAGCACCCGGCTTAGCTAGACAAAACTCATTTTCTTCCCAGAGCCATGCCTACAGCGGCTAGTGGCCTGTCAACAGCAGTCAATTTCAAGTAGCTTCAAGGCAGCATGAATGGAGCTTTCAAAATGGGAAAGCAAGGCTAGTTCCATCAGGCCCCCATTTCCGCGGGCACACGCAGCATACATCCCTGTGCTTTCTAACAAGTCCAAAGAGACACAGGTTACCCAGTGGTTCCTTCCCTGAATCAACTCCTCGAAGCAGGGTGTTCCACATCTAGCGAACTGCCTCAACCAAGGAACGCCCCAGCTAGGCCTCCGGGCCCGTGGCTCTTCAGAAGCCTCCAGTGTTACACGAAGAACTGGGCTTTAGTTGCAGTGGGAACGCAAGCCGACTCTCCTGGAGGCAAGGTGACTTCAGGCAGGAGGTCCGAGATGGAATGCGAAGCCGAGGGTTTTTCTCAGTGCAGCTCGGACTACGGCAATGAGTCAGACTTGCACGGTATGTTGGACCTGCTAAAATGGTGTTCGTCGACCTGTGGGAGTATTGAGGAAACCAAGCTGTCCCAAGAAAGACTGCAGTGTGTTGCCCTACACTCGGCATACACAGAGTGGCTCCGAAGGGCTACGGGCCTGGATGTGGCTTAGCAGGCCCATGGGGTCCTGGGGGTACTCAATCTTCTTGCAGGGAATAGGGTGCCCACGCGGGGCTCCTAGATGACCTGCAAAGCGTACTGACATTAAAATAACGCAGAACAGCGGCTACGGCCTCATGGAAAGTACTGCATGCCTCCGCTTCTGCATGGCAATTCAGGGCCTTACCTCGAGGCAAGTGCTCTCGCTGAGTGTCCCGTTAGCAACACAGCACGGTAGAATGCTGACTTTCTCCTCGAGCAGAGTGACTTCAGGTACGAGGTCCTCGAAGAATCCTAAGCAGAGTGTTTTCTCATGGCAGCTCAGACGGGGGCCATGACGAACACTTCCATGGCACGTCGCACTGGCTAGAAATATAGTCCTGAGGCTGTTCCAGTGCTCTGGAAATGTAGCTCTCCTTAAGGAACGTGTAGTGTGTTTCCCCATCACTCGGCATACACAGAGGGCCTCCGAGGGACCGACCTTTGGGCCTCGATGTTGCTCAGCAGGCCCACAGGGGTCTGGAGGCACTCAGGGATCCTGGAGGGAAAATGATGCACACCCGAGGGTCCTAAGAGTCCTGGAAAGGGTACTTCCTTTAAAATAAAGCAGAGCAGGGGCTTCCGTGGTGGCGCACTGGTTGACAATCTGCCTTCCAGTGCAGGGGACACAGGGGTTCGAGCCCTGGTCTGGGAGGATCACACATGTCGCGGAGCAACTGGGCCCGCGAGCCACACTACTGACCCTGCGCGTCTGGAGCCTGTGCTTCGCAACGAGAGAGGCCGCGAGACTGAGAGGCCCACGCACCGCGATGAAGAGCGGCCCCCACTTACCGCAACTGGGGAGAGCCCTAGCACAGAAACGAAGACCCAACATAGCAATCAATCATTCAATCAATCTTAAAACAACAATAAAAAATTTAAAAAATAAAATAAAATAAAGCAGAACAGCGACTAATACCTCATGGAAACAGCTGCATGCCACCCTTTCTGCGCGGTTACTCAGGGACTTACCTCGAGGCCAGTACTCACGTTGAGTTTCCCTTTAGCTCTAGAGCGTGGCAGGATGAGCTCCACCCCGGCCATCGAAGCACCCGGCTTAGCTAGACAAAACTCATTTTCTTCCCAGAGCCATGCCTACAGCGGCTAGTGGCCTGTCAACAGCAGTCAATTTCAAGTAGCTTCAAGGCAGCATGAATGGAGCTTTCAAAATGGGAAAGCAAGGCTAGTTCCATCAGGCCCCCATTTCCGCGGGCACACGCAGCATACATCCCTGTGCTTTCTAACAAGTCCAAAGAGACACAGGTTACCAAGTGGTTACTTCCCTGAATCCACTCCTCGAAGCAGGGTGTACTGCATCTAGTGAACTGCCTCCACCAAGGAAAGCCCCAGCTAGGCCTCCGGGCCCGTGGCTCTTCAAAAGCCTGCAGTGTTACCCGAGAAACTGGGCTTTAGTTGCAGTTGGAAAGCAAGCCGACATTCTCCTCGAGGCAGGGTGACTTCAGACACGGGGTCCCAGATGGAATACGAAGCCGAGGATTTTTCTCAGTGCAGCTCACACTAGGGCAATGAGTCAGACTTGCACGGCACGTTGGACCTGCTAGAACAGTGTTCGTGGACCTGTGGGAGTGCTGGGGAAATCAAGCTGTCCCAAGAAAGAGTGCAGTCTGTTTCCCTACACCCGGCATACACAGAGTGGCTCCGAAGGGCTACGGGCCTGGATGTGGCTTAGCAGGCCCATGGGGGCCTGAGGGTACTCAGTGTTCTTGCAGGGAAAAGGGTGCCCACGCGAGGCTCCTAGATGTCCTGTAAAGCATACTGACGTTAAAATAATGCAGAGCAACCGCTATGGGCTCCTGGAAACTGCTGCACGCCTCCGCTTCTGCATGGCAATTCAGGGCCTTACCTTGAGACAACTGCTGACGCTGAGTGTCCCGTTAGGGACACAGCATGGTAGGATGCTGACTTTCTCCTCGAGCAGAGTGACTTCAGGTACGAGGTCCTCGAAGAATCCTAAGCAGAGTGTTTTCTTATGGCAGCTCAAACGGGGGCCATGACGAACACTTCCATGGCACGTCGCACTGGGTAGAAATGTGGTCCTGAGACTGTTCCAGTGCTCTGGAAATATAGCTCTCCTTAAAGAACGAGCAGCGTGTTGCCCATCACTCGGCATACACAGAGGGCCTCCGAGGGACCGACCTTTGGGCCTCGATGTTGCTCAGCAAGCCCACAGGGGTCTGGAGGTACTCACGGATCTTGGAGGGAAAATGATGCACACCCGAGGGGCCTAGGAGTCCTGGAAAGGGTACTTCCTTTAAAATAAAGCAGAACAGGGGCTTCCCTGGGGGCGCAGTGGTTGAGAATCTGCCTGCCAATGCAGGGCACACGGGTTCGAGCCCTGGTCTGGGAGGATTCCACATGCCGTGGGGCAACTGGGCCCGTGAGCCACAACTACTGAGCCTGCGCCTCTGGAGCCTGTGCTCCGCAACACGGGAGGCCGCGAGACTGAGAGGCCCACGCACCGCGATGAAGAGCGGCCCCCACTTACCGCAACTGGGGAGAGCCCTAGCACAGAAACGAAGACCCAACATAGCAATCAATCCATCAATCAATCAATCTTAAAACAACAATAAAAAATTAAAAAAATAAAATAAAATAAAGCAGAACAGCGACTAATACCTCATGGAAACAGCTGCATGCCGCCCTTTCTGCGCGGTTACTCAGGGACTTACCTCGAGGCCAGGACTCACGTTGAGTTTCCCTTTAGCTCTAGAGCGTGGCAGGATGAGCTCCACCCCGGCCATCGAAGCACCGGCTTAGCTAGAAAAAACTCATTCTCTTCCCACAGCCATGCCTACAGTGGCTAGTGGCCTGTCAACAGCAGTCAATTTCAAGTAGCTTCAAGGCACCATGAATGGAGCTTTCAAAATGGGAAAGCAAGAATAGTTCCATTAGGCCCCCATTTCCATGGGCACACGCAGCAGGCATCCCTGTGCTTTCTAACAAGTCCAAAGAGACACAGGTTTCCCAGTGGTTCCTTCCCTGAATCAACTCCTCGAAGCAGGGTGTACTGCATCTAGCGAACTGCCTCAACCAAGGAAAGCCCCAGCTAGGCCTCCGGGCCCGTGGCTCTTCAAAACCCTGCAGTGTTACCCGAGAAACTGGGCTTTAGTTGCAGTTGGAAAGCAAGCCGACATTCTCCTGGAGGCAGGATGACTTCAGACACGGGGTCCCAGATGGAATACGAAGCCGAGGGTTTTTCTCAGTGCAGCTCAGACTAGGGCAATGAGTCAGACTTGCACGGCACGTTGGACCTGCTAGAACAGTGTTCGTGGACCTGTGGGAGTGCTGGGGAAATCAAGCTGTCCCAAGAAAGACTGCAGTCTGTTGCCCTACGCTCGGCATACACAGACTGGCTCCGAAGGGCTACGGGCCTGGATGTGGCTTAGCGGGCCCATGGGGGCCTGAGGGTCCTCAGTGTTCTTGCAGGGAATAGGGTGCCCACGCGAGGCTCCTAGATGTCCTGCAAAGCGTACTGACGTTAAAATAATGCAGAGCAACGGCTATGGCCTCCTGGAAACTGCTGCACGCCTCCGCTTCTGCATGGCAATTCAGGGCCTTACCTCGAGGCAAGTGCTCTCGCTGAGTGTCCCGTTAGCGCCACAGCATGGTAGGATGCTGACTTTCTCCTCGAGCAGAGTGACTTCAGGTACGAGGTCCTCGAAGAATCCTAAGCAGAGTGTTTTCTCATGGCAGCTCTGACGGGGGCTGTGACGAACACTTCCATGGCACGTCGCACTGGGTAGAAATGTGGTCCTGAGGCTGTTCCAGTGCTCTGGAAATGTAGCTCTCCTTAAAGAACGAGCAGCGTGTTGCCCACCACTCGGCATACACAGAGGGCCTCCGAGGGACCGACCTTTGGGCCTCGATGCTGCTCAGCAAGCCCACAGGGGTCTGGAGGTACTCAGGGATCTTGGAGGGAAAATGATGCACACCCGAGGGGCCTAGGAGTCCTGAAAAGGGTACTTCCTTTAAAATAAAGCAGAACAGGGGCTTCTCTGGTGGCGCAGTGGTTGAGAATCTGCCTGCCAATGCAGGGCACACGGGTTCGAGCCCTGGTCTGGGAGGATTCCACATGCCGTGGGGCAACTGGGCCCGTGAGCCACAACTACTGACCCTGCGCCTCTGGAGCCTGTGCTCCGCAACACGGGAGGCCGCGAGACTGAGAGGCCCACGCACCGCGATGAAGAGTGGCCCCCACTTACCGCAACTGGGGAGAGCCCTAGCACAGAAACGAAGACCCAACATAGCAATCAATCCATCAATCAATCAATCTTAAAACAACAATAAAAAATTAAAAAAATAAAATAAAATAAAGCAGAACAGCGACTAATACCTCATGGAAACAGCTGCATGCCGCCCTTTCTGCGCGGTTACTCAGGGACTTACCTCGAGGCCAGGACTCACGTTGAGTTTCCCTTTAGCTCTAGAGCGTGGCAGGATGAGCTCCACCCCGGCCATCGAAGCACCCGGCTTAGCTAGACAAAACTCATTTTCTTCCCAGAGCCATGCCTACAGCGGCTAGTGGCCTGTCAACAGCAGTCAATTTCAAGTAGCTTCAAGGCAGCATGAATGGAGCTTTCAAAATGGGAAAGCAAGGCTAGTTCCATCAGGCCCCCATTTCCGCGGGCACACGCAGCATACATCCCTGTGCTTTCTAACAAGTCCAAAGAGACACAGGTTACCCAGTGGTTCCTTCCCTGAATCAACTCCTCGAAGCAGGGTGTTCCACATCTAGCGAACTGCCTCAACCAAGGAACGCCCCAGCTAGGCCTCCGGGCCCGTGGCTCTTCAAAAGCCTCCAGTGTTACACGAAGAACTGGGCTTTAGTTGCAGTGGGAACGCAAGCCGACTCTCCTGGAGGCAAGGTGACTTCAGGCAGGAGGTCCGAGATGGAATGCGAAGCCGAGGGTTTTTCTCAGTGCAGCTCGGACTACGGCAATGAGTCAGACTTGCACGGTATGTTGGACCTGCTAAAATGGTGTTCGTCGACCTGTGGGAGTATTGAGGAAACCAAGCTGTCCCAAGAAAGACTGCAGTGTGTTGCCCTACACTCGGCATACACAGAGTGGCTCCGAAGGGCTACGGGCCTGGATGTGGCTTAGCAGGCCCATGGGGTCCTGGGGGTACTCAATCTTCTTGCAGGGAATAGGGTGCCCACGCGGGGCTCCTAGATGACCTGCAAAGCGTACTGACATTAAAATAACGCAGAACAGCGGCTACGGCCTCATGGAAAGTACTGCATGCCTCCGCTTCTGCATGGCAATTCAGGGCCTTACCTCGAGGCAAGTGCTCTCGCTGAGTGTCCCGTTAGCAACACAGCACGGTAGAATGCTGACTTTCTCCTCGAGCAGAGTGACTTCAGGTACGAGGTCCTCGAAGAATCCTAAGCAGAGTGTTTTCTCATGGCAGCTCAGACGGGGGCCATGACGAACACTTCCATGGCACGTCGCACTGGCTAGAAATATAGTCCTGAGGCTGTTCCAGTGCTCTGGAAATGTAGCTCTCCTTAAGGAACGTGTAGTGTGTTTCCCCATCACTCGGCATACACAGAGGGCCTCCGAGGGACCGACCTTTGGGCCTCGATGTTGCTCAGCAGGCCCACAGGGGTCTGGAGGCACTCAGGGATCCTGGAGGGAAAATGATGCACACCCGAGGGTCCTAAGAGTCCTGGAAAGGGTACTTCCTTTAAAATAAAGCAGAGCAGGGGCTTCCGTGGTGGCGCACTGGTTGACAATCTGCCTTCCAGTGCAGGGGACACAGGGGTTCGAGCCCTGGTCTGGGAGGATCACACATGTCGCGGAGCAACTGGGCCCGCGAGCCACACTACTGACCCTGCGCGTCTGGAGCCTGTGCTTCGCAACGAGAGAGGCCGCGAGACTGAGAGGCCCACGCACCGCGATGAAGAGCGGCCCCCACTTACCGCAACTGGGGAGAGCCCTAGCACAGAAACGAAGACCCAACATAGCAATCAATCATTCAATCAATCTTAAAACAACAATAAAAAATTTAAAAAATAAAATAAAATAAAGCAGAACAGCGACTAATACCTCATGGAAACAGCTGCATGCCACCCTTTCTGCGCGGTTACTCAGGGACTTACCTCGAGGCCAGTACTCACGTTGAGTTTCCCTTTAGCTCTAGAGCGTGGCAGGATGAGCTCCACCCCGGCCATCGAAGCACCCGGCTTAGCTAGACAAAACTCATTTTCTTCCCAGAGCCATGCCTACAGCGGCTAGTGGCCTGTCAACAGCAGTCAATTTCAAGTAGCTTCAAGGCAGCATGAATGGAGCTTTCAAAATGGGAAAGCAAGGCTAGTTCCATCAGGCCCCCATTTCCGCGGGCACACGCAGCATACATCCCTGTGCTTTCTAACAAGTCCAAAGAGACACAGGTTACCAAGTGGTTACTTCCCTGAATCCACTCCTCGAAGCAGGGTGTACTGCATCTAGTGAACTGCCTCCACCAAGGAAAGCCCCAGCTAGGCCTCCGGGCCCGTGGCTCTTCGAAAGCCTGCAGTGTTACCCGAGAAAGTGGGCTTTAGTTGCAGTTGGAAAGCAAGCCGACATTCTCCTCGAGGCAGGGTGACTTCAGACACGGGGTCCCAGATGGAATACGAAGCCGAGGATTTTTCTCAGTGCAGCTCACACTAGGGCAATGAGTCAGACTTGCACGGCACGTTGGACCTGCTAGAACAGTGTTCGTGGACCTGTGGGAGTGCTGGGGAAATCAAGCTGTCCCAAGAAAGAGTGCAGTCTGTTTCCCTACACCCGGCATACACAGAGTGGCTCCGAAGGGCTACGGGCCTGGATGTGGCTTAGCAGGCCCATGGGGGCCTGAGGGTACTCAGTGTTCTTGCAGGGAAAAGGGTGCCCACGCGAGGCTCCTAGATGTCCTGTAAAGCATACTGACGTTAAAATAATGCAGAGCAACCGCTATGGGCTCCTGGAAACTGCTGCACGCCTCCGCTTCTGCATGGCAATTCAGGGCCTTACCTTGAGACAACTGCTGACGCTGAGTGTCCCGTTAGGGACACAGCATGGTAGGATGCTGACTTTCTCCTCGAGCAGAGTGACTTCAGGTACGAGGTCCTCGAAGAATCCTAAGCAGAGTGTTTTCTTATGGCAGCTCAAACGGGGGCCATGACGAACACTTCCATGGCACGTCGCACTGGGTAGAAATGTGGTCCTGAGACTGTTCCAGTGCTCTGGAAATATAGCTCTCCTTAAAGAACGAGCAGCGTGTTGCCCATCACTCGGCATACACAGAGGGCCTCCGAGGGACCGACCTTTGGGCCTCGATGTTGCTCAGCAAGCCCACAGGGGTCTGGAGGTACTCACGGATCTTGGAGGGAAAATGATGCACACCCGAGGGGCCTAGGAGTCCTGGAAAGGGTACTTCCTTTAAAATAAAGCAGAACAGGGGCTTCCCTGGGGGCGCAGTGGTTGAGAATCTGCCTGCCAATGCAGGGCACACGGGTTCGAGCCCTGGTCTGGGAGGATTCCACATGCCGTGGGGCAACTGGGCCCGTGAGCCACAACTACTGAGCCTGCGCCTCTGGAGCCTGTGCTCCGCAACACGGGAGGCCGCGAGACTGAGAGGCCCACGCACCGCGATGAAGAGCGGCCCCCACTTACCGCAACTGGGGAGAGCCCTAGCACAGAAACGAAGACCCAACATAGCAATCAATCCATCAATCAATCAATCTTAAAACAACAATAAAAAATTAAAAAAATAAAATAAAATAAAGCAGAACAGCGACTAATACCTCATGGAAACAGCTGCATGCCGCCCTTTCTGCGCGGTTACTCAGGGACTTACCTCGAGGCCAGGACTCACGTTGAGTTTCCCTTTAGCTCTAGAGCGTGGCAGGATGAGCTCCACCCCGGCCATCGAAGCACCGGCTTAGCTAGAAAAAACTCATTCTCTTCCCACAGCCATGCCTACAGTGGCTAGTGGCCTGTCAACAGCAGTCAATTTCAAGTAGCTTCAAGGCACCATGAATGGAGCTTTCAAAATGGGAAAGCAAGAATAGTTCCATTAGGCCCCCATTTCCATGGGCACACGCAGCAGGCATCCCTGTGCTTTCTAACAAGTCCAAAGAGACACAGGTTTCCCAGTGGTTCCTTCCCTGAATCAACTCCTCGAAGCAGGGTGTACTGCATCTAGCGAACTGCCTCCACCAAGGAAAGCCCCAGCTAGGCCTCCGGGCCCGTGGCTCTTCAAAAGCCTGCAGTGTTACCCGAGAAAGTGGGCTTTAGTTGCAGTTGGAAAGCAAGCCGACATTCTCCTGGAGGCAGGATGACTTCAGACACGGGGTCCCAGATGGAATACGAAGCCGAGGGTTTTTCTCAGTGCAGCTCAGACTAGGGCAATGAGTCAGACTTGCACGGCACGTTGGACCTGCTAGAACAGTGTTCGTGGACCTGTGGGAGTGCTGGGGAAATCAAGCTGTCCCAAGAAAGACTGCAGTCTGTTGCCCTACGCTCGGCATACACAGACTGGCTCCGAAGGGCTACGGGCCTGGATGTGGCTTAGCGGGCCCATGGGGGCCTGAGGGTCCTCAGTGTTCTTGCAGGGAATAGGGTGCCCACGCGAGGCTCCTAGATGTCCTGCAAAGCGTACTGACGTTAAAATAATGCAGAGCAACGGCTATGGCCTCCTGGAAACTGCTGCACGCCTCCGCTTCTGCATGGCAATTCAGGGCCTTACCTCGAGGCAAGTGCTCTCGCTGAGTGTCCCGTTGGCGCCACAGCATGGTAGGATGCTGACTTTCTCCTCGAGCAGAGTGACTTCAGGTACGAGGTCCTCGAAGAATCCTAAGCAGAGTGTTTTCTCATGGCAGCTCAGACGGGGGCTGTGACGAACACTTCCATGGCACGTCGCACTGGGTAGAAATGTGGTCCTGAGGCTGTTCCAGTGCTCTGGAAATGTAGCTCTCCTTAAAGAACGAGCAGCGTGTTGCCCACCACTCGGCATACACAGAGGGCCTCCGAGGGACCGACCTTTGGGCCTCGATGCTGCTCAGCAAGCCCACAGGGGTCTGGAGGTACTCAGGGATCTTGGAGGGAAAATGATGCACACCCGAGGGGCCTAGGAGTCCTGAAAAGGGTACTTCCTTTAAAATAAAGCAGAACAGGGGCTTCTCTGGTGGCGCAGTGGTTGAGAATCTGCCTGCCAATGCAGGGCACACGGGTTCGAGCCCTGGTCTGGGAGGATTCCACATGCCGTGGGGCAACTGGGCCCGTGAGCCACAACTACTGACCCTGCGCCTCTGGAGCCTGTGCTCCGCAACACGGGAGGCCGCGAGACTGAGAGGCCCACGCACCGCGATGAAGAGTGGCCCCCACTTACCGCAACTGGGGAGAGCCCTAGCACAGAAACGAAGACCCAACATAGCAATCAATCAATCAATCAATCAATCTTAAAACAACAATAAAAAATTAAAAAAATAAAATAAAATAAAGCAGAACAGCGACTAATACCTCATGGAAACAGCTGCATGCCGCCCTTTCTGCGCGGTTACTCAGGGACTTACCTCGAGGCCAGGACTCACGTTGAGTTTCCCTTTAGCTCTAGAGCGTGGCAGGATGAGCTCCACCCCGGCCATCGAAGCACCCGGCTTAGCTAGACAAAGCTCATTTTCTTCCCAGAGCCATGCCTACAGCGGCTAGTGGCCTGTCAACAGCAGTCAATTTCAAGTAGCTTCAAGGCAGCATGAATGGAGCTTTCAAAATGGGAAAGCAAGGCTAGTTCCATCAGGCCCCCATTTCCGCGGGCACACGCAGCATACATCCCTGTGCTTTCTAACAAGTCCAAAGAGACACAGGTTACCCAGTGGTTCCTTCCCTGAATCAACTCCTCGAAGCAAGGTGTTCCACATCTAGCGAACTGCCTCAACCAAGGAACGCGCCAGCTAGGCCTCCGGGCCCGTGGCTCTTCAAAAGCCTCCAGTGTTACACGAAGAACTGGGCTTTAGTTGCAGTGGGAACGCAAGCCGACTCTCCTGGAGGCAAGGTGACTACAGGCAGGAGGTCCGAGATGGAATGCGAAGCCGAGGGTTTTTCTCAGTGCAGCTCGGACTACGGCAATGAGTCAGACTTGCACGGTATGTTGGACCTGCTAAAATGGTGTTCGTCGACCTGTGGGAGTATTGAGGAAACCAAGCTGTCCCAAGAAAGACTGCAGTGTGTTGCCCTACACTCGGCATACACAGAGTGGCTCCGAAGGGCTACGGGCCTGGATGTGGCTTAGCAGGCCCATGGGGTCCTGGGGGTACTCAATCTTCTTGCAGGGAATAGGGTGCCCACGCGGGGCTCCTAGATGACCTGCAAAGCGTATTGACATTAAAATAACGCAGAACAGCGGCTACGGCCTCATGGAAAGTACTGCATGCCTCCGCTTCTGCATGGCAATTCAGGGCCTAACCTCGAGGCAAGTGCTCTCGCTGAGTGTCCCGTTAGCAACACAGCACGGTAGAATGCTGACTTTCTCCTCGAGCAGAGTGACTTCAGGTACGAGGTCCTCGAAGAATCCTAAGCAGAGTGTTTTCTCATGGCAGCTCAGACGGGGGCCATGACGAACACTTCCATGGCACGTCGCACTGGCTAGAAATATAGTCCTGAGGCTGTTCCAGTGCTCTGGAAATGTAGCTCTCCTTAAGGAACGTGTAGTGTGTTTCCCCATCACTCGGCATACACAGAGGGCCTCCGAGGGACCGACCTTTGGGCCTCGATGTTGCTCAGCAGGCCCACAGGGGTCTGGAGGCACTCAGGGATCCTGGAGGGAAAATGATGCACACCCGAGGGTCCTAAGAGTCCTGGAAAGGGTACTTCCTTTAAAATAAAGCAGAGCAGGGGCTTCCGTGGTGGCGCACTGGTTGACAATCTGCCTTCCAGTGCAGGGGACACAGGGGTTCGAGCCCTGGTCTGGGAGGATCACACATGTCGCGGAGCAACTGGGCCCGCGAGCCACACTACTGACCCTGCGCGTCTGGAGCCTGTGCTTCGCAACGAGAGAGGCCGCGAGACTGAGAGGCCCACGCACCGCGATGAAGAGCGGCCCCCACTTACCGCAACTGGGGAGAGCCCTAGCACAGAAACGAAGACCCAACATAGCAATCAATCAATCAATCAATCTTAAAACAACAATAAAAAATTAAAAAAATAAAATAAAATAAAGCAGAACAGCGACTAATACCTCATGGAAACAGCTGCATGCCACCCTTTCTGCGCGGTTACTCAGGGACTTACCTCGAGGCCAGTACTCACGTTGAGTTTCCCTTTAGCTCTAGAGCGTGGCAGGATGAGCTCCACCCCAGCCATCGAAGCACCCGGCTTAGCTAGACAAAACTCATTTTCTTCCCAGAGCCATGCCTACAGCGGCTAGTGGCCTGTCAACAGCAGTCAATTTCAAGTAGCTTCAAGGCAGCATGAATGGAGCTTTCAAAATGGGAAAGCAAGGCTAGTTCCATCAGGCCCCCATTTCCGCGGGCACACGCAGCATACATCCCTGTGCTTTCTAACAAGTCCAAAGAGACACAGGTTACCAAGTGGTTACTTCCCTGAATCCACTCCTCGAAGCAGGGTGTACTGCATCTAGTGAACTGCCTCCACCAAGGAAAGCCCCAGCTAGGCCTCCGGGCCCGTGGCTCTTCAAAACCCTGCAGTGTTACCCGAGAAACTGGGCTTTAGTTGCAGTTGGAAAGCAAGCCGACATTCTCCTGGAGGCAGGATGACTTCAGACACGGGGTCCCAGATGGAATACGAAGCCGAGGGTTTTTCTCAGTGCAGCTCCGACTAGGGCAATGAGTCAGACTTGCATGGCACGTTGGACCTGCTAGAACAGTGTTCGTGGACCTGTGGGAGTGCTGGGGAAATCAAGCTGTCCCAAGAAAGACTGCAGTCTGTTGCCCTACGCTCGGCATACACAGACTGGCTCCGAAGGGCTACGGGCCTGGATGTGGCTTAGCGGGCCCATGGGGGCCTGAGGGTCCTCAGTGTTCTTACAGGGAATAGGGTGCCCACGCGAGGCTCCTAGATGTCCTGCAAAGCGTACTGACGTTAAAATAATGCAGAGCAACGGCTATGGCCTCCTGGAAACTGCTGCACGCCTCCGCTTCTGCATGGCAATTCAGGGCCTTACCTCGAGGCAAGTGCTCTCGCTGAGTGTCCCGTTAGCGCCACAGCATGGTAGGATGCTGACTTTCTCCTCGAGCAGAGTGACTTCAGGTACGAGGTCCTCGAAGAATCCTAAGCAGAGTGTTTTCTCATGGCAGCTCAGACGGGGGCTGTGACGAACACTTCCATGGCACGTCGCACTGGGTAGAAATGTGGTCCTGAGGCTGTTCCAGTGCTCTGAAAATGTAGCTCTCCTTAAAGAACGAGCAGCGTGTTGCCCACCACTCGGCATACACAGAGGGCCTCCGAGGGACCGACCTTTGGGCCTCGATGCTGCTCAGCAAGCCCACAGGGGTCTGGAGGTACTCAGGGATCTTGGAGGGAAAATGATGCACACCCGAGGGGCCTAGGAGTCCTGAAAAGGGTACTTCCTTTAAAATAAAGCAGAACAGGGGCTTCTCTGGTGGCGCAGTGGTTGAGAATCTGCCTGCCAATGCAGGGCACACGGGTTCGAGCCCTGGTCTGGGAGGATTCCACATGCCGTGAGGCAACTGGGCCCGTGAGCCACAACTACTGACCCTGCGGCTCTGGAGCCTGTGCTCCGCAACACGGGAGGCCGCGAGACTGAGAGGCCCACGCACCGCGATGAAGAGTGGCCCCCACTTACCGCAACTGGGGAGAGCCCTAACACAGAAACGAAGACCCAACATAGCAATCAATCAATCAATCAATCAATCTTAAAACAACAATAAAAAATTAAAAAAATAAAATAAAATAAAGCAGAACAGCGACTAATACCTCATGGAAACAGCTGCATGCCGCCCTTTCTGCGCGGTTACTCAGGGACTTACCTCGAGGCCAGGACTCACGTTGAGTTTCCCTTTAGCTCTAGAGCGTGGCAGGATGAGCTCCACCCCGGCCATCGAAGCACCCGGCTTAGCTAGACAAAACTCATTTTCTTCCCAGAGCCATGCCTACAGCGGCTAGTGGCCTGTCAACAGCAGTCAATTTCAAGTAGCTTCAAGGCAGCATGAATGGAGCTTTCAAAATGGGAAAGCAAGGCTAGTTCCATCAGGCCCCCATTTCCGCGGGCACACGCAGCATACATCCCTGTGCTTTCTAACAAGTCCAAAGAGACACAGGTTACCCAGTGGTTCCTTCCCTGAATCAACTCCTCGAAGCAGGGTGTTCCACATCTAGCGAACTGCCTCAACCAAGGAACGCCCCAGCTAGGCCTCCGGGCCCGTGGCTCTTCAAAAGCCTCCAGTGTTACACGAAGAACTGGGCTTTAGTTGCAGTGGGAACGCAAGCCGACTCTCCTGGAGGCAAGGTGACTTCAGGCAGGAGGTCCGAGATGGAATGCGAAGCCGAGGGTTTTTCTCAGTGCAGCTCGGACTACGGCAATGAGTCAGACTTGCACGGTATGTTGGACCTGCTAAAATGGTGTTCGTCGACCTGTGGGAGTATTGAGGAAACCAAGCTGTCCCAAGAAAGACTGCAGTGTGTTGCCCTACACTCGGCATACACAGAGTGGCTCCGAAGGGCTACGGGCCTGGATGTGGCTTAGCAGGCCCATGGGGTCCTGGGGGTACTCAATCTTCTTGCAGGGAATAGGGTGCCCACGCGGGGCTCCTAGATGACCTGCAAAGCGTACTGACATTAAAATAACGCAGAACAGCGGCTACGGCCTCATGGAAAGTACTGCATGCCTCCGCTTCTGCATGGCAATTCAGGGCCTTACCTCGAGGCAAGTGCTCTCGCTGAGTGTCCCGTTAGCAACACAGCACGGTAGAATGCTGACTTTCTTCTCGAGCAGAGTGA
Organism: Eschrichtius robustus; assembly: GCF_028021215.1. Lineage (NCBI taxonomy): Eukaryota > Metazoa > Chordata > Mammalia > Artiodactyla > Eschrichtiidae > Eschrichtius > Eschrichtius robustus. The sequence goes on from NC_090826.1 coordinate 120,776, forward strand.
CTTCAGGTACGAGGTCCTCGAAGAATCCTAAGCAGAGTGTTTTCTCATGGCAGCTCAGACGGGGGCCATGACGAACACTTCCATGGCACGTCGCACTGGCTAGAAATATAGTCCTGAGGCTGTTCCAGTGCTCTGGAAATGTAGCTCTCCTTAAGGAACGTGTAGTGTGTTTCCCCATCACTCGGCATACACAGAGGGCCTCCGAGGGACCGACCTTTGGGCCTCGATGTTGCTCAGCAGGCCCACAGGGGTCTGGAGGCACTCAGGGATCCTGGAGGGAAAATGATGCACACCCGAGGGTCCTAAGAGTCCTGGAAAGGGTACTTCCTTTAAAATAAAGCAGAGCAGGGGCTTCCGTGGTGGCGCACTGGTTGACAATCTGCCTTCCAGTGCAGGGGACACAGGGGTTCGAGCCCTGGTCTGGGAGGATCACACATGTCGCGGAGCAACTGGGCCCGCGAGCCACACTACTGACCCTGCGCGTCTGGAGCCTGTGCTTCGCAACGAGAGAGGCCGCGAGACTGAGAGGCCCACGCACCGCGATGAAGAGCGGCCCCCACTTACCGCAACTGGGGAGAGCCCTAGCACAGAAACGAAGACCCAACATAGCAATCAATCATTCAATCAATCTTAAAACAACAATAAAAAATTTAAAAAATAAAATAAAATAAAGCAGAACAGCGACTAATACCTCATGGAAACAGCTGCATGCCACCCTTTCTGCGCGGTTACTCAGGGACTTACCTCGAGGCCAGTACTCACGTTGAGTTTCCCTTTAGCTCTAGAGCGTGGCAGGATGAGCTCCACCCCGGCCATCGAAGCACCCGGCTTAGCTAGACAAAACTCATTTTCTTCCCAGAGCCATGCCTACAGCGGCTAGTGGCCTGTCAACAGCAGTCAATTTCAAGTAGCTTCAAGGCAGCATGAATGGAGCTTTCAAAATGGGAAAGCAAGGCTAGTTCCATCAGGCCCCCATTTCCGCGGGCACACGCAGCATACATCCCTGTGCTTTCTAACAAGTCCAAAGAGACACAGGTTACCAAGTGGTTACTTCCCTGAATCCACTCCTCGAAGCAGGGTGTACTGCATCTAGTGAACTGCCTCCACCAAGGAAAGCCCCAGCTAGGCCTCCGGGCCCGTGGCTCTTCAAAAGCCTGCAGTGTTACCCGAGAAAGTGGGCTTTAGTTGCAGTTGGAAAGCAAGCCGACATTCTCCTCGAGGCAGGGTGACTTCAGACACGGGGTCCCAGATGGAATACGAAGCCGAGGATTTTTCTCAGTGCAGCTCACACTAGGGCAATGAGTCAGACTTGCACGGCACGTTGGACCTGCTAGAACAGTGTTCGTGGACCTGTGGGAGTGCTGGGGAAATCAAGCTGTCCCAAGAAAGACTGCAGTCTGTTGCCCTACGCTCGGCATACACAGACTGGCTCCGAAGGGCTACGGGCCTGGATGTGGCTTAGCAGGCCCATGGGGGCCTGAGGGTCCTCAGTGTTCTTGCAGGGAATAGGGTGCCCACGCGAGGCTCCTAGATGTCCTGCAAAGCGTACTGACGTTAAAATAATGCAGAGCAACGGCTATGGCCTCCTGGAAACTGCTGCACGCCTCCGCTTCTGCATGGCAATTCAGGGCCTTACCTCGAGGCAAGTGCTCTCGCTGAGTGTCCCGTTAGCGCCACAGCATGGTAGGATGCTGACTTTCTCCTCGAGCAGAGTGACTTCAGGTACGAGGTCCTCGAAGAATCCTAAGCAGAGTGTTTTCTTATGGCAGCTCAAACGGGGGCCATGACGAACACTTCCATGGCACGTCGCACTGGGTAGAAATGTGGTCCTGAGACTGTTCCAGTGCTCTGGAAATATAGCTCTCCTTAAAGAACGAGCAGCGTGTTGCCCATCACTCGGCATACACAGAGGGCCTCCGAGGGACCGACCTTTGGGCCTCGATGTTGCTCAGCAAGCCCACAGGGGTCTGGAGGTACTCACGGATCTTGGAGGGAAAATGATGCACACCCGAGGGGCCTAGGAGTCCTGGAAAGGGTACTTCCTTTAAAATAAAGCAGAACAGGGGCTTCCCTGGGGGCGCAGTGGTTGAGAATCTGCCTGCCAATGCAGGGCACACGGGTTCGAGCCCTGGTCTGGGAGGATTCCACATGCCGTGGGGCAACTGGGCCCGTGAGCCACAACTACTGAGCCTGCGCCTCTGGAGCCTGTGCTCCGCAACACGGGAGGCCGCGAGACTGAGAGGCCCACGCACCGCGATGAAGAGCGGCCCCCACTTACCGCAACTGGGGAGAGCCCTAGCACAGAAACGAAGACCCAACATAGCAATCAATCCATCAATCAATCAATCTTAAAACAACAATAAAAAATTAAAAAAATAAAATAAAATAAAGCAGAACAGCGACTAATACCTCATGGAAACAGCTGCATGCCGCCCTTTCTGCGCGGTTACTCAGGGACTTACCTCGAGGCCAGGACTCACGTTGAGTTTCCCTTTAGCTCTAGAGCGTGGCAGGATGAGCTCCACCCCGGCCATCGAAGCACCGGCTTAGCTAGAAAAAACTCATTCTCTTCCCACAGCCATGCCTACAGTGGCTAGTGGCCTGTCAACAGCAGTCAATTTCAAGTAGCTTCAAGGCACCATGAATGGAGCTTTCAAAATGGGAAAGCAAGAATAGTTCCATTAGGCCCCCATTTCCATGGGCACACGCAGCAGGCATCCCTGTGCTTTCTAACAAGTCCAAAGAGACACAGGTTTCCCAGTGGTTCCTTCCCTGAATCAACTCCTCGAAGCAGGGTGTACTGCATCTAGCGAACTGCCTCAACCAAGGAAAGCCCCAGCTAGGCCTCCGGGCCCGTGGCTCTTCAAAACCCTGCAGTGTTACCCGAGAAACTGGGCTTTAGTTGCAGTTGGAAAGCAAGCCGACATTCTCCTGGAGGCAGGATGACTTCAGACACGGGGTCCCAGATGGAATACGAAGCCGAGGGTTTTTCTCAGTGCAGCTCAGACTAGGGCAATGAGTCAGACTTGCACGGCACGTTGGACCTGCTAGAACAGTGTTCGTGGACCTGTGGGAGTGCTGGGGAAATCAAGCTGTCCCAAGAAAGACTGCAGTCTGTTGCCCTACGCTCGGCATACACAGACTGGCTCCGAAGGGCTACGGGCCTGGATGTGGCTTAGCGGGCCCATGGGGGCCTGAGGGTCCTCAGTGTTCTTGCAGGGAATAGGGTGCCCACGCGAGGCTCCTAGATGTCCTGCAAAGCGTACTGACGTTAAAATAATGCAGAGCAACGGCTATGGCCTCCTGGAAACTGCTGCACGCCTCCGCTTCTGCATGGCAATTCAGGGCCTTACCTCGAGGCAAGTGCTCTCGCTGAGTGTCCCGTTAGCGCCACAGCATGGTAGGATGCTGACTTTCTCCTCGAGCAGAGTGACTTCAGGTACGAGGTCCTCGAAGAATCCTAAGCAGAGTGTTTTCTCATGGCAGCTCAGACGGGGGCTGTGACGAACACTTCCATGGCACGTCGCACTGGGTAGAAATGTGGTCCTGAGGCTGTTCCAGTGCTCTGGAAATGTAGCTCTCCTTAAAGAACGAGCAGCGTGTTGCCCACCACTCGGCATACACAGAGGGCCTCCGAGGGACCGACCTTTGGGCCTCGATGCTGCTCAGCAAGCCCACAGGGGTCTGGAGGTACTCAGGGATCTTGGAGGGAAAATGATGCACACCCGAGGGGCCTAGGAGTCCTGAAAAGGGTACTTCCTTTAAAATAAAGCAGAACAGGGGCTTCTCTGGTGGCGCAGTGGTTGAGAATCTGCCTGCCAATGCAGGGCACACGGGTTCGAGCCCTGGTCTGGGAGGATTCCACATGCCGTGGGGCAACTGGGCCCGTGAGCCACAACTACTGACCCTGCGCCTCTGGAGCCTGTGCTCCGCAACACGGGAGGCCGCGAGACTGAGAGGCCCACGCACCGCGATGAAGAGTGGCCCCCACTTACCGCAACTGGGGAGAGCCCTAGCACAGAAACGAAGACCCAACATAGCAATCAATCAATCAATCAATCAATCTTAAAACAACAATAAAAAATTAAAAAAATAAAATAAAATAAAGCAGAACAGCGACTAATACCTCATGGAAACAGCTGCATGCCGCCCTTTCTGCGCGGTTACTCAGGGACTTACCTCGAGGCCAGGACTCACGTTGAGTTTCCCTTTAGCTCTAGAGCGTGGCAGGATGAGCTCCACCCCGGCCATCGAAGCACCCGGCTTAGCTAGACAAAACTCATTTTCTTCCCAGAGCCATGCCTACAGCGGCTAGTGGCCTGTCAACAGCAGTCAATTTCAAGTAGCTTCAAGGCAGCATGAATGGAGCTTTCAAAATGGGAAAGCAAGGCTAGTTCCATCAGGCCCCCATTTCCGCGGGCACACGCAGCATACATCCCTGTGCTTTCTAACAAGTCCAAAGAGACACAGGTTACCCAGTGGTTCCTTCCCTGAATCAACTCCTCGAAGCAAGGTGTTCCACATCTAGCGAACTGCCTCAACCAAGGAACGCCCCAGCTAGGCCTCCGGGCCCGTGGCTCTTCAAAAGCCTCCAGTGTTACACGAAGAACTGGGCTTTAGTTGCAGTGGGAACGCAAGCCGACTCTCCTGGAGGCAAGGTGACTTCAGGCAGGAGGTCCGAGATGGAATGCGAAGCCGAGGGTTTTTCTCAGTGCAGCTCGGACTACGGCAATGAGTCAGACTTGCACGGTATGTTGGACCTGCTAAAATGGTGTTCGTCGACCTGTGGGAGTATTGAGGAAACCAAGCTGTCCCAAGAAAGACTGCAGTGTGTTGCCCTACACTCGGCATACACAGAGTGGCTCCGAAGGGCTACGGGCCTGGATGTGGCTTAGCAGGCCCATGGGGTCCTGGGGGTACTCAATCTTCTTGCAGGGAATAGGGTGCCCACGCGGGGCTCCTAGATGACCTGCAAAGCGTACTGACATTAAAATAACGCAGAACAGCGGCTACGGCCTCATGGAAAGTACTGCATGCCTCCGCTTCTGCATGGCAATTCAGGGCCTTACCTCGAGGCAAGTGCTCTCGCTGAGTGTCCCGTTAGCAACACAGCACGGTAGAATGCTGACTTTCTCCTCGAGCAGAGTGACTTCAGGTACGAGGTCCTCGAAGAATCCTAAGCAGAGTGTTTTCTCATGGCAGCTCAGACGGGGGCCATGACGAACACTTCCATGGCACGTCGCACTGGCTAGAAATATAGTCCTGAGGCTGTTCCAGTGCTCTGGAAATGTAGCTCTCCTTAAGGAACGTGTAGTGTGTTTCCCCATCACTCGGCATACACAGAGGGCCTCCGAGGGACCGACCTTTGGGCCTCGATGTTGCTCAGCAGGCCCACAGGGGTCTGGAGGCACTCAGGGATCCTGGAGGGAAAATGATGCACACCCGAGGGTCCTAAGAGTCCTGGAAAGGGTACTTCCTTTAAAATAAAGCAGAGCAGGGGCTTCCGTGGTGGCGCACTGGTTGACAATCTGCCTTCCAGTGCAGGGGACACAGGGGTTCGAGCCCTGGTCTGGGAGGATCACACATGTCGCGGAGCAACTGGGCCCGCGAGCCACACTACTGACCCTGCGCGTCTGGAGCCTGTGCTTCGCAACGAGAGAGGCCGCGAGACTGAGAGGCCCACGCACCGCGATGAAGAGCGGCCCCCACTTACCGCAACTGGGGAGAGCCCTAGCACAGAAACGAAGACCCAACATAGCAATCAATCATTCAATCAATCTTAAAACAACAATAAAAAATTTAAAAAATAAAATAAAATAAAGCAGAACAGCGACTAATACCTCATGGAAACAGCTGCATGCCACCCTTTCTGCGCGGTTACTCAGGGACTTACCTCGAGGCCAGTACTCACGTTGAGTTTCCCTTTAGCTCTAGAGCGTGGCAGGATGAGCTCCACCCCGGCCATCGAAGCACCCGGCTTAGCTAGACAAAACTCATTTTCTTCCCAGAGCCATGCCTACAGCGGCTAGTGGCCTGTCAACAGCAGTCAATTTCAAGTAGCTTCAAGGCAGCATGAATGGAGCTTTCAAAATGGGAAAGCAAGGCTAGTTCCATCAGGCCCCCATTTCCGCGGGCACACGCAGCATACATCCCTGTGCTTTCTAACAAGTCCAAAGAGACACAGGTTACCAAGTGGTTACTTCCCTGAATCCACTCCTCGAAGCAGGGTGTACTGCATCTAGTGAACTGCCTCCACCAAGGAAAGCCCCAGCTAGGCCTCCGGGCCCGTGGCTCTTCAAAAGCCTGCAGTGTTACCCGAGAAAGTGGGCTTTAGTTGCAGTTGGAAAGCAAGCCGACATTCTCCTCGAGGCAGGGTGACTTCAGACACGGGGTCCCAGATGGAATACGAAGCCGAGGATTTTTCTCAGTGCAGCTCACACTAGGGCAATGAGTCAGACTTGCACGGCACGTTGGACCTGCTAGAACAGTGTTCGTGGACCTGTGGGAGTGCTGGGGAAATCAAGCTGTCCCAAGAAAGAGTGCAGTCTGTTTCCCTACACCCGGCATACACAGAGTGGCTCCGAAGGGCTACGGGCCTGGATGTGGCTTAGCAGGCCCATGGGGGCCTGAGGGTACTCAGTGTTCTTGCAGGGAAAAGGGTGCCCACGCGAGGCTCCTAGATGTCCTGTAAAGCATACTGACGTTAAAATAATGCAGAGCAACCGCTATGGGCTCCTGGAAACTGCTGCACGCCTCCGCTTCTGCATGGCAATTCAGGGCCTTACCTTGAGACAACTGCTGACGCTGAGTGTCCCGTTAGGGACACAGCATGGTAGGATGCTGACTTTCTCCTCGAGCAGAGTGACTTCAGGTACGAGGTCCTCGAAGAATCCTAAGCAGAGTGTTTTCTCATGGCAGCTCAGACGGGGGCTGTGACGAACACTTCCATGGCACGTCGCACTGGGTAGAAATGTGGTCCTGAGGCTGTTCCAGTGCTCTGGAAATGTAGCTCTCCTTAAAGAACGAGCAGCGTGTTGCCCACCACTCGGCATACACAGAGGGCCTCCGAGGGACCGACCTTTGGGCCTCGATGCTGCTCAGCAAGCCCACAGGGGTCTGGAGGTACTCAGGGATCTTGGAGGGAAAATGATGCACACCCGAGGGGCCTAGGAGTCCTGAAAAGGGTACTTCCTTTAAAATAAAGCAGAACAGGGGCTTCCCTGGTGGCGCAGTGGTTGAGAATCTGCCTGCCAATGCAGGGCACACGGGTTCGAGCCCTGGTCTGGGAGGATTCCACATGCCGTGGGGCAACTGGGCCCGTGAGCCACAACTACTGACCCTGCGCCTCTGGAGCCTGTGCTCCGCAACACGGGAGGCCGCGAGACTGAGAGGCCCACGCACCGCGATGAAGAGTGGCCCCCACTTACCGCAACTGGGGAGAGCCCTAGCACAGAAACGAAGACCCAACATAGCAATCAATCAATCAATCAATCAATCTTAAAACAACAATAAAAAATTAAAAAAATAAAATAAAATAAAGCAGAACAGCGACTAATACCTCATGGAAACAGCTGCATGCCGCCCTTTCTGCGCGGTTACTCAGGGACTTACCTCGAGGCCAGGACTCACGTTGAGTTTCCCTTTAGCTCTAGAGCGTGGCAGGATGAGCTCCACCCCGGCCATCGAAGCACCGGCTTAGCTAGAAAAAACTCATTCTCTTCCCACAGCCATGCCTACAGTGGCTAGTGGCCTGTCAACAGCAGTCAATTTCAAGTAGCTTCAAGGCACCATGAATGGAGCTTTCGAAATGGGAAAGCAAGAATAGTTCCATTAGGCCCCCATTTCCATGGGCACACGCAGCAGGCATCCCTGTGCTTTCTAACAAGTCCAAAGAGACACAGGTTTCCCAGTGGTTCCTTCCCTGAATCAACTCCTCGAAGCAGGGTGTACTGCATCTAGCGATCTGCCTCAACCAAGGAAAGCCCCAGCTAGGCCTCCGGTCCCGTGGCTCTTCAAAACCCTGCAGTGTTACCCGAGAAACTGGGCTTTAGTTGCAGTTGGAAAGCAAGCCGACATTCTCCTGGAGGCAGGATGACTTCAGACACGGGGTCCCAGATGGAATACGAAGCCGAGGGTTTTTCTCAGTGCAGCTCAGACTAGGGCAATGAGTCAGACTTGCACGGCACGTTGGACCTGCTAGAACAGTGTTCGTGGACCTGTGGGAGTGCTGGGGAAATCAAGCTGTCCCAAGAAAGACTGCAGTCTGTTGCCCTACGCTCGGCATACACAGACTGGCTCCGAAGGGCTACGGGCCTGGATGTGGCTTAGCGGGCCCATGGGGGCCTGAGGGTCCTCAGTGTTCTTGCAGGGAATAGGGTGCCCACGCGAGGCTCCTAGATGTCCTGCAAAGCGTACTGACGTTAAAATAATGCAGAGCAACGGCTATGGCCTCCTGGAAACTGCTGCACGCCTCCGCTTCTGCATGGCAATTCAGGGCCTTACCTCGAGGCAAGTGCTCTCGCTGAGTGTCCCGTTAGCGCCACAGCATGGTAGGATGCTGACTTTCTCCTCGAGCAGAGTGACTTCAGGTACGAGGTCCTCGAAGAATCCTAAGCAGAGTGTTTTCTCATGGCAGGTCAGACGGGGGCTGTGACGAACACTTCCATGGCACGTCGCACTGGCTAGATATGTGGTCCTGAAGCTGTTCCAGTGCTCTGGAAATGTAGCTCTCTTTAAGAAACGTGCAGGGTGTCGCCCATCACTCGGCATACACAAAGAGCCTCCGAGGGACCGATCTTTGGACCTCGATGTTGCTTAGCAGGCCCACAGGGGTCTGGAGGTACTCACTGTTCCTGGAAGGAAAATGACGCACACCCGAGGGGCCTAGGAGTCCTGAAAAGGGTACTTCCTTTAAAATAAAGCAGAACAGTGACTAAGACCTCATGGAAACAGCTGCATGCCGCCCTTGCTGCACGGCTACTCAGGGCCGTACCTCGAGGCCAGTACTCACGTTGAGTTTCCCTTTAGCTCTAGAGCGTGGCAGGATGAGTTCCACCCCGGCCATGGAAGCACCGGGCTTAGCTAGAGAAAATTCATTTTCTTCCCAGAGCCATGCCTACAGTGGCTAGTGGCCTGTCAACAGCAGTCAATTTCAAGTAGCTTCAAGGCAGCATGAATGGAGCTTTAAAATGGGAAAGCAAGGCTAGTTCCATCAGGCCCCCATTTCCACGGGCACACGCAGCATACATCCCTGTGCTTTCTAACAAGTCCAAGGAGACACAGGTTACCCAGCAGTTCCTTCCCTGAATCAACTCCTCGAAGCAGGGTGTTCTGCATCTAGCAAACTGCCTCAACCAAGGAAAGCCCCAGCTAGGCCTCCGGGCCCGTGGCTCTTCAAAAGCCTGCAGTGTTACACGAGGAACTGGGCTTTAGTTGCAGTCGGAACGCAAGCCGACATTCTCCTGGAGAAAGGATGACTTCAGGCAGGGGGTCCCAGATGGAATGCGAAGCCGAGTGTTTTTCTCAGTGCAGCTCAGACTAGGGCAATGAGTCAGACTTGCACGGCATGTTGGACCTGCTAGAACAGTGTTCGTGGACCTGTTGGAGTGCTGGGGAAATCAAGCTGTCCCAAGAAAGAGTGCAGTCTGTTGCCCTACACTCAGCATACACATAGTGGCTCCGAAGGGCTACGGGCCTGGATGTGGCTTAGCAGGCCCATGGGGGCCTGAGGGTACTCAGTGTTCTTGCAGGGAATAGGGTGCCCACGCGAGGCTCCTAAATGTCCTGCAAAGCGTAATGACGTTAAAATAATGCAGAAAAACGGCTATGGCCTCATGGAAACTGCTGCACGCCTGCGCTTCTGCATGGCAATTCAGGGCCTTACCTCGAGACAACTGCTCACGCTGAGTGTCCCGTTAGCGACACAGCATGGTAGGATGCTGACTTTCTCCTCGAGCAGAGTGACTTCAGGTACGAGATCCTCGAAGAATCCTAAGCAGAGTGTTTTCTCATGGCAGCTCAGACGGGGGCCGTGACGAACACTTCCATGGCACGTCGCACTGGCTAGAAATGTGGTCCTGAGGCTGTTCCGGTGCTCTGGAAACGTAGCTCTCCTTAAGGAACGAGCAGCGTGTTGCCCATCACTCGGCATACACAGAGAGCCTCCGAGGGACGGACCTTTGGGCCTCGATGTTGCTCAGCAGGCCCACAGGGGTCTGGAGGCACTCAGGGATCCTGGAGGGAAAATGATGCACACCCGAGGGGCCTAGGAGTCCTGAAAAGAGTACTTCCTTTAAAAGAAAGCAGAACAGGGGCTTCCCTGGTGGCGCACAGGTTGAGAATCTGCCTGCCAATGCAGGGGCCACGGGTTCGAACCCTAGTCTGGGAGGATCCCACATGCCGCAGAGCAACTGGGCCCGTGAGCCACAACTACTGACCCTGCGCCTCTGGAGCCTGTGCTCCGCAACACGGGAGGCCGCGAGACTGAGTGGCCCACACACCGCGATGAAGAGTGGCCCCCACTTACCGCAACTGGGGAGAGCCCTAGCACAGAAACGAAGACCCAACATAGCAATCAATCAATCAATCAATCAATCAATCTTAAAACAACAATAAAAAATTAAAAAAATAAAATAAAATAAAGCAGAACAGCGACTAATACCTCATGGAAACAGCTGCATGCCGCCCTTTCTGCGCGGTTACTCAGGGACTTACCTCGAGGCCAGGACTCACGTTGAGTTTCCCTTTAGCTCTAGAGCGTGGCAGGATGAGCTCCACCCCGGCCATCGAAGCACCGGCTTAGCTAGAAAAAACTCATTCTCTTCCCACAGCCATGCCTACAGTGGCTAGTGGCCTGTCAACAGCAGTCAATTTCAAGTAGCTTCAAGGCACCATGAATGGAGCTTTCAAAATGGGAAAGCAAGAATAGTTCCATTAGGCCCCCATTTCCATGGGCACACGCAGCAGGCATCCCTGTGCTTTCTAACAAGTCCAAAGAGACACAGGTTTCCCAGTGGTTCCTTCCCTGAATCAACTCCTCGAAGCAGGGTGTACTGCATCTAGCGAACTGCCTCCACCAAGGAAAGCCCCAGCTAGGCCTCCGGGCCCGTGGCTCTTCAAAACCCTGCAGTGTTACCCGAGAAACTGGGCTTTAGTTGCAGTTGGAAAGCAAGCCGACATTCTCCTGGAGGCAGGATGACTTCAGACACGGGGTCCCAGATGGAATACGAAGCCGAGGGTTTTTCTCAGTGCAGCTCAGACTAGGGCAATGAGTCAGACTTGCACGGCACGTTGGACCTGCTAGAACAGTGTTCGTGGACCTGTGGGAGTGCTGGGGAAATCAAGCTGTCCCAAGAAAGACTGCAGTCTGTTGCCCTACGCTCGGCATACACAGACTGGCTCCGAAGGGCTACGGGCCTGGATGTGGCTTAGCGGGCCCATGGGGGCCTGAGGGTCCTCAGTGTTCTTGCAGGGAATAGGGTGCCCACGCGAGGCTCCTAGATGTCCTGCAAAGCGTACTGACGTTAAAATAATGCAGAGCAACGGCTATGGCCTCCTGGAAACTGCTGCACGCCTCCGCTTCTGCATGGCAATTCAGGGCCTTACCTCGAGGCAAGTGCTCTCGCTGAGTGTCCCGTTAGCGCCACAGCATGGTAGGATGCTGACTTTCTCCTCGAGCAGAGTGACTTCAGGTACGAGGTCCTCGAAGAATCCTAAGCAGAGTGTTTTCTCATGGCAGCTCAGACGGGGGCCATGACGAACACTTCCATGGCACGTCGCACTGGCTAGAAATATAGTCCTGAGGCTGTTCCAGTGCTCTGGAAATGTAGCTCTCCTTAAGGAACGTGTAGTGTGTTTCCCCATCACTCGGCATACACAGAGGGCCTCCGAGGGACCGACCTTTGGGCCTCGATGTTGCTCAGCAGGCCCACAGGGGTCTGGAGGCACTCAGGGATCCTGGAGGGAAAATGATGCACACCCGAGGGTCCTAAGAGTCCTGGAAAGGGTACTTCCTTTAAAATAAAGCAGAGCAGGGGCTTCCGTGGTGGCGCACTGGTTGACAATCTGCCTTCCAGTGCAGGGGACACAGGGGTTCGAGCCCTGGTCTGGGAGGATCACACATGTCGCGGAGCAACTGGGCCCGCGAGCCACACTACTGACCCTGCGCGTCTGGAGCCTGTGCTTCGCAACGAGAGAGGCCGCGAGACTGAGAGGCCCACGCACCGCGATGAAGAGCGGCCCCCACTTACCGCAACTGGGGAGAGCCCTAGCACAGAAACGAAGACCCAACATAGCAATCAATCATTCAATCAATCTTAAAACAACAATAAAAAATTAAAAAAATAAAATAAAATAAAGCAGAACAGCGACTAATACCTCATGGAAACAGCTGCATGCCACCCTTTCTGCGCGGTTACTCAGGGACTTACCTCGAGGCCAGTACTCACGTTGAGTTTCCCTTTAGCTCTAGAGCGTGGCAGGATGAGCTCCACCCCGGCCATCGAAGCACCCGGCTTAGCTAGACAAAACTCATTTTCTTCCCAGAGCCATGCCTACAGCGGCTAGTGGCCTGTCAACAGCAGTCAATTTCAAGTAGCTTCAAGGCAGCATGAATGGAGCTTTCAAAATGGGAAAGCAAGGCTAGTTCCATCAGGCCCCCATTTCCGCGGGCACACGCAGCATACATCCCTGTGCTTTCTAACAAGTCCAAAGAGACACAGGTTACCAAGTGGTTACTTCCCTGAATCCACTCCTCGAAGCAGGGTGTACTGCATCTAGTGAACTGCCTCCACCAAGGAAAGCCCCAGCTAGGCCTCCGGGCCCGTGGCTCTTCAAAAGCCTGCAGTGTTACCCGAGAAAGTGGGCTTTAGTTGCAGTTGGAAAGCAAGCCGACATTCTCCTCGAGGCAGGGTGACTTCAGACACGGGGTCCCAGATGGAATATGAAGCCGAGGATTTTTCTCAGTGCAGCTCACACTAGGGCAATGAGTCAGACTTGCACGGCACGTTGGACCTGCTAGAACAGTGTTCGTGGACCTGTGGGAGTGCTGGGGAAATCAAGCTGTCCCAAGAAAGACTGCAGTCTGTTTCCCTACACCCGGCATACACAGAGTGGCTCCGAAGGGCTACGGGCCTGGATGTGGCTTAGCAGGCCCATGGGGGCCTGAGGGTACTCAGTGTTCTTGCAGGGAAAAGGGTGCCCACGCGAGGCTCCTAGATGTCCTGTAAAGCATACTGACGTTAAAATAATGCAGAGCAACCGCTATGGGCTCCTGGAAACTGCTGCACGCCTCCGCTTCTGCATGGCAATTCAGGGCCTTACCTTGAGACAACTGCTGACGCTGAGTGTCCCGTTAGGGACACAGCATGGTAGGATGCTGACTTTCTCCTCGAGCAGAGTGACTTCAGGTACGAGGTCCTCGAAGAATCCTAAGCAGAGTGTTTTCTTATGGCAGCTCAGACGGGGGCCATGACGAACACTTCCATGGCACGTCGCACTGGGTAGAAATGTGGTCCTGAGACTGTTCCAGTGCTCTGGAAATATAGCTCTCCTTAAAGAACGAGCAGCGTGTTGCCCATCACTCGGCATACACAGAGGGCCTCCGAGGGACCGACCTTTGGGCCTCGATGTTGCTCAGCAAGCCCACAGGAGTCTGGAGGTACTCACGGATCTTGGAGGGAAAATGATGCACACCCGAGGGGCCTAGGAGTCCTGGAAAGGGTACTTCCTTTAAAATAAAGCAGAACAGGGGCTTCCCTGGGGGCGCAGTGGTTGAGAATCTGCCTGCCAATGCAGGGCACACGGGTTCGAGCCCTGGTCTGGGAGGATTCCACATGCCGTGGGGCAACTGGGCCCGTGAGCCACAACTACTGAGCCTGCGCCTCTGGAGCCTGTGCTCCGCAACACGGGAGGCCGCGAGACTGAGAGGCCCACGCACCGCGATGAAGAGCGGCCCCCACTTACCGCAACTGGGGAGAGCCCTAGCACAGAAACGAAGACCCAACATAGCAATCAATCCATCAATCAATCAATCTTAAAACAACAATAAAAAATTAAAAAAATAAAATAAAATAAAGCAGAACAGCGACTAATACCTCATGGAAACAGCTGCATGCCGCCCTTTCTGCGCGGTTACTCAGGGACTTACCTCGAGGCCAGGACTCACGTTGAGTTTCCCTTTAGCTCTAGAGCGTGGCAGGATGAGCTCCACCCCGGCCATCGAAGCACCGGCTTAGCTAGAAAAAACTCATTCTCTTCCCACAGCCATGCCTACAGTGGCTAGTGGCCTGTCAACAGCAGTCAATTTCAAGTAGCTTCAAGGCACCATGAATGGAGCTTTCAAAATGGGAAAGCAAGAATAGTTCCATTAGGCCCCCATTTCCATGGGCACACGCAGCAGGCATCCCTGTGCTTTCTAACAAGTCCAAAGAGACACAGGTTTCCCAGTGGTTCCTTCCCTGAATCAACTCCTCGAAGCAGGGTGTACTGCATCTAGCGAACTGCCTCAACCAAGGAAAGCCCCAGCTAGGCCTCCGGTCCCGTGGCTCTTCAAAACCCTGCAGTGTTACCCGAGAAACTGGGCTTTAGTTGCAGTTGGAAAGCAAGCCGACATTCTCCTGGAGGCAGGATGACTTCAGACACGGGGTCCCAGATGGAATACGAAGCCGAGGGTTTTTCTCAGTGCAGCTCAGACTAGGGCAATGAGTCAGACTTGCATGGCACGTTGGACCTGCTAGAACAGTGTTCGTGGACCTGTGGGAGTGCTGGGGAAATCAAGCTGTCCCAAGAAAGACTGCAGTCTGTTGCCCTACGCTCGGCATACACAGACTGGCTCCGAAGGGCTACGGGCCTGGATGTGGCTTAGCGGGCCCATGGGGGCCTGAGGGTCCTCAGTGTTCTTGCAGGGAATAGGGTGCCCACGCGAGGCTCCTAGATGTCCTGCAAAGCGTACTGACGTTAAAATAATGCAGAGCAACGGCTATGGCCTCCTGGAAACTGCTGCACGCCTCCGCTTCTGCATGGCAATTCAGGGCCTTACCTCGAGGCAAGTGCTCTCGCTGAGTGTCCCGTTAGCGCCACAGCATGGTAGGATGCTGACTTTCTCCTCGAGCAGAGTGACTTCAGGTACGAGGTCCTCGAAGAATCCTAAGCAGAGTGTTTTCTCATGGCAGCTCAGACGGGGGCTGTGACGAACACTTCCATGGCACGTCGCACTGGGTAGAAATGTGGTCCTGAGGCTGTTCCAGTGCTCTGGAAATGTAGCTCTCCTTAAAGAACGAGCAGCGTGTTGCCCACCACTCGGCATACACAGAGGGCCTCCGAGGGACCGACCTTTGGGCCTCGATGCTGCTCAGCAAGCCCACAGGGGTCTGGAGGTACTCAGGGATCTTGGAGGGAAAATGATGCACACCCGAGGGGCCTAGGAGTCCTGAAAAGGGTACTTCCTTTAAAATAAAGCAGAACAGGGGCTTCTCTGGTGGCGCAGTGGTTGAGAATCTGCCTGCCAATGCAGGGCACACGGGTTCGAGCCCTGGTCTGGGAGGATTCCACATGCCGTGGGGCAACTGGGCCCGTGAGCCACAACTACTGACCCTGCGCCTCTGGAGCCTGTGCTCCGCAACACGGGAGGCCGCGAGACTGAGAGGCCCACGCACCGCGATGAAGAGTGGCCCCCACTTACCGCAACTGGGGAGAGCCCTAGCACAGAAACGAAGACCCAACATAGCAATCAATCCATCAATCAATCAATCTTAAAACAACAATAAAAAATTAAAAAAATAAAATAAAATAAAGCAGAACAGCGACTAATACCTCATGGAAACAGCTGCATGCCGCCCTTTCTGCGCGGTTACTCAGGGACTTACCTCGAGGCCAGGACTCACGTTGAGTTTCCCTTTAGCTCTAGAGCGTGGCAGGATGAGCTCCACCCCGGCCATCGAAGCACCCGGCTTAGCTAGACAAAACTCATTTTCTTCCCAGAGCCATGCCTACAGCGGCTAGTGGCCTGTCAACAGCAGTCAATTTCAAGTAGCTTCAAGGCAGCATGAATGGAGCTTTCAAAATGGGAAAGCAAGGCTAGTTCCATCAGGCCCCCATTTCCGCGGGCACACGCAGCATACATCCCTGTGCTTTCTAACAAGTCCAAAGAGACACAGGTTACCCAGTGGTTCCTTCCCTGAATCAACTCCTCGAAGCAGGGTGTTCCACATCTAGCGAACTGCCTCAACCAAGGAACGCCCCAGCTAGGCCTCCGGGCCCGTGGCTCTTCAAAAGCCTCCAGTGTTACACGAAGAACTGGGCTTTAGTTGCAGTGGGAACGCAAGCCGACTCTCCTGGAGGCAAGGTGACTTCAGGCAGGAGGTCCGAGATGGAATGCGAAGCCGAGGGTTTTTCTCAGTGCAGCTCGGACTACGGCAATGAGTCAGACTTGCACGGTATGTTGGACCTGCTAAAATGGTGTTCGTCGACCTGTGGGAGTATTGAGGAAACCAAGCTGTCCCAAGAAAGACTGCAGTGTGTTGCCCTACACTCGGCATACACAGAGTGGCTCCGAAGGGCTACGGGCCTGGATGTGGCTTAGCAGGCCCATGGGGTCCTGGGGGTACTCAATCTTCTTGCAGGGAATAGGGTGCCCACGCGGGGCTCCTAGATGACCTGCAAAGCGTACTGACATTAAAATAACGCAGAACAGCGGCTACGGCCTCATGGAAAGTACTGCATGCCTCCGCTTCTGCATGGCAATTCAGGGCCTTACCTCGAGGCAAGTGCTCTCGCTGAGTGTCCCGTTAGCAACACAGCACGGTAGAATGCTGACTTTCTCCTCGAGCAGAGTGACTTCAGGTACGAGGTCCTCGAAGAATCCTAAGCAGAGTGTTTTCTCATGGCAGCTCAGACGGGGGCCATGACGAACACTTCCATGGCACGTCGCACTGGCTAGAAATATAGTCCTGAGGCTGTTCCAGTGCTCTGGAAATGTAGCTCTCCTTAAGGAACGTGTAGTGTGTTTCCCCATCACTCGGCATACACAGAGGGCCTCCGAGGGACCGACCTTTGGGCCTCGATGTTGCTCAGCAGGCCCACAGGGGTCTGGAGGCACTCAGGGATCCTGGAGGGAAAATGATGCACACCCGAGGGTCCTAAGAGTCCTGGAAAGGGTACTTCCTTTAAAATAAAGCAGAGCAGGGGCTTCCGTGGTGGCGCACTGGTTGACAATCTGCCTTCCAGTGCAGGGGACACAGGGGTTCGAGCCCTGGTCTGGGAGGATCACACATGTCGCGGAGCAACTGGGCCCGCGAGCCACACTACTGACCCTGCGCGTCTGGAGCCTGTGCTTCGCAACGAGAGAGGCCGCGAGACTGAGAGGCCCACGCACCGCGATGAAGAGCGGCCCCCACTTACCGCAACTGGGGAGAGCCCTAGCACAGAAACGAAGACCCAACATAGCAATCAATCATTCAATCAATCTTAAAACAACAATAAAAAATTAAAAAAATAAAATAAAATAAAGCAGAACAGCGACTAATACCTCATGGAAACAGCTGCATGCCACCCTTTCTGCGCGGTTACTCAGGGACTTACCTCGAGGCCAGTACTCACGTTGAGTTTCCCTTTAGCTCTAGAGCGTGGCAGGATGAGCTCCACCCCGGCCATCGAAGCACCCGGCTTAGCTAGACAAAACTCATTTTCTTCCCAGAGCCATGCCTACAGCGGCTAGTGGCCTGTCAACAGCAGTCAATTTCAAGTAGCTTCAAGGCAGCATGAATGGAGCTTTCAAAATGGGAAAGCAAGGCTAGTTCCATCAGGCCCCCATTTCCGCGGGCACACGCAGCATACATCCCTGTGCTTTCTAACAAGTCCAAAGAGACACAGGTTACCAAGTGGTTACTTCCCTGAATCCACTCCTCGAAGCAGGGTGTACTGCATCTAGTGAACTGCCTCCACCAAGGAAAGCCCCAGCTAGGCCTCCGGGCCCGTGGCTCTTCAAAAGCCTGCAGTGTTACCCGAGAAAGTGGGCTTTAGTTGCAGTTGGAAAGCAAGCCGACATTCTCCTCGAGGCAGGGTGACTTCAGACACGGGGTCCCAGATGGAATACGAAGCCGAGGATTTTTCTCAGTGCAGCTCACACTAGGGCAATGAGTCAGACTTGCACGGCACGTTGGACCTGCTAGAACAGTGTTCGTGGACCTGTGGGAGTGCTGGGGAAATCAAGCTGTCCCAAGAAAGAGTGCAGTCTGTTTCCCTACACCCGGCATACACAGAGTGGCTCCGAAGGGCTACGGGCCTGGATGTGGCTTAGCAGGCCCATGGGGGCCTGAGGGTACTCAGTGTTCTTGCAGGGAAAAGGGTGCCCACGCGAGGCTCCTAGATGTCCTGTAAAGCATACTGACGTTAAAATAATGCAGAGCAACCGCTATGGGCTCCTGGAAACTGCTGCACGCCTCCGCTTCTGCATGGCAATTCAGGGCCTTACCTTGAGACAACTGCTGACGCTGAGTGTCCCGTTAGGGACACAGCATGGTAGGATGCTGACTTTCTCCTCGAGCAGAGTGACTTCAGGTACGAGGTCCTCGAAGAATCCTAAGCAGAGTGTTTTCTTATGGCAGCTCAGACGGGGGCCATGACGAACACTTCCATGGCACGTCGCACTGGGTAGAAATGTGGTCCTGAGACTGTTCCAGTGCTCTGGAAATATAGCTCTCCTTAAAGAACGAGCAGCGTGTTGCCCATCACTCGGCATACACAGAGGGCCTCCGAGGGACCGACCTTTGGGCCTCGATGTTGCTCAGCAAGCCCACAGGAGTCTGGAGGTACTCACGGATCTTGGAGGGAAAATGATGCACACCCGAGGGGCCTAGGAGTCCTGGAAAGGGTACTTCCTTTAAAATAAAGCAGAACAGGGGCTTCCCTGGGGGCGCAGTGGTTGAGAATCTGCCTGCCAATGCAGGGCACACGGGTTCGAGCCCTGGTCTGGGAGGATTCCACATGCCGTGGGGCAACTGGGCCCGTGAGCCACAACTACTGAGCCTGCGCCTCTGGAGCCTGTGCTCCGCAACACGGGAGGCCGCGAGACTGAGAGGCCCACGCACCGCGATGAAGAGCGGCCCCCACTTACCGCAACTGGGGAGAGCCCTAGCACAGAAACGAAGACCCAACATAGCAATCAATCCATCAATCAATCAATCTTAAAACAACAATAAAAAATTAAAAAAATAAAATAAAATAAAGCAGAACAGCGACTAATACCTCATGGAAACAGCTGCATGCCGCCCTTTCTGCGCGGTTACTCAGGGACTTACCTCGAGGCCAGGACTCACGTTGAGTTTCCCTTTAGCTCTAGAGCGTGGCAGGATGAGCTCCACCCCGGCCATCGAAGCACCGGCTTAGCTAGAAAAAACTCATTCTCTTCCCACAGCCATGCCTACAGTGGCTAGTGGCCTGTCAACAGCAGTCAATTTCAAGTAGCTTCAAGGCACCATGAATGGAGCTTTCAAAATGGGAAAGCAAGAATAGTTCCATTAGGCCCCCATTTCCATGGGCACACGCAGCAGGCATCCCTGTGCTTTCTAACAAGTCCAAAGAGACACAGGTTTCCCAGTGGTTCCTTCCCTGAATCAACTCCTCGAAGCAGGGTGTACTGCATCTAGCGAACTGCCTCAACCAAGGAAAGCCCCAGCTAGGCCTCCGGTCCCGTGGCTCTTCAAAACCCTGCAGTGTTACCCGAGAAACTGGGCTTTAGTTGCAGTTGGAAAGCAAGCCGACATTCTCCTGGAGGCAGGATGACTTCAGACACGGGGTCCCAGATGGAATACGAAGCCGAGGGTTTTTCTCAGTGCAGCTCAGACTAGGGCAATGAGTCAGACTTGCATGGCACGTTGGACCTGCTAGAACAGTGTTCGTGGACCTGTGGGAGTGCTGGGGAAATCAAGCTGTCCCAAGAAAGACTGCAGTCTGTTGCCCTACGCTCGGCATACACAGACTGGCTCCGAAGGGCTACGGGCCTGGATGTGGCTTAGCGGGCCCATGGGGGCCTGAGGGTCCTCAGTGTTCTTGCAGGGAATAGGGTGCCCACGCGAGGCTCCTAGATGTCCTGCAAAGCGTACTGACGTTAAAATAATGCAGAGCAACGGCTATGGCCTCCTGGAAACTGCTGCACGCCTCCGCTTCTGCATGGCAATTCAGGGCCTTACCTCGAGGCAAGTGCTCTCGCTGAGTGTCCCGTTAGCGCCACAGCATGGTAGGATGCTGACTTTCTCCTCGAGCAGAGTGACTTCAGGTACGAGGTCCTCGAAGAATCCTAAGCAGAGTGTTTTCTCATGGCAGCTCAGACGGGGGCTGTGACGAACACTTCCATGGCACGTCGCACTGGGTAGAAATGTGGTCCTGAGGCTGTTCCAGTGCTCTGGAAATGTAGCTCTCCTTAAAGAACGAGCAGCGTGTTGCCCACCACTCGGCATACACAGAGGGCCTCCGAGGGACCGACCTTTGGGCCTCGATGCTGCTCAGCAAGCCCACAGGGGTCTGGAGGTACTCAGGGATCTTGGAGGGAAAATGATGCACACCCGAGGGGCCTAGGAGTCCTGAAAAGGGTACTTCCTTTAAAATAAAGCAGAACAGGGGCTTCTCTGGTGGCGCAGTGGTTGAGAATCTGCCTGCCAATGCAGGGCACACGGGTTCGAGCCCTGGTCTCGGAGGATTCCACATGCCGTGGGGCAACTGGGCCCGTGAGCCACAACTACTGACCCTGCGCCTCTGGAGCCTGTGCTCCGCAACACGGGAGGCCGCGAGACTGAGAGGCCCACGCACCGCGATGAAGAGTGGCCCCCACTTACCGCAACTGGGGAGAGCCCTAGCACAGAAACGAAGACCCAACATAGCAATCAATCCATCAATCAATCAATCTTAAAACAACAATAAAAAATTAAAAAAATAAAATAAAATAAAGCAGAACAGCGACTAATACCTCATGGAAACAGCTGCATGCCGCCCTTTCTGCGCGGTTACTCAGGGACTTACCTCGAGGCCAGGACTCACGTTGAGTTTCCCTTTAGCTCTAGAGCGTGGCAGGATGAGCTCCACCCCGGCCATCGAAGCACCCGGCTTAGCTAGACAAAACTCATTTTCTTCCCAGAGCCATGCCTACAGCGGCTAGTGGCCTGTCAACAGCAGTCAATTTCAAGTAGCTTCAAGGCAGCATGAATGGAGCTTTCAAAATGGGAAAGCAAGGCTAGTTCCATCAGGCCCCCATTTCCGCGGGCACACGCAGCATACATCCCTGTGCTTTCTAACAAGTCCAAAGAGACACAGGTTACCCAGTGGTTCCTTCCCTGAATCAACTCCTCGAAGCAGGGTGTTCCACATCTAGCGAACTGCCTCAACCAAGGAACGCCCCAGCTAGGCCTCCGGGCCCGTGGCTCTTCAAAAGCCTCCAGTGTTACACGAAGAACTGGGCTTTAGTTGCAGTGGGAACGCAAGCCGACTCTCCTGGAGGCAAGGTGACTTCAGGCAGGAGGTCCGAGATGGAATGCGAAGCCGAGGGTTTTTCTCAGTGCAGCTCGGACTACGGCAATGAGTCAGACTTGCACGGTATGTTGGACCTGCTAAAATGGTGTTCGTCGACCTGTGGGAGTATTGAGGAAACCAAGCTGTCCCAAGAAAGACTGCAGTGTGTTGCCCTACACTCGGCATACACAGAGTGGCTCCGAAGGGCTACGGGCCTGGATGTGGCTTAGCAGGCCCATGGGGTCCTGGGGGTACTCAATCTTCTTGCAGGGAATAGGGTGCCCACGCGGGGCTCCTAGATGACCTGCAAAGCGTACTGACATTAAAATAACGCAGAACAGCGGCTACGGCCTCATGGAAAGTACTGCATGCCTCCGCTTCTGCATGGCAATTCAGGGCCTTACCTCGAGGCAAGTGCTCTCGCTGAGTGTCCCGTTAGCAACACAGCACGGTAGAATGCTGACTTTCTCCTCGAGCAGAGTGACTTCAGGTACGAGGTCCTCGAAGAATCCTAAGCAGAGTGTTTTCTCATGGCAGCTCAGACGGGGGCCATGACGAACACTTCCATGGCACGTCGCACTGGCTAGAAATATAGTCCTGAGGCTGTTCCAGTGCTCTGGAAATGTAGCTCTCCTTAAGGAACGTGTAGTGTGTTTCCCCATCACTCGGCATACACAGAGGGCCTCCGAGGGACCGACCTTTGGGCCTCGATGTTGCTCAGCAGGCCCACAGGGGTCTGGAGGCACTCAGGGATCCTGGAGGGAAAATGATGCACACCCGAGGGTCCTAAGAGTCCTGGAAAGGGTACTTCCTTTAAAATAAAGCAGAGCAGGGGCTTCCGTGGTGGCGCACTGGTTGACAATCTGCCTTCCAGTGCAGGGGACACAGGGGTTCGAGCCCTGGTCTGGGAGGATCACACATGTCGCGGAGCAACTGGGCCCGCGAGCCACACTACTGACCCTGCGCGTCTGGAGCCTGTGCTTCGCAACGAGAGAGGCCGCGAGACTGAGAGGCCCACGCACCGCGATGAAGAGCGGCCCCCACTTACCGCAACTGGGGAGAGCCCTAGCACAGAAACGAAGACCCAACATAGCAATCAATCATTCAATCAATCTTAAAACAACAATAAAAAATTTAAAAAATAAAATAAAATAAAGCAGAACAGCGACTAATACCTCATGGAAACAGCTGCATGCCACCCTTTCTGCGCGGTTACTCAGGGACTTACCTCGAGGCCAGTACTCACGTTGAGTTTCCCTTTAGCTCTAGAGCGTGGCAGGATGAGCTCCACCCCGGCCATCGAAGCACCCGGCTTAGCTAGACAAAACTCATTTTCTTCCCAGAGCCATGCCTACAGCGGCTAGTGGCCTGTCAACAGCAGTCAATTTCAAGTAGCTTCAAGGCAGCATGAATGGAGCTTTCAAAATGGGAAAGCAAGGCTAGTTCCATCAGGCCCCCATTTCCGCGGGCACACGCAGCATACATCCCTGTGCTTTCTAACAAGTCCAAAGAGACACAGGTTACCAAGTGGTTACTTCCCTGAATCCACTCCTCGAAGCAGGGTGTACTGCATCTAGTGAACTGCCTCCACCAAGGAAAGCCCCAGCTAGGCCTCCGGGCCCGTGGCTCTTCAAAAGCCTGCAGTGTTACCCGAGAAAGTGGGCTTTAGTTGCAGTTGGAAAGCAAGCCGACATTCTCCTCGAGGCAGGGTGACTTCAGACACGGGGTCCCAGATGGAATACGAAGCCGAGGATTTTTCTCAGTGCAGCTCACACTAGGGCAATGAGTCAGACTTGCACGGCACGTTGGACCTGCTAGAACAGTGTTCGTGGACCTGTGGGAGTGCTGGGGAAATCAAGCTGTCCCAAGAAAGAGTGCAGTCTGTTTCCCTACACCCGGCATACACAGAGTGGCTCCGAAGGGCTACGGGCCTGGATGTGGCTTAGCAGGCCCATGGGGGCCTGAGGGTACTCAGTGTTCTTGCAGGGAAAAGGGTGCCCACGCGAGGCTCCTAGATGTCCTGTAAAGCATACTGACGTTAAAATAATGCAGAGCAACCGCTATGGGCTCCTGGAAACTGCTGCACGCCTCCGCTTCTGCATGGCAATTCAGGGCCTTACCTTGAGACAACTGCTGACGCTGAGTGTCCCGTTAGGGACACAGCATGGTAGGATGCTGACTTTCTCCTCGAGCAGAGTGACTTCAGGTACGAGGTCCTCGAAGAATCCTAAGCAGAGTGTTTTCTCATGGCAGCTCAGACGGGGGCTGTGACGAACACTTCCATGGCACGTCGCACTGGGTAGAAATGTGGTCCTGAGGCTGTTCCAGTGCTCTGGAAATGTAGCTCTCCTTAAAGAACGAGCAGCGTGTTGCCCACCACTCGGCATACACAGAGGGCCTCCGAGGGACCGACCTTTGGGCCTCGATGCTGCTCAGCAAGCCCACAGGGGTCTGGAGGTACTCAGGGATCTTGGAGGGAAAATGATGCACACCCGAGGGGCCTAGGAGTCCTGAAAAGGGTACTTCCTTTAAAATAAAGCAGAACAGGGGCTTCCCTGGTGGCGCAGTGGTTGAGAATCTGCCTGCCAATGCAGGGCACACGGGTTCGAGCCCTGGTCTGGGAGGATTCCACATGCCGTGGGGCAACTGGGCCCGTGAGCCACAACTACTGACCCTGCGCCTCTGGAGCCTGTGCTCCGCAACACGGGAGGCCGCGAGACTGAGAGGCCCACGCACCGCGATGAAGAGTGGCCCCCACTTACCGCAACTGGGGAGAGCCCTAGCACAGAAACGAAGACCCAACATAGCAATCAATCAATCAATCAATCAATCTTAAAACAACAATAAAAAATTAAAAAAATAAAATAAAATAAAGCAGAACAGCGACTAATACCTCATGGAAACAGCTGCATGCCGCCCTTTCTGCGCGGTTACTCAGGGACTTACCTCGAGGCCAGGACTCACGTTGAGTTTCCCTTTAGCTCTAGAGCGTGGCAGGATGAGCTCCACCCCGGCCATCGAAGCACCGGCTTAGCTAGAAAAAACTCATTCTCTTCCCACAGCCATGCCTACAGTGGCTAGTGGCCTGTCAACAGCAGTCAATTTCAAGTAGCTTCAAGGCACCATGAATGGAGCTTTCGAAATGGGAAAGCAAGAATAGTTCCATTAGGCCCCCATTTCCATGGGCACACGCAGCAGGCATCCCTGTGCTTTCTAACAAGTCCAAAGAGACACAGGTTTCCCAGTGGTTCCTTCCCTGAATCAACTCCTCGAAGCAGGGTGTACTGCATCTAGCGATCTGCCTCAACCAAGGAAAGCCCCAGCTAGGCCTCCGGTCCCGTGGCTCTTCAAAACCCTGCAGTGTTACCCGAGAAACTGGGCTTTAGTTGCAGTTGGAAAGCAAGCCGACATTCTCCTGGAGGCAGGATGACTTCAGACACGGGGTCCCAGATGGAATACGAAGCCGAGGGTTTTTCTCAGTGCAGCTCAGACTAGGGCAATGAGTCAGACTTGCACGGCACGTTGGACCTGCTAGAACAGTGTTCGTGGACCTGTGGGAGTGCTGGGGAAATCAAGCTGTCCCAAGAAAGACTGCAGTCTGTTGCCCTACGCTCGGCATACACAGACTGGCTCCGAAGGGCTACGGGCCTGGATGTGGCTTAGCGGGCCCATGGGGGCCTGAGGGTCCTCAGTGTTCTTGCAGGGAATAGGGTGCCCACGCGAGGCTCCTAGATGTCCTGCAAAGCGTACTGACGTTAAAATAATGCAGAGCAACGGCTATGGCCTCCTGGAAACTGCTGCACGCCTCCGCTTCTGCATGGCAATTCAGGGCCTTACCTCGAGGCAAGTGCTCTCGCTGAGTGTCCCGTTAGCGCCACAGCATGGTAGGATGCTGACTTTCTCCTCGAGCAGAGTGACTTCAGGTACGAGGTCCTCGAAGAATCCTAAGCAGAGTGTTTTCTCATGGCAGCTCAGACGGGGGCTGTGACGAACACTTCCATGGCACGTCGCACTGGCTAGATATGTGGTCCTGAAGCTGTTCCAGTGCTCTGGAAATGTAGCTCTCTTTAAGAAACGTGCAGGGTGTCGCCCATCACTCGGCATACACAAAGAGCCTCCGAGGGACCGATCTTTGGACCTCGATGTTGCTTAGCAGGCCCACAGGGGTCTGGAGGTACTCACTGTTCCTGGAAGGAAAATGACGCACACCCGAGGGGCCTAGGAGTCCTGAAAAGGGTACTTCCTTTAAAATAAAGCAGAACAGTGACTAAGACCTCATGGAAACAGCTGCATGCCGCCCTTGCTGCACGGCTACTCAGGGCCGTACCTCGAGGCCAGTACTCACGTTGAGTTTCCCTTTAGCTCTAGAGCGTGGCAGGATGAGTTCCACCCCGGCCATGGAAGCACCGGGCTTAGCTAGAGAAAATTCATTTTCTTCCCAGAGCCATGCCTACAGTGGCTAGTGGCCTGTCAACAGCAGTCAATTTCAAGTAGCTTCAAGGCAGCATGAATGGAGCTTTAAAATGGGAAAGCAAGGCTAGTTCCATCAGGCCCCCATTTCCACGGGCACACGCAGCATACATCCCTGTGCTTTCTAACAAGTCCAAGGAGACACAGGTTACCCAGCAGTTCCTTCCCTGAATCAACTCCTCGAAGCAGGGTGTTCTGCATCTAGCAAACTGCCTCAACCAAGGAAAGCCCCAGCTAGGCCTCCGGGCCCGTGGCTCTTCAAAAGCCTGCAGTGTTACACGAGGAACTGGGCTTTAGTTGCAGTCGGAACGCAAGCCGACATTCTCCTGGAGAAAGGATGACTTCAGGCAGGGGGTCCCAGATGGAATGCGAAGCCGAGTGTTTTTCTCAGTGCAGCTCAGACTAGGGCAATGAGTCAGACTTGCACGGCATGTTGGACCTGCTAGAACAGTGTTCGTGGACCTGTTGGAGTGCTGGGGAAATCAAGCTGTCCCAAGAAAGAGTGCAGTCTGTTGCCCTACACTCAGCATACACATAGTGGCTCCGAAGGGCTACGGGCCTGGATGTGGCTTAGCAGGCCCATGGGGGCCTGAGGGTACTCAGTGTTCTTGCAGGGAATAGGGTGCCCACGCGAGGCTCCTAAATGTCCTGCAAAGCGTAATGACGTTAAAATAATGCAGAAAAACGGCTATGGCCTCATGGAAACTGCTGCACGCCTGCGCTTCTGCATGGCAATTCAGGGCCTTACCTCGAGACAACTGCTCACGCTGAGTGTCCCGTTAGCGACACAGCATGGTAGGATGCTGACTTTCTCCTCGAGCAGAGTGACTTCAGGTACGAGATCCTCGAAGAATCCTAAGCAGAGTGTTTTCTCATGGCAGCTCAGACGGGGGCCGTGACGAACACTTCCATGGCACGTCGCACTGGCTAGAAATGTGGTCCTGAGGCTGTTCCGGTGCTCTGGAAACGTAGCTCTCCTTAAGGAACGAGCAGCGTGTTGCCCATCACTCGGCATACACAGAGAGCCTCCGAGGGACGGACCTTTGGGCCTCGATGTTGCTCAGCAGGCCCACAGGGGTCTGGAGGCACTCAGGGATCCTGGAGGGAAAATGATGCACACCCGAGGGGCCTAGGAGTCCTGAAAAGAGTACTTCCTTTAAAAGAAAGCAGAACAGGGGCTTCCCTGGTGGCGCACAGGTTGAGAATCTGCCTGCCAATGCAGGGGCCACGGGTTCGAACCCTAGTCTGGGAGGATCCCACATGCCGCAGAGCAACTGGGCCCGTGAGCCACAACTACTGACCCTGCGCCTCTGGAGCCTGTGCTCCGCAACACGGGAGGCCGCGAGACTGAGTGGCCCACACACCGCGATGAAGAGTGGCCCCCACTTACCGCAACTGGGGAGAGCCCTAGCACAGAAACGAAGACCCAACATAGCAATCAATCAATCAATCAATCAATCAATCTTAAAACAACAATAAAAAATTAAAAAAATAAAATAAAATAAAGCAGAACAGCGACTAATACCTCATGGAAACAGCTGCATGCCGCCCTTTCTGCGCGGTTACTCAGGGACTTACCTCGAGGCCAGGACTCACGTTGAGTTTCCCTTTAGCTCTAGAGCGTGGCAGGATGAGCTCCACCCCGGCCATCGAAGCACCGGCTTAGCTAGAAAAAACTCATTCTCTTCCCACAGCCATGCCTACAGTGGCTAGTGGCCTGTCAACAGCAGTCAATTTCAAGTAGCTTCAAGGCACCATGAATGGAGCTTTCAAAATGGGAAAGCAAGAATAGTTCCATTAGGCCCCCATTTCCATGGGCACACGCAGCAGGCATCCCTGTGCTTTCTAACAAGTCCAAAGAGACACAGGTTTCCCAGTGGTTCCTTCCCTGAATCAACTCCTCGAAGCAGGGTGTACTGCATCTAGCGAACTGCCTCCACCAAGGAAAGCCCCAGCTAGGCCTCCGGGCCCGTGGCTCTTCAAAACCCTGCAGTGTTACCCGAGAAACTGGGCTTTAGTTGCAGTTGGAAAGCAAGCCGACATTCTCCTGGAGGCAGGATGACTTCAGACACGGGGTCCCAGATGGAATACGAAGCCGAGGGTTTTTCTCAGTGCAGCTCAGACTAGGGCAATGAGTCAGACTTGCACGGCACGTTGGACCTGCTAGAACAGTGTTCGTGGACCTGTGGGAGTGCTGGGGAAATCAAGCTGTCCCAAGAAAGACTGCAGTCTGTTGCCCTACGCTCGGCATACACAGACTGGCTCCGAAGGGCTACGGGCCTGGATGTGGCTTAGCGGGCCCATGGGGGCCTGAGGGTCCTCAGTGTTCTTGCAGGGAATAGGGTGCCCACGCGAGGCTCCTAGATGTCCTGCAAAGCGTACTGACGTTAAAATAATGCAGAGCAACGGCTATGGCCTCCTGGAAACTGCTGCACGCCTCCGCTTCTGCATGGCAATTCAGGGCCTTACCTCGAGGCAAGTGCTCTCGCTGAGTGTCCCGTTAGCGCCACAGCATGGTAGGATGCTGACTTTCTCCTCGAGCAGAGTGACTTCAGGTACGAGGTCCTCGAAGAATCCTAAGCAGAGTGTTTTCTCATGGCAGCTCAGACGGGGGCCATGACGAACACTTCCATGGCACGTCGCACTGGCTAGAAATATAGTCCTGAGGCTGTTCCAGTGCTCTGGAAATGTAGCTCTCCTTAAGGAACGTGTAGTGTGTTTCCCCATCACTCGGCATACACAGAGGGCCTCCGAGGGACCGACCTTTGGGCCTCGATGTTGCTCAGCAGGCCCACAGGGGTCTGGAGGCACTCAGGGATCCTGGAGGGAAAATGATGCACACCCGAGGGTCCTAAGAGTCCTGGAAAGGGTACTTCCTTTAAAATAAAGCAGAGCAGGGGCTTCCGTGGTGGCGCACTGGTTGACAATCTGCCTTCCAGTGCAGGGGACACAGGGGTTCGAGCCCTGGTCTGGGAGGATCACACATGTCGCGGAGCAACTGGGCCCGCGAGCCACACTACTGACCCTGCGCGTCTGGAGCCTGTGCTTCGCAACGAGAGAGGCCGCGAGACTGAGAGGCCCACGCACCGCGATGAAGAGCGGCCCCCACTTACCGCAACTGGGGAGAGCCCTAGCACAGAAACGAAGACCCAACATAGCAATCAATCATTCAATCAATCTTAAAACAACAATAAAAAATTAAAAAAATAAAATAAAATAAAGCAGAACAGCGACTAATACCTCATGGAAACAGCTGCATGCCACCCTTTCTGCGCGGTTACTCAGGGACTTACCTCGAGGCCAGTACTCACGTTGAGTTTCCCTTTAGCTCTAGAGCGTGGCAGGATGAGCTCCACCCCGGCCATCGAAGCACCCGGCTTAGCTAGACAAAACTCATTTTCTTCCCAGAGCCATGCCTACAGCGGCTAGTGGCCTGTCAACAGCAGTCAATTTCAAGTAGCTTCAAGGCAGCATGAATGGAGCTTTCAAAATGGGAAAGCAAGGCTAGTTCCATCAGGCCCCCATTTCCGCGGGCACACGCAGCATACATCCCTGTGCTTTCTAACAAGTCCAAAGAGACACAGGTTACCAAGTGGTTACTTCCCTGAATCCACTCCTCGAAGCAGGGTGTACTGCATCTAGTGAACTGCCTCCACCAAGGAAAGCCCCAGCTAGGCCTCCGGGCCCGTGGCTCTTCAAAAGCCTGCAGTGTTACCCGAGAAAGTGGGCTTTAGTTGCAGTTGGAAAGCAAGCCGACATTCTCCTCGAGGCAGGGTGACTTCAGACACGGGGTCCCAGATGGAATACGAAGCCGAGGATTTTTCTCAGTGCAGCTCACACTAGGGCAATGAGTCAGACTTGCACGGCACGTTGGACCTGCTAGAACAGTGTTCGTGGACCTGTGGGAGTGCTGGGGAAATCAAGCTGTCCCAAGAAAGACTGCAGTCTGTTTCCCTACACCCGGCATACACAGAGTGGCTCCGAAGGGCTACGGGCCTGGATGTGGCTTAGCAGGCCCATGGGGGCCTGAGGGTACTCAGTGTTCTTGCAGGGAAAAGGGTGCCCACGCGAGGCTCCTAGATGTCCTGTAAAGCATACTGACGTTAAAATAATGCAGAGCAACCGCTATGGGCTCCTGGAAACTGCTGCACGCCTCCGCTTCTGCATGGCAATTCAGGGCCTTACCTTGAGACAACTGCTGACGCTGAGTGTCCCGTTAGGGACACAGCATGGTAGGATGCTGACTTTCTCCTCGAGCAGAGTGACTTCAGGTACGAGGTCCTCGAAGAATCCTAAGCAGAGTGTTTTCTTATGGCAGCTCAGACGGGGGCCATGACGAACACTTCCATGGCACGTCGCACTGGGTAGAAATGTGGTCCTGAGACTGTTCCAGTGCTCTGGAAATATAGCTCTCCTTAAAGAACGAGCAGCGTGTTGCCCATCACTCGGCATACACAGAGGGCCTCCGAGGGACCGACCTTTGGGCCTCGATGTTGCTCAGCAAGCCCACAGGAGTCTGGAGGTACTCACGGATCTTGGAGGGAAAATGATGCACACCCGAGGGGCCTAGGAGTCCTGGAAAGGGTACTTCCTTTAAAATAAAGCAGAACAGGGGCTTCCCTGGGGGCGCAGTGGTTGAGAATCTGCCTGCCAATGCAGGGCACACGGGTTCGAGCCCTGGTCTGGGAGGATTCCACATGCCGTGGGGCAACTGGGCCCGTGAGCCACAACTACTGAGCCTGCGCCTCTGGAGCCTGTGCTCCGCAACACGGGAGGCCGCGAGACTGAGAGGCCCACGCACCGCGATGAAGAGCGGCCCCCACTTACCGCAACTGGGGAGAGCCCTAGCACAGAAACGAAGACCCAACATAGCAATCAATCCATCAATCAATCAATCTTAAAACAACAATAAAAAATTAAAAAAATAAAATAAAATAAAGCAGAACAGCGACTAATACCTCATGGAAACAGCTGCATGCCGCCCTTTCTGCGCGGTTACTCAGGGACTTACCTCGAGGCCAGGACTCACGTTGAGTTTCCCTTTAGCTCTAGAGCGTGGCAGGATGAGCTCCACCCCGGCCATCGAAGCACCGGCTTAGCTAGAAAAAACTCATTCTCTTCCCACAGCCATGCCTACAGTGGCTAGTGGCCTGTCAACAGCAGTCAATTTCAAGTAGCTTCAAGGCACCATGAATGGAGCTTTCAAAATGGGAAAGCAAGAATAGTTCCATTAGGCCCCCATTTCCATGGGCACACGCAGCAGGCATCCCTGTGCTTTCTAACAAGTCCAAAGAGACACAGGTTTCCCAGTGGTTCCTTCCCTGAATCAACTCCTCGAAGCAGGGTGTACTGCATCTAGCGAACTGCCTCAACCAAGGAAAGCCCCAGCTAGGCCTCCGGTCCCGTGGCTCTTCAAAACCCTGCAGTGTTACCCGAGAAACTGGGCTTTAGTTGCAGTTGGAAAGCAAGCCGACATTCTCCTGGAGGCAGGATGACTTCAGACACGGGGTCCCAGATGGAATACGAAGCCGAGGGTTTTTCTCAGTGCAGCTCAGACTAGGGCAATGAGTCAGACTTGCATGGCACGTTGGACCTGCTAGAACAGTGTTCGTGGACCTGTGGGAGTGCTGGGGAAATCAAGCTGTCCCAAGAAAGACTGCAGTCTGTTGCCCTACGCTCGGCATACACAGACTGGCTCCGAAGGGCTACGGGCCTGGATGTGGCTTAGCGGGCCCATGGGGGCCTGAGGGTCCTCAGTGTTCTTGCAGGGAATAGGGTGCCCACGCGAGGCTCCTAGATGTCCTGCAAAGCGTACTGACGTTAAAATAATGCAGAGCAACGGCTATGGCCTCCTGGAAACTGCTGCACGCCTCCGCTTCTGCATGGCAATTCAGGGCCTTACCTCGAGGCAAGTGCTCTCGCTGAGTGTCCCGTTAGCGCCACAGCATGGTAGGATGCTGACTTTCTCCTCGAGCAGAGTGACTTCAGGTACGAGGTCCTCGAAGAATCCTAAGCAGAGTGTTTTCTCATGGCAGCTCAGACGGGGGCTGTGACGAACACTTCCATGGCACGTCGCACTGGGTAGAAATGTGGTCCTGAGGCTGTTCCAGTGCTCTGGAAATGTAGCTCTCCTTAAAGAACGAGCAGCGTGTTGCCCACCACTCGGCATACACAGAGGGCCTCCGAGGGACCGACCTTTGGGCCTCGATGCTGCTCAGCAAGCCCACAGGGGTCTGGAGGTACTCAGGGATCTTGGAGGGAAAATGATGCACACCCGAGGGGCCTAGGAGTCCTGAAAAGGGTACTTCCTTTAAAATAAAGCAGAACAGGGGCTTCTCTGGTGGCGCAGTGGTTGAGAATCTGCCTGCCAATGCAGGGCACACGGGTTCGAGCCCTGGTCTGGGAGGATTCCACATGCCGTGGGGCAACTGGGCCCGTGAGCCACAACTACTGACCCTGCGCCTCTGGAGCCTGTGCTCCGCAACACGGGAGGCCGCGAGACTGAGAGGCCCACGCACCGCGATGAAGAGTGGCCCCCACTTACCGCAACTGGGGAGAGCCCTAGCACAGAAACGAAGACCCAACATAGCAATCAATCCATCAATCAATCAATCTTAAAACAACAATAAAAAATTAAAAAAATAAAATAAAATAAAGCAGAACAGCGACTAATACCTCATGGAAACAGCTGCATGCCGCCCTTTCTGCGCGGTTACTCAGGGACTTACCTCGAGGCCAGGACTCACGTTGAGTTTCCCTTTAGCTCTAGAGCGTGGCAGGATGAGCTCCACCCCGGCCATCGAAGCACCCGGCTTAGCTAGACAAAACTCATTTTCTTCCCAGAGCCATGCCTACAGCGGCTAGTGGCCTGTCAACAGCAGTCAATTTCAAGTAGCTTCAAGGCAGCATGAATGGAGCTTTCAAAATGGGAAAGCAAGGCTAGTTCCATCAGGCCCCCATTTCCGCGGGCACACGCAGCATACATCCCTGTGCTTTCTAACAAGTCCAAAGAGACACAGGTTACCCAGTGGTTCCTTCCCTGAATCAACTCCTCGAAGCAGGGTGTTCCACATCTAGCGAACTGCCTCAACCAAGGAACGCCCCAGCTAGGCCTCCGGGCCCGTGGCTCTTCAAAAGCCTCCAGTGTTACACGAAGAACTGGGCTTTAGTTGCAGTGGGAACGCAAGCCGACTCTCCTGGAGGCAAGGTGACTTCAGGCAGGAGGTCCGAGATGGAATGCGAAGCCGAGGGTTTTTCTCAGTGCAGCTCGGACTACGGCAATGAGTCAGACTTGCACGGTATGTTGGACCTGCTAAAATGGTGTTCGTCGACCTGTGGGAGTATTGAGGAAACCAAGCTGTCCCAAGAAAGACTGCAGTGTGTTGCCCTACACTCGGCATACACAGAGTGGCTCCGAAGGGCTACGGGCCTGGATGTGGCTTAGCAGGCCCATGGGGTCCTGGGGGTACTCAATCTTCTTGCAGGGAATAGGGTGCCCACGCGGGGCTCCTAGATGACCTGCAAAGCGTACTGACATTAAAATAACGCAGAACAGCGGCTACGGCCTCATGGAAAGTACTGCATGCCTCCGCTTCTGCATGGCAATTCAGGGCCTTACCTCGAGGCAAGTGCTCTCGCTGAGTGTCCCGTTAGCAACACAGCACGGTAGAATGCTGACTTTCTCCTCGAGCAGAGTGACTTCAGGTACGAGGTCCTCGAAGAATCCTAAGCAGAGTGTTTTCTCATGGCAGCTCAGACGGGGGCCATGACGAACACTTCCATGGCACGTCGCACTGGCTAGAAATATAGTCCTGAGGCTGTTCCAGTGCTCTGGAAATGTAGCTCTCCTTAAGGAACGTGTAGTGTGTTTCCCCATCACTCGGCATACACAGAGGGCCTCCGAGGGACCGACCTTTGGGCCTCGATGTTGCTCAGCAGGCCCACAGGGGTCTGGAGGCACTCAGGGATCCTGGAGGGAAAATGATGCACACCCGAGGGTCCTAAGAGTCCTGGAAAGGGTACTTCCTTTAAAATAAAGCAGAGCAGGGGCTTCCGTGGTGGCGCACTGGTTGACAATCTGCCTTCCAGTGCAGGGGACACAGGGGTTCGAGCCCTGGTCTGGGAGGATCACACATGTCGCGGAGCAACTGGGCCCGCGAGCCACACTACTGACCCTGCGCGTCTGGAGCCTGTGCTTCGCAACGAGAGAGGCCGCGAGACTGAGAGGCCCACGCACCGCGATGAAGAGCGGCCCCCACTTACCGCAACTGGGGAGAGCCCTAGCACAGAAACGAAGACCCAACATAGCAATCAATCATTCAATCAATCTTAAAACAACAATAAAAAATTAAAAAAATAAAATAAAATAAAGCAGAACAGCGACTAATACCTCATGGAAACAGCTGCATGCCACCCTTTCTGCGCGGTTACTCAGGGACTTACCTCGAGGCCAGTACTCACGTTGAGTTTCCCTTTAGCTCTAGAGCGTGGCAGGATGAGCTCCACCCCGGCCATCGAAGCACCCGGCTTAGCTAGACAAAACTCATTTTCTTCCCAGAGCCATGCCTACAGCGGCTAGTGGCCTGTCAACAGCAGTCAATTTCAAGTAGCTTCAAGGCAGCATGAATGGAGCTTTCAAAATGGGAAAGCAAGGCTAGTTCCATCAGGCCCCCATTTCCGCGGGCACACGCAGCATACATCCCTGTGCTTTCTAACAAGTCCAAAGAGACACAGGTTACCAAGTGGTTACTTCCCTGAATCCACTCCTCGAAGCAGGGTGTACTGCATCTAGTGAACTGCCTCCACCAAGGAAAGCCCCAGCTAGGCCTCCGGGCCCGTGGCTCTTCAAAAGCCTGCAGTGTTACCCGAGAAAGTGGGCTTTAGTTGCAGTTGGAAAGCAAGCCGACATTCTCCTCGAGGCAGGGTGACTTCAGACACGGGGTCCCAGATGGAATACGAAGCCGAGGATTTTTCTCAGTGCAGCTCACACTAGGGCAATGAGTCAGACTTGCACGGCACGTTGGACCTGCTAGAACAGTGTTCGTGGACCTGTGGGAGTGCTGGGGAAATCAAGCTGTCCCAAGAAAGACTGCAGTCTGTTTCCCTACACCCGGCATACACAGAGTGGCTCCGAAGGGCTACGGGCCTGGATGTGGCTTAGCAGGCCCATGGGGGCCTGAGGGTACTCAGTGTTCTTGCAGGGAAAAGGGTGCCCACGCGAGGCTCCTAGATGTCCTGTAAAGCATACTGACGTTAAAATAATGCAGAGCAACCGCTATGGGCTCCTGGAAACTGCTGCACGCCTCCGCTTCTGCATGGCAATTCAGGGCCTTACCTTGAGACAACTGCTGACGCTGAGTGTCCCGTTAGGGACACAGCATGGTAGGATGCTGACTTTCTCCTCGAGCAGAGTGACTTCAGGTACGAGGTCCTCGAAGAATCCTAAGCAGAGTGTTTTCTTATGGCAGCTCAGACGGGGGCCATGACGAACACTTCCATGGCACGTCGCACTGGGTAGAAATGTGGTCCTGAGACTGTTCCAGTGCTCTGGAAATATAGCTCTCCTTAAAGAACGAGCAGCGTGTTGCCCATCACTCGGCATACACAGAGGGCCTCCGAGGGACCGACCTTTGGGCCTCGATGTTGCTCAGCAAGCCCACAGGAGTCTGGAGGTACTCACGGATCTTGGAGGGAAAATGATGCACACCCGAGGGGCCTAGGAGTCCTGGAAAGGGTACTTCCTTTAAAATAAAGCAGAACAGGGGCTTCCCTGGGGGCGCAGTGGTTGAGAATCTGCCTGCCAATGCAGGGCACACGGGTTCGAGCCCTGGTCTGGGAGGATTCCACATGCCGTGGGGCAACTGGGCCCGTGAGCCACAACTACTGAGCCTGCGCCTCTGGAGCCTGTGCTCCGCAACACGGGAGGCCGCGAGACTGAGAGGCCCACGCACCGCGATGAAGAGCGGCCCCCACTTACCGCAACTGGGGAGAGCCCTAGCACAGAAACGAAGACCCAACATAGCAATCAATCCATCAATCAATCAATCTTAAAACAACAATAAAAAATTAAAAAAATAAAATAAAATAAAGCAGAACAGCGACTAATACCTCATGGAAACAGCTGCATGCCGCCCTTTCTGCGCGGTTACTCAGGGACTTACCTCGAGGCCAGGACTCACGTTGAGTTTCCCTTTAGCTCTAGAGCGTGGCAGGATGAGCTCCACCCCGGCCATCGAAGCACCGGCTTAGCTAGAAAAAACTCATTCTCTTCCCACAGCCATGCCTACAGTGGCTAGTGGCCTGTCAACAGCAGTCAATTTCAAGTAGCTTCAAGGCACCATGAATGGAGCTTTCAAAATGGGAAAGCAAGAATAGTTCCATTAGGCCCCCATTTCCATGGGCACACGCAGCAGGCATCCCTGTGCTTTCTAACAAGTCCAAAGAGACACAGGTTTCCCAGTGGTTCCTTCCCTGAATCAACTCCTCGAAGCAGGGTGTACTGCATCTAGCGAACTGCCTCAACCAAGGAAAGCCCCAGCTAGGCCTCCGGGCCCGTGGCTCTTCAAAACCCTGCAGTGTTACCCGAGAAACTGGGCTTTAGTTGCAGTTGGAAAGCAAGCCGACATTCTCCTGGAGGCAGGATGACTTCAGACACGGGGTCCCAGATGGAATACGAAGCCGAGGGTTTTTCTCAGTGCAGCTCAGACTAGGGCAATGAGTCAGACTTGCATGGCACGTTGGACCTGCTAGAACAGTGTTCGTGGACCTGTGGGAGTGCTGGGGAAATCAAGCTGTCCCAAGAAAGACTGCAGTCTGTTGCCCTACGCTCGGCATACACAGACTGGCTCCGAAGGGCTACGGGCCTGGATGTGGCTTAGCGGGCCCATGGGGGCCTGAGGGTCCTCAGTGTTCTTGCAGGGAATAGGGTGCCCACGCGAGGCTCCTAGATGTCCTGCAAAGCGTACTGACGTTAAAATAATGCAGAGCAACGGCTATGGCCTCCTGGAAACTGCTGCACGCCTCCGCTTCTGCATGGCAATTCAGGGCCTTACCTCGAGGCAAGTGCTCTCGCTGAGTGTCCCGTTAGCGCCACAGCATGGTAGGATGCTGACTTTCTCCTCGAGCAGAGTGACTTCAGGTACGAGGTCCTCGAAGAATCCTAAGCAGAGTGTTTTCTCATGGCAGCTCAGACGGGGGCTGTGACGAACACTTCCATGGCACGTCGCACTGGGTAGAAATGTGGTCCTGAGGCTGTTCCAGTGCTCTGGAAATGTAGCTCTCCTTAAAGAACGAGCAGCGTGTTGCCCACCACTCGGCATACACAGAGGGCCTCCGAGGGACCGACCTTTGGGCCTCGATGCTGCTCAGCAAGCCCACAGGGGTCTGGAGGTACTCAGGGATCTTGGAGGGAAAATGATGCACACCCGAGGGGCCTAGGAGTCCTGAAAAGGGTACTTCCTTTAAAATAAAGCAGAACAGGGGCTTCTCTGGTGGCGCAGTGGTTGAGAATCTGCCTGCCAATGCAGGGCACACGGGTTCGAGCCCTGGTCTGGGAGGATTCCACATGCCGTGGGGCAACTGGGCCCGTGAGCCACAACTACTGACCCTGCGCCTCTGGAGCCTGTGCTCCGCAACACGGGAGGCCGCGAGACTGAGAGGCCCACGCACCGCGATGAAGAGTGGCCCCCACTTACCGCAACTGGGGAGAGCCCTAGCACAGAAACGAAGACCCAACATAGCAATCAATCCATCAATCAATCAATCTTAAAACAACAATAAAAAATTAAAAAAATAAAATAAAATAAAGCAGAACAGCGACTAATACCTCATGGAAACAGCTGCATGCCGCCCTTTCTGCGCGGTTACTCAGGGACTTACCTCGAGGCCAGGACTCACGTTGAGTTTCCCTTTAGCTCTAGAGCGTGGCAGGATGAGCTCCACCCCGGCCATCGAAGCACCCGGCTTAGCTAGACAAAACTCATTTTCTTCCCAGAGCCATGCCTACAGCGGCTAGTGGCCTGTCAACAGCAGTCAATTTCAAGTAGCTTCAAGGCAGCATGAATGGAGCTTTCAAAATGGGAAAGCAAGGCTAGTTCCATCAGGCCCCCATTTCCGCGGGCACACGCAGCATACATCCCTGTGCTTTCTAACAAGTCCAAAGAGACACAGGTTACCCAGTGGTTCCTTCCCTGAATCAACTCCTCGAAGCAGGGTGTTCCACATCTAGCGAACTGCCTCAACCAAGGAACGCCCCAGCTAGGCCTCCGGGCCCGTGGCTCTTCAAAAGCCTCCAGTGTTACACGAAGAACTGGGCTTTAGTTGCAGTGGGAACGCAAGCCGACTCTCCTGGAGGCAAGGTGACTTCAGGCAGGAGGTCCGAGATGGAATGCGAAGCCGAGGGTTTTTCTCAGTGCAGCTCGGACTACGGCAATGAGTCAGACTTGCACGGTATGTTGGACCTGCTAAAATGGTGTTCGTCGACCTGTGGGAGTATTGAGGAAACCAAGCTGTCCCAAGAAAGACTGCAGTGTGTTGCCCTACACTCGGCATACACAGAGTGGCTCCGAAGGGCTACGGGCCTGGATGTGGCTTAGCAGGCCCATGGGGTCCTGGGGGTACTCAATCTTCTTGCAGGGAATAGGGTGCCCACGCGGGGCTCCTAGATGACCTGCAAAGCGTACTGACATTAAAATAACGCAGAACAGCGGCTACGGCCTCATGGAAAGTACTGCATGCCTCCGCTTCTGCATGGCAATTCAGGGCCTTACCTCGAGGCAAGTGCTCTCGCTGAGTGTCCCGTTAGCAACACAGCACGGTAGAATGCTGACTTTCTCCTCGAGCAGAGTGACTTCAGGTACGAGGTCCTCGAAGAATCCTAAGCAGAGTGTTTTCTCATGGCAGCTCAGACGGGGGCCATGACGAACACTTCCATGGCACGTCGCACTGGCTAGAAATATAGTCCTGAGGCTGTTCCAGTGCTCTGGAAATGTAGCTCTCCTTAAGGAACGTGTAGTGTGTTTCCCCATCACTCGGCATACACAGAGGGCCTCCGAGGGACCGACCTTTGGGCCTCGATGTTGCTCAGCAGGCCCACAGGGGTCTGGAGGCACTCAGGGATCCTGGAGGGAAAATGATGCACACCCGAGGGTCCTAAGAGTCCTGGAAAGGGTACTTCCTTTAAAATAAAGCAGAGCAGGGGCTTCCGTGGTGGCGCACTGGTTGACAATCTGCCTTCCAGTGCAGGGGACACAGGGGTTCGAGCCCTGGTCTGGGAGGATCACACATGTCGCGGAGCAACTGGGCCCGCGAGCCACACTACTGACCCTGCGCGTCTGGAGCCTGTGCTTCGCAACGAGAGAGGCCGCGAGACTGAGAGGCCCACGCACCGCGATGAAGAGCGGCCCCCACTTACCGCAACTGGGGAGAGCCCTAGCACAGAAACGAAGACCCAACATAGCAATCAATCATTCAATCAATCTTAAAACAACAATAAAAAATTTAAAAAATAAAATAAAATAAAGCAGAACAGCGACTAATACCTCATGGAAACAGCTGCATGCCACCCTTTCTGCGCGGTTACTCAGGGACTTACCTCGAGGCCAGTACTCACGTTGAGTTTCCCTTTAGCTCTAGAGCGTGGCAGGATGAGCTCCACCCCGGCCATCGAAGCACCCGGCTTAGCTAGACAAAACTCATTTTCTTCCCAGAGCCATGCCTACAGCGGCTAGTGGCCTGTCAACAGCAGTCAATTTCAAGTAGCTTCAAGGCAGCATGAATGGAGCTTTCAAAATGGGAAAGCAAGGCTAGTTCCATCAGGCCCCCATTTCCGCGGGCACACGCAGCATACATCCCTGTGCTTTCTAACAAGTCCAAAGAGACACCGGTTACCAAGTGGTTACTTCCCTGAATCCACTCCTCGAAGCAGGGTGTACTGCATCTAGTGAACTGCCTCCACCAAGGAAAGCCCCAGCTAGGCCTCCGGGCCCGTGGCTCTTCAAAAGCCTGCAGTGTTACCCGAGAAAGTGGGCTTTAGTTGCAGTTGGAAAGCAAGCCGACATTCTCCTCGAGGCAGGGTGACTTCAGACACGGGGTCCCAGATGGAATACGAAGCCGAGGATTTTTCTCAGTGCAGCTCACACTAGGGCAATGAGTCAGACTTGCACGGCACGTTGGACCTGCTAGAACAGTGTTCGTGGACCTGTGGGAGTGCTGGGGAAATCAAGCTGTCCCAAGAAAGAGTGCAGTCTGTTTCCCTACACCCGGCATACACAGAGTGGCTCCGAAGGGCTACGGGCCTGGATGTGGCTTAGCAGGCCCATGGGGGCCTGAGGGTACTCAGTGTTCTTGCAGGGAAAAGGGTGCCCACGCGAGGCTCCTAGATGTCCTGTAAAGCATACTGACGTTAAAATAATGCAGAGCAACCGCTATGGGCTCCTGGAAACTGCTGCACGCCTCCGCTTCTGCATGGCAATTCAGGGCCTTACCTTGAGACAACTGCTGACGCTGAGTGTCCCGTTAGGGACACAGCATGGTAGGATGCTGACTTTCTCCTCGAGCAGAGTGACTTCAGGTACGAGGTCCTCGAAGAATCCTAAGCAGAGTGTTTTCTTATGGCAGCTCAAACGGGGGCCATGACGAACACTTCCATGGCACGTCGCACTGGGTAGAAATGTGGTCCTGAGACTGTTCCAGTGCTCTGGAAATATAGCTCTCCTTAAAGAACGAGCAGCGTGTTGCCCATCACTCGGCATACACAGAGGGCCTCCGAGGGACCGACCTTTGGGCCTCGATGTTGCTCAGCAAGCCCACAGGGGTCTGGAGGTACTCACGGATCTTGGAGGGAAAATGATGCACACCCGAGGGGCCTAGGAGTCCTGGAAAGGGTACTTCCTTTAAAATAAAGCAGAACAGGGGCTTCCCTGGGGGCGCAGTGGTTGAGAATCTGCCTGCCAATGCAGGGCACACGGGTTCGAGCCCTGGTCTGGGAGGATTCCACATGCCGTGGGGCAACTGGGCCCGTGAGCCACAACTACTGAGCCTGCGCCTCTGGAGCCTGTGCTCCGCAACACGGGAGGCCGCGAGACTGAGAGGCCCACGCACCGCGATGAAGAGCGGCCCCCACTTACCGCAACTGGGGAGAGCCCTAGCACAGAAACGAAGACCCAACATAGCAATCAATCCATCAATCAATCAATCTTAAAACAACAATAAAAAATTAAAAAAATAAAATAAAATAAAGCAGAACAGCGACTAATACCTCATGGAAACAGCTGCATGCCGCCCTTTCTGCGCGGTTACTCAGGGACTTACCTCGAGGCCAGGACTCACGTTGAGTTTCCCTTTAGCTCTAGAGCGTGGCAGGATGAGCTCCACCCCGGCCATCGAAGCACCGGCTTAGCTAGAAAAAACTCATTCTCTTCCCACAGCCATGCCTACAGTGGCTAGTGGCCTGTCAACAGCAGTCAATTTCAAGTAGCTTCAAGGCACCATGAATGGAGCTTTCAAAATGGGAAAGCAAGAATAGTTCCATTAGGCCCCCATTTCCATGGGCACACGCAGCAGGCATCCCTGTGCTTTCTAACAAGTCCAAAGAGACACAGGTTTCCCAGTGGTTCCTTCCCTGAATCAACTCCTCGAAGCAGGGTGTACTGCATCTAGCGAACTGCCTCAACCAAGGAAAGCCCCAGCTAGGCCTCCGGGCCCGTGGCTCTTCAAAACCCTGCAGTGTTACCCGAGAAACTGGGCTTTAGTTGCAGTTGGAAAGCAAGCCGACATTCTCCTGGAGGCAGGATGACTTCAGACACGGGGTCCCAGATGGAATACGAAGCCGAGGGTTTTTCTCAGTGCAGCTCAGACTAGGGCAATGAGTCAGACTTGCACGGCACGTTGGACCTGCTAGAACAGTGTTCGTGGACCTGTGGGAGTGCTGGGGAAATCAAGCTGTCCCAAGAAAGACTGCAGTCTGTTGCCCTACGCTCGGCATACACAGACTGGCTCCGAAGGGCTACGGGCCTGGATGTGGCTTAGCGGGCCCATGGGGGCCTGAGGGTCCTCAGTGTTCTTGCAGGGAATAGGGTGCCCACGCGAGGCTCCTAGATGTCCTGCAAAGCGTACTGACGTTAAAATAATGCAGAGCAACGGCTATGGCCTCCTGGAAACTGCTGCACGCCTCCGCTTCTGCATGGCAATTCAGGGCCTTACCTCGAGGCAAGTGCTCTCGCTGAGTGTCCCGTTAGCGCCACAGCATGGTAGGATGCTGACTTTCTCCTCGAGCAGAGTGACTTCAGGTACAAGGTCCTCGAAGAATCCTAAGCAGAGTGTTTTCTCATGGCAGCTCAGACGGGGGCTGTGACGAACACTTCCATGGCACGTCGCACTGGGTAGAAATGTGGTCCTGAGGCTGTTCCAGTGCTCTGGAAATGTAGCTCTCCTTAAAGAACGAGCAGCGTGTTGCCCACCACTCGGCATACACAGAGGGCCTCCGAGGGACCGACCTTTGGGCCTCGATGCTGCTCAGCAAGCCCACAGGGGTCTGGAGGTACTCAGGGATCTTGGAGGGAAAATGATGCACACCCGAGGGGCCTAGGAGTCCTGAAAAGGGTACTTCCTTTAAAATAAAGCAGAACAGGGGCTTCTCTGGTGGCGCAGTGGTTGAGAATCTGCCTGCCAATGCAGGGCACACGGGTTCGAGCCCTGGTCTGGGAGGATTCCACATGCCGTGGGGCAACTGGGCCCGTGAGCCACAACTACTGACCCTGCGCCTCTGGAGCCTGTGCTCCGCAACACGGGAGGCCGCGAGACTGAGAGGCCCACGCACCGCGATGAAGAGTGGCCCCCACTTACCGCAACTGGGGAGAGCCCTAGCACAGAAACGAAGACCCAACATAGCAATCAATCAATCAATCAATCAATCTTAAAACAACAATAAAAAATTAAAAAAATAAAATAAAATAAAGCAGAACAGCGACTAATAC
Organism: Eschrichtius robustus; assembly: GCF_028021215.1. NCBI lineage: Eukaryota > Metazoa > Chordata > Mammalia > Artiodactyla > Eschrichtiidae > Eschrichtius > Eschrichtius robustus. The sequence continues at coordinate 163,717 of NC_090826.1, forward strand.
CTCATGGAAACAGCTGCATGCCGCCCTTTCTGCGCGGTTACTCAGGGACTTACCTCGAGGCCAGGACTCACGTTGAGTTTCCCTTTAGCTCTAGAGCGTGGCAGGATGAGCTCCACCCCGGCCATCGAAGCACCCGGCTTAGCTAGACAAAGCTCATTTTCTTCCCAGAGCCATGCCTACAGCGGCTAGTGGCCTGTCAACAGCAGTCAATTTCAAGTAGCTTCAAGGCAGCATGAATGGAGCTTTCAAAATGGGAAAGCAAGGCTAGTTCCATCAGGCCCCCATTTCCGCGGGCACACGCAGCATACATCCCTGTGCTTTCTAACAAGTCCAAAGAGACACAGGTTACCCAGTGGTTCCTTCCCTGAATCAACTCCTCGAAGCAAGGTGTTCCACATCTAGCGAACTGCCTCAACCAAGGAACGCCCCAGCTAGGCCTCCGGGCCCGTGGCTCTTCAAAAGCCTCCAGTGTTACACGAAGAACTGGGCTTTAGTTGCAGTGGGAACGCAAGCCGACTCTCCTGGAGGCAAGGTGACTACAGGCAGGAGGTCCGAGATGGAATGCGAAGCCGAGGGTTTTTCTCAGTGCAGCTCGGACTACGGCAATGAGTCAGACTTGCACGGTATGTTGGACCTGCTAAAATGGTGTTCGTCGACCTGTGGGAGTATTGAGGAAACCAAGCTGTCCCAAGAAAGACTGCAGTCTGTTGCCCTACACTCGGCATACACAGAGTGGCTCCGAAGGGCTACGGGCCTGGATGTGGCTTAGCAGGCCCATGGGGTCCTGGGGGTACTCAATCTTCTTGCAGGGAATAGGGTGCCCACGCGGGGCTCCTAGATGACCTGCAAAGCGTATTGACATTAAAATAACGCAGAACAGCGGCTACGGCCTCATGGAAAGTACTGCATGCCTCCGCTTCTGCATGGCAATTCAGGGCCTAACCTCGAGGCAAGTGCTCTCGCTGAGTGTCCCGTTAGCAACACAGCACGGTAGAATGCTGACTTTCTCCTCGAGCAGAGTGACTTCAGGTACGAGGTCCTCGAAGAATCCTAAGCAGAGTGTTTTCTCATGGCAGCTCAGACGGGGGCCATGACGAACACTTCCATGGCACGTCGCACTGGCTAGAAATATAGTCCTGAGGCTGTTCCAGTGCTCTGGAAATGTAGCTCTCCTTAAGGAACGTGTAGTGTGTTTCCCCATCACTCGGCATACACAGAGGGCCTCCGAGGGACCGACCTTTGGGCCTCGATGTTGCTCAGCAGGCCCACAGGGGTCTGGAGGCACTCAGGGATCCTGGAGGGAAAATGATGCACACCCGAGGGTCCTAAGAGTCCTGGAAAGGGTACTTCCTTTAAAATAAAGCAGAGCAGGGGCTTCCGTGGTGGCGCACTGGTTGACAATCTGCCTTCCAGTGCAGGGGACACAGGGGTTCGAGCCCTGGTCTGGGAGGATCACACATGTCGCGGAGCAACTGGGCCCGCGAGCCACACTACTGACCCTGCGCGTCTGGAGCCTGTGCTTCGCAACGAGAGAGGCCGCGAGACTGAGAGGCCCACGCACCGCGATGAAGAGCGGCCCCCACTTACCGCAACTGGGGAGAGCCCTAGCACAGAAACGAAGACCCAACATAGCAATCAATCAATCAATCAATCTTAAAACAACAATAAAAAATTAAAAAAATAAAATAAAATAAAGCAGAACAGCGACTAATACCTCATGGAAACAGCTGCATGCCACCCTTTCTGCGCGGTTACTCAGGGAATTACCTCGAGGCCAGTACTCACGTTGAGTTTCCCTTTAGCTCTAGAGCGTGGCAGGATGAGCTCCACCCCGGCCATCGAAGCACCCGGCTTAGCTAGACAAAACTCATTTTCTTCCCAGAGCCATGCCTACAGCGGCTAGTGGCCTGTCAACAGCAGTCAATTTCAAGTAGCTTCAAGGCAGCATGAATGGAGCTTTCAAAATGGGAAAGCAAGGCTAGTTCCATCAGGCCCCCATTTCCGCGGGCACACGCAGCATACATCCCTGTGCTTTCTAACAAGTCCAAAGAGACACAGGTTACCAAGTGGTTACTTCCCTGAATCCACTCCTCGAAGCAGGGTGTACTGCATCTAGTGAACTGCCTCCACCAAGGAAAGCCCCAGCTAGGCCTCCGGGCCCGTGGCTCTTCAAAACCCTGCAGTGTTACCCGAGAAACTGGGCTTTAGTTGCAGTTGGAAAGCAAGCCGACATTCTCCTGGAGGCAGGATGACTTCAGACACGGGGTCCCAGATGGAATACGAAGCCGAGGGTTTTTCTCAGTGCAGCTCCGACTAGGGCAATGAGTCAGACTTGCATGGCACGTTGGACCTGCTAGAACAGTGTTCGTGGACCTGTGGGAGTGCTGGGGAAATCAAGCTGTCCCAAGAAAGACTGCAGTCTGTTGCCCTACGCTCGGCATACACAGACTGGCTCCGAAGGGCTACGGGCCTGGATGTGGCTTAGCGGGCCCATGGGGGCCTGAGGGTCCTCAGTGTTCTTGCAGGGAATAGGGTGCCCACGCGAGGCTCCTAGATGTCCTGCAAAGCGTACTGACGTTAAAATAATGCAGAGCAACGGCTATGGCCTCCTGGAAACTGCTGCACGCCTCCGCTTCTGCATGGCAATTCAGGGCCTTACCTCGAGGCAAGTGCTCTCGCTGAGTGTCCCGTTAGCGCCACAGCATGGTAGGATGCTGACTTTCTCCTCGAGCAGAGTGACTTCAGGTACGAGGTCCTCGAAGAATCCTAAGCAGAGTGTTTTCTCATGGCAGCTCAGACGGGGGCTGTGACGAACACTTCCATGGCACGTCGCACTGGGTAGAAATGTGGTCCTGAGGCTGTTCCAGTGCTCTGAAAATGTAGCTCTCCTTAAAGAACGAGCAGCGTGTTGCCCACCACTCGGCATACACAGAGGGCCTCCGAGGGACCGACCTTTGGGCCTCGATGCTGCTCAGCAAGCCCACAGGGGTCTGGAGGTACTCAGGGATCTTGGAGGGAAAATGATGCACACCCGAGGGGCCTAGGAGTCCTGAAAAGGGTACTTCCTTTAAAATAAAGCAGAACAGGGGCTTCTCTGGTGGCGCAGTGGTTGAGAATCTGCCTGCCAATGCAGGGCACACGGGTTCGAGCCCTGGTCTGGGAGGATTCCACATGCCGTGAGGCAACTGGGCCCGTGAGCCACAACTACTGACCCTGCGCCTCTGGAGCCTGTGCTCCGCAACACGGGAGGCCGCGAGACTGAGAGGCCCACGCACCGCGATGAAGAGTGGCCCCCACTTACCGCAACTGGGGAGAGCCCTAACACAGAAACGAAGACCCAACATAGCAATCAATCAATCAATCAATCAATCTTAAAACAACAATAAAAAATTAAAAAAATAAAATAAAATAAAGCAGAACAGCGACTAATACCTCATGGAAACAGCTGCATGCCGCCCTTTCTGCGCGGTTACTCAGGGACTTACCTCGAGGCCAGGACTCACGTTGAGTTTCCCTTTAGCTCTAGAGCGTGGCAGGATGAGCTCCACCCCGGCCATCGAAGCACCCGGCTTAGCTAGACAAAACTCATTTTCTTCCCAGAGCCATGCCTACAGCGGCTAGTGGCCTGTCAACAGCAGTCAATTTCAAGTAGCTTCAAGGCAGCATGAATGGAGCTTTCAAAATGGGAAAGCAAGGCTAGTTCCATCAGGCCCCCATTTCCGCGGGCACACGCAGCATACATCCCTGTGCTTTCTAACAAGTCCAAAGAGACACAGGTTACCCAGTGGTTCCTTCCCTGAATCAACTCCTCGAAGCAGGGTGTTCCACATCTAGCGAACTGCCTCAACCAAGGAACGCCCCAGCTAGGCCTCCGGGCCCGTGGCTCTTCAAAAGCCTCCAGTGTTACACGAAGAACTGGGCTTTAGTTGCAGTGGGAACGCAAGCCGACTCTCCTGGAGGCAAGGTGACTTCAGGCAGGAGGTCCGAGATGGAATGCGAAGCCGAGGGTTTTTCTCAGTGCAGCTCGGACTACGGCAATGAGTCAGACTTGCACGGTATGTTGGACCTGCTAAAATGGTGTTCGTCGACCTGTGGGAGTATTGAGGAAACCAAGCTGTCCCAAGAAAGACTGCAGTGTGTTGCCCTACACTCGGCATACACAGAGTGGCTCCGAAGGGCTACGGGCCTGGATGTGGCTTAGCAGGCCCATGGGGTCCTGGGGGTACTCAATCTTCTTGCAGGGAATAGGGTGCCCACGCGGGGCTCCTAGATGACCTGCAAAGCGTACTGACATTAAAATAACGCAGAACAGCGGCTACGGCCTCATGGAAAGTACTGCATGCCTCCGCTTCTGCATGGCAATTCAGGGCCTTACCTCGAGGCAAGTGCTCTCGCTGAGTGTCCCGTTAGCAACACAGCACGGTAGAATGCTGACTTTCTCCTCGAGCAGAGTGACTTCAGGTACGAGGTCCTCGAAGAATCCTAAGCAGAGTGTTTTCTCATGGCAGCTCAGACGGGGGCCATGACGAACACTTCCATGGCACGTCGCACTGGCTAGAAATATAGTCCTGAGGCTGTTCCAGTGCTCTGGAAATGTAGCTCTCCTTAAGGAACGTGTAGTGTGTTTCCCCATCACTCGGCATACACAGAGGGCCTCCGAGGGACCGACCTTTGGGCCTCGATGTTGCTCAGCAGGCCCACAGGGGTCTGGAGGCACTCAGGGATCCTGGAGGGAAAATGATGCACACCCGAGGGTCCTAAGAGTCCTGGAAAGGGTACTTCCTTTAAAATAAAGCAGAGCAGGGGCTTCCGTGGTGGCGCACTGGTTGACAATCTGCCTTCCAGTGCAGGGGACACAGGGGTTCGAGCCCTGGTCTGGGAGGATCACACATGTCGCGGAGCAACTGGGCCCGCGAGCCACACTACTGACCCTGCGCGTCTGGAGCCTGTGCTTCGCAACGAGAGAGGCCGCGAGACTGAGAGGCCCACGCACCGCGATGAAGAGCGGCCCCCACTTACCGCAACTGGGGAGAGCCCTAGCACAGAAACGAAGACCCAACATAGCAATCAATCATTCAATCAATCTTAAAACAACAATAAAAAATTTAAAAAATAAAATAAAATAAAGCAGAACAGCGACTAATACCTCATGGAAACAGCTGCATGCCACCCTTTCTGCGCGGTTACTCAGGGACTTACCTCGAGGCCAGTACTCACGTTGAGTTTCCCTTTAGCTCTAGAGCGTGGCAGGATGAGCTCCACCCCGGCCATCGAAGCACCCGGCTTAGCTAGACAAAACTCATTTTCTTCCCAGAGCCATGCCTACAGCGGCTAGTGGCCTGTCAACAGCAGTCAATTTCAAGTAGCTTCAAGGCAGCATGAATGGAGCTTTCAAAATGGGAAAGCAAGGCTAGTTCCATCAGGCCCCCATTTCCGCGGGCACACGCAGCATACATCCCTGTGCTTTCTAACAAGTCCAAAGAGACACAGGTTACCAAGTGGTTACTTCCCTGAATCCACTCCTCGAAGCAGGGTGTACTGCATCTAGTGAACTGCCTCCACCAAGGAAAGCCCCAGCTAGGCCTCCGGGCCCGTGGCTCTTCAAAAGCCTGCAGTGTTACCCGAGAAAGTGGGCTTTAGTTGCAGTTGGAAAGCAAGCCGACATTCTCCTCGAGGCAGGGTGACTTCAGACACGGGGTCCCAGATGGAATACGAAGCCGAGGATTTTTCTCAGTGCAGCTCACACTAGGGCAATGAGTCAGACTTGCACGGCACGTTGGACCTGCTAGAACAGTGTTCGTGGACCTGTGGGAGTGCTGGGGAAATCAAGCTGTCCCAAGAAAGACTGCAGTCTGTTGCCCTACGCTCGGCATACACAGACTGGCTCCGAAGGGCTACGGGCCTGGATGTGGCTTAGCAGGCCCATGGGGGCCTGAGGGTCCTCAGTGTTCTTGCAGGGAATAGGGTGCCCACGCGAGGCTCCTAGATGTCCTGCAAAGCGTACTGACGTTAAAATAATGCAGAGCAACGGCTATGGCCTCCTGGAAACTGCTGCACGCCTCCGCTTCTGCATGGCAATTCAGGGCCTTACCTCGAGGCAAGTGCTCTCGCTGAGTGTCCCGTTAGCGCCACAGCATGGTAGGATGCTGACTTTCTCCTCGAGCAGAGTGACTTCAGGTACGAGGTCCTCGAAGAATCCTAAGCAGAGTGTTTTCTTATGGCAGCTCAAACGGGGGCCATGACGAACACTTCCATGGCACGTCGCACTGGGTAGAAATGTGGTCCTGAGACTGTTCCAGTGCTCTGGAAATATAGCTCTCCTTAAAGAACGAGCAGCGTGTTGCCCATCACTCGGCATACACAGAGGGCCTCCGAGGGACCGACCTTTGGGCCTCGATGTTGCTCAGCAAGCCCACAGGGGTCTGGAGGTACTCACGGATCTTGGAGGGAAAATGATGCACACCCGAGGGGCCTAGGAGTCCTGGAAAGGGTACTTCCTTTAAAATAAAGCAGAACAGGGGCTTCCCTGGGGGCGCAGTGGTTGAGAATCTGCCTGCCAATGCAGGGCACACGGGTTCGAGCCCTGGTCTGGGAGGATTCCACATGCCGTGGGGCAACTGGGCCCGTGAGCCACAACTACTGAGCCTGCGCCTCTGGAGCCTGTGCTCCGCAACACGGGAGGCCGCGAGACTGAGAGGCCCACGCACCGCGATGAAGAGCGGCCCCCACTTACCGCAACTGGGGAGAGCCCTAGCACAGAAACGAAGACCCAACATAGCAATCAATCCATCAATCAATCAATCTTAAAACAACAATAAAAAATTAAAAAAATAAAATAAAATAAAGCAGAACAGCGACTAATACCTCATGGAAACAGCTGCATGCCGCCCTTTCTGCGCGGTTACTCAGGGACTTACCTCGAGGCCAGGACTCACGTTGAGTTTCCCTTTAGCTCTAGAGCGTGGCAGGATGAGCTCCACCCCGGCCATCGAAGCACCGGCTTAGCTAGAAAAAACTCATTCTCTTCCCACAGCCATGCCTACAGTGGCTAGTGGCCTGTCAACAGCAGTCAATTTCAAGTAGCTTCAAGGCACCATGAATGGAGCTTTCAAAATGGGAAAGCAAGAATAGTTCCATTAGGCCCCCATTTCCATGGGCACACGCAGCAGGCATCCCTGTGCTTTCTAACAAGTCCAAAGAGACACAGGTTTCCCAGTGGTTCCTTCCCTGAATCAACTCCTCGAAGCAGGGTGTACTGCATCTAGCGAACTGCCTCAACCAAGGAAAGCCCCAGCTAGGCCTCCGGGCCCGTGGCTCTTCAAAACCCTGCAGTGTTACCCGAGAAACTGGGCTTTAGTTGCAGTTGGAAAGCAAGCCGACATTCTCCTGGAGGCAGGATGACTTCAGACACGGGGTCCCAGATGGAATACGAAGCCGAGGGTTTTTCTCAGTGCAGCTCAGACTAGGGCAATGAGTCAGACTTGCACGGCACGTTGGACCTGCTAGAACAGTGTTCGTGGACCTGTGGGAGTGCTGGGGAAATCAAGCTGTCCCAAGAAAGACTGCAGTCTGTTGCCCTACGCTCGGCATACACAGACTGGCTCCGAAGGGCTACGGGCCTGGATGTGGCTTAGCGGGCCCATGGGGGCCTGAGGGTCCTCAGTGTTCTTGCAGGGAATAGGGTGCCCACGCGAGGCTCCTAGATGTCCTGCAAAGCGTACTGACGTTAAAATAATGCAGAGCAACGGCTATGGCCTCCTGGAAACTGCTGCACGCCTCCGCTTCTGCATGGCAATTCAGGGCCTTACCTCGAGGCAAGTGCTCTCGCTGAGTGTCCCGTTAGCGCCACAGCATGGTAGGATGCTGACTTTCTCCTCGAGCAGAGTGACTTCAGGTACGAGGTCCTCGAAGAATCCTAAGCAGAGTGTTTTCTCATGGCAGCTCAGACGGGGGCTGTGACGAACACTTCCATGGCACGTCGCACTGGGTAGAAATGTGGTCCTGAGGCTGTTCCAGTGCTCTGGAAATGTAGCTCTCCTTAAAGAACGAGCAGCGTGTTGCCCACCACTCGGCATACACAGAGGGCCTCCGAGGGACCGACCTTTGGGCCTCGATGCTGCTCAGCAAGCCCACAGGGGTCTGGAGGTACTCAGGGATCTTGGAGGGAAAATGATGCACACCCGAGGGGCCTAGGAGTCCTGAAAAGGGTACTTCCTTTAAAATAAAGCAGAACAGGGGCTTCTCTGGTGGCGCAGTGGTTGAGAATCTGCCTGCCAATGCAGGGCACACGGGTTCGAGCCCTGGTCTGGGAGGATTCCACATGCCGTGGGGCAACTGGGCCCGTGAGCCACAACTACTGACCCTGCGCCTCTGGAGCCTGTGCTCCGCAACACGGGAGGCCGCGAGACTGAGAGGCCCACGCACCGCGATGAAGAGTGGCCCCCACTTACCGCAACTGGGGAGAGCCCTAGCACAGAAACGAAGACCCAACATGGCAATCAATCAATCAATCAATCAATCTTAAAACAACAATAAAAAATTAAAAAAATAAAATAAAATAAAGCAGAACAGCGACTAATACCTCATGGAAACAGCTGCATGCCGCCCTTTCTGCGCGGTTACTCAGGGACTTACCTCGAGGCCAGGACTCACGTTGAGTTTCCCTTTAGCTCTAGAGCGTGGCAGGATGAGCTCCACCCCGGCCATCGAAGCACCCGGCTTAGCTAGACAAAACTCATTTTCTTCCCAGAGCCATGCCTACAGCGGCTAGTGGCCTGTCAACAGCAGTCAATTTCAAGTAGCTTCAAGGCAGCATGAATGGAGCTTTCAAAATGGGAAAGCAAGGCTAGTTCCATCAGGCCCCCATTTCCGCGGGCACACGCAGCATACATCCCTGTGCTTTCTAACAAGTCCAAAGAGACACAGGTTACCCAGTGGTTCCTTCCCTGAATCAACTCCTCGAAGCAAGGTGTTCCACATCTAGCGAACTGCCTCAACCAAGGAACGCCCCAGCTAGGCCTCCGGGCCCGTGGCTCTTCAAAAGCCTCCAGTGTTACACGAAGAACTGGGCTTTAGTTGCAGTGGGAACGCAAGCCGACTCTCCTGGAGGCAAGGTGACTTCAGGCAGGAGGTCCGAGATGGAATGCGAAGCCGAGGGTTTTTCTCAGTGCAGCTCGGACTACGGCAATGAGTCAGACTTGCACGGTATGTTGGACCTGCTAAAATGGTGTTCGTCGACCTGTGGGAGTATTGAGGAAACCAAGCTGTCCCAAGAAAGACTGCAGTGTGTTGCCCTACACTCGGCATACACAGAGTGGCTCCGAAGGGCTACGGGCCTGGATGTGGCTTAGCAGGCCCATGGGGTCCTGGGGGTACTCAATCTTCTTGCAGGGAATAGGGTGCCCACGCGGGGCTCCTAGATGACCTGCAAAGCGTACTGACATTAAAATAACGCAGAACAGCGGCTACGGCCTCATGGAAAGTACTGCATGCCTCCGCTTCTGCATGGCAATTCAGGGCCTAACCTCGAGGCAAGTGCTCTCGCTGAGTGTCCCGTTAGCAACACAGCACGGTAGAATGCTGACTTTCTCCTCGAGCAGAGTGACTTCAGGTACGAGGTCCTCGAAGAATCCTAAGCAGAGTGTTTTCTCATGGCAGCTCAGACGGGGGCCATGACGAACACTTCCATGGCACGTCGCACTGGCTAGAAATATAGTCCTGAGGCTGTTCCAGTGCTCTGGAAATGTAGCTCTCCTTAAGGAACGTGTAGTGTGTTTCCCCATCACTCGGCATACACAGAGGGCCTCCGAGGGACCGACCTTTGGGCCTCAATGTTGCTCAGCAGGCCCACAGGGGTCTGGAGGCACTCAGGGATCCTGGAGGGAAAATGATGCACACCCGAGGGTCCTAAGAGTCCTGGAAAGGGTACTTCCTTTAAAATAAAGCAGAGCAGGGGCTTCCGTGGTGGCGCACTGGTTGACAATCTGCCTTCCAGTGCAGGGGACACAGGGGTTCGAGCCCTGGTCTGGGAGGATCACACATGTCGCGGAGCAACTGGGCCCGCGAGCCACACTACTGACCCTGCGCGTCTGGAGCCTGTGCTTCGCAACGAGAGAGGCCGCGAGACTGAGAGGCCCACGCACCGTGATGAAGAGCGGCCCCCACTTACCGCAACTGGGGAGAGCCCTAGCACAGAAACGAAGACCCAACATAGCAATCAATCAATCAATCAATCTTAAAACAACAATAAAAAATTTAAAAAATAAAATAAAATAAAGCAGAACAGCGACTAATACCTCATGGAAACAGCTGCATGCCACCCTTTCTGCGCGGTTACTCAGGGACTTACCTCGAGGCCAGTACTCACGTTGAGTTTCCCTTTAGCTCTAGAGCGTGGCAGGATGAGCTCCACCCCGGCCATCGAAGCACCCGGCTTAGCTAGACAAAACTCATTTTCTTCCCAGAGCCATGCCTACAGCGGCTAGTGGCCTGTCAACAGCAGTCAATTTCAAGTAGCTTCAAGGCAGCATGAATGGAGCTTTCAAAATGGGAAAGCAAGGCTAGTTCCATCAGGCCCCCATTTCCGCGGGCACACGCAGCATACATCCCTGTGCTTTCTAACAAGTCCAAAGAGACACAGGTTACCAAGTGGTTACTTCCCTGAATCCACTCCTCGAAGCAGGGTGTACTGCATCTAGTGAACTGCCTCCACCAAGGAAAGCCCCAGCTAGGCCTCCGGGCCCGTGGCTCTTCAAAAGCCTGCAGTGTTACCCGAGAAAGTGGGCTTTAGTTGCAGTTGGAAAGCAAGCCGACATTCTCCTGGAGGCAGGATGACTTCAGACACGGGGTCCCAGATGGAATACGAAGCCGAGGGTTTTTCTCAGTGCAGCTCCGACTAGGGCAATGAGTCAGACTTGCATGGCACGTTGGACCTGCTAGAACAGTGTTCGTGGACCTGTGGGAGTGCTGGGGAAATCAAGCTGTCCCAAGAAAGACTGCAGTCTGTTGCCCTACGCTCGGCATACACAGACTGGCTCCGAAGGGCTACGGGCCTGGATGTGGCTTAGCGGGCCCATGGGGGCCTGAGGGTCCTCAGTGTTCTTGCAGGGAATAGGGTGCCCACGCGAGGCTCCTAGATGTCCTGCAAAGCGTACTGACGTTAAAATAATGCAGAGCAACGGCTATGGCCTCCTGGAAACTGCTGCACGCCTCCGCTTCTGCATGGCAATTCAGGGCCTTACCTCGAGGCAAGTGCTCTCGCTGAGTGTCCCGTTAGCGCCACAGCATGGTAGGATGCTGACTTTCTCCTCGAGCAGAGTGACTTCAGGTACGAGGTCCTCGAAGAATCCTAAGCAGAGTGTTTTCTCATGGCAGCTCAGACGGGGGCTGTGACGAACACTTCCATGGCACGTCGCACTGGGTAGAAATGTGGTCCTGAGGCTGTTCCAGTGCTCTGGAAATGTAGCTCTCCTTAAAGAACGAGCAGCGTGTTGCCCACCACTCGGCATACACAGAGGGCCTCCGAGGGACCGACCTTTGGGCCTCGATGCTGCTCAGCAAGCCCACAGGGGTCTGGAGGTACTCAGGGATCTTGGAGGGAAAATGATGCACACCCGAGGGGCCTAGGAGTCCTGAAAAGGGTACTTCCTTTAAAATAAAGCAGAACAGGGGCTTCTCTGGTGGCGCAGTGGTTGAGAATCTGCCTGCCAATGCAGGGCACACGGGTTCGAGCCCTGGTCTGGGAGGATTCCACATGCCGTGAGGCAACTGGGCCCGTGAGCCACAACTACTGACCCTGCGCCTCTGGAGCCTGTGCTCCGCAACACGGGAGGCCGCGAGACTGAGAGGCCCACGCACCGCGATGAAGAGTGGCCCCCACTTACCGCAACTGGGGAGAGCCCTAGCACAGAAACGAAGACCCAACATAGCAATCAATCCATCAATCAATCAATCTTAAAACAACAATAAAAAATTAAAAAAATAAAATAAATTAAAGCAGAACAGCGACTAATACCTCATGGAAACAGCTGCATGCCGCCCTTTCTGCGCGGTTACTCAGGGACTTACCTCGAGGCCAGGACTCACGTTGAGTTTCCCTTTAGCTCTAGAGCGTGGCAGGATGAGCTCCACCCCGGCCATCGAAGCACCCGGCTTAGCTAGACAAAACTCATTTTCTTCCCAGAGCCATGCCTACAGCGGCTAGTGGCCTGTCAACAGCAGTCAATTTCAAGTAGCTTCAAGGCAGCATGAATGGAGCTTTCAAAATGGGAAAGCAAGGCTAGTTCCATCAGGCCCCCATTTCCGCGGGCACACGCAGCATACATCCCTGTGCTTTCTAACAAGTCCAAAGAGACACAGGTTACCCAGTGGTTCCTTCCCTGAATCAACTCCTCGAAGCAAGGTGTTCCACATCTAGCGAACTGCCTCAACCAAGGAACGCCCCAGCTAGGCCTCCGGGCCCGTGGCTCTTCAAAAGCCTCCAGTGTTACACGAAGAACTGGGCTTTAGTTGCAGTGGGAACGCAAGCCGACTCTCCTGGAGGCAAGGTGACTTCAGGCAGGAGGTCCGAGATGGAATGCGAAGCCGAGGGTTTTTCTCAGTGCAGCTCGGACTACGGCAATGAGTCAGACTTGCACGGTATGTTGGACCTGCTAAAATGGTGTTCGTCGACCTGTGGGAGTATTGAGGAAACCAAGCTGTCCCAAGAAAGACTGCAGTGTGTTGCCCTACACTCGGCATACACAGAGTGGCTCCGAAGGGCTACGGGCCTGGATGTGGCTTAGCAGGCCCATGGGGTCCTGGGGGTACTCAATCTTCTTGCAGGGAATAGGGTGCCCACGCGGGGCTCCTAGATGACCTGCAAAGCGTACTGACATTAAAATAACGCAGAACAGCGGCTACGGCCTCATGGAAAGTACTGCATGCCTCCGCTTCTGCATGGCAATTCAGGGCCTAACCTCGAGGCAAGTGCTCTCGCTGAGTGTCCCGTTAGCAACACAGCACGGTAGAATGCTGACTTTCTCCTCGAGCAGAGTGACTTCAGGTACGAGGTCCTCGAAGAATCCTAAGCAGAGTGTTTTCTCATGGCAGCTCAGACGGGGGCCATGACGAACACTTCCATGGCACGTCGCACTGGCTAGAAATATAGTCCTGAGGCTGTTCCAGTGCTCTGGAAATGTAGCTCTCCTTAAGGAACGTGTAGTGTGTTTCCCCATCACTCGGCATACACAGAGGGCCTCCGAGGGACCGACCTTTGGGCCTCAATGTTGCTCAGCAGGCCCACAGGGGTCTGGAGGCACTCAGGGATCCTGGAGGGAAAATGATGCACACCCGAGGGTCCTAAGAGTCCTGGAAAGGGTACTTCCTTTAAAATAAAGCAGAGCAGGGGCTTCCGTGGTGGCGCACTGGTTGACAATCTGCCTTCCAGTGCAGGGGACACAGGGGTTCGAGCCCTGGTCTGGGAGGATCACACATGTCGCGGAGCAACTGGGCCCGCGAGCCACACTACTGACCCTGCGCGTCTGGAGCCTGTGCTTCGCAACGAGAGAGGCCGCGAGACTGAGAGGCCCACGCACCGCGATGAAGAGCGGCCCCCACTTACCGCAACTGGGGAGAGCCCTAGCACAGAAACGAAGACCCAACATAGCAATCAATCATTCAATCAATCTTAAAACAACAATAAAAAATTTAAAAAATAAAATAAAATAAAGCAGAACAGCGACTAATACCTCATGGAAACAGCTGCATGCCACCCTTTCTGCGCGGTTACTCAGGGACTTACCTCGAGGCCAGTACTCACGTTGAGTTTCCCTTTAGCTCTAGAGCGTGGCAGGATGAGCTCCACCCCGGCCATCGAAGCACCCGGCTTAGCTAGACAAAACTCATTTTCTTCCCAGAGCCATGCCTACAGCGGCTAGTGGCCTGTCAACAGCAGTCAATTTCAAGTAGCTTCAAGGCAGCATGAATGGAGCTTTCAAAATGGGAAAGCAAGGCTAGTTCCATCAGGCCCCCATTTCCGCGGGCACACGCAGCATACATCCCTGTGCTTTCTAACAAGTCCAAAGAGACACAGGTTACCAAGTGGTTACTTCCCTGAATCCACTCCTCGAAGCAGGGTGTACTGCATCTAGTGAACTGCCTCCACCAAGGAAAGCCCCAGCTAGGCCTCCGGGCCCGTGGCTCTTCAAAAGCCTGCAGTGTTACCCGAGAAAGTGGGCTTTAGTTGCAGTTGGAAAGCAAGCCGACATTCTCCTCGAGGCAGGGTGACTTCAGACACGGGGTCCCAGATGGAATACGAAGCCGAGGATTTTTCTCAGTGCAGCTCACACTAGGGCAATGAGTCAGACTTGCACGGCACGTTGGACCTGCTAGAACAGTGTTCGTGGACCTGTGGGAGTGCTGGGGAAATCAAGCTGTCCCAAGAAAGACTGCAGTCTGTTGCCCTACGCTCGGCATACACAGACTGGCTCCGAAGGGCTACGGGCCTGGATGTGGCTTAGCGGGCCCATGGGGGCCTGAGGGTCCTCAGTGTTCTTGCAGGGAATAGGGTGCCCACGCGAGGCTCCTAGATGTCCTGCAAAGCGTACTGACGTTAAAATAATGCAGAGCAACGGCTATGGCCTCCTGGAAACTGCTGCACGCCTCCGCTTCTGCATGGCAATTCAGGGCCTTACCTCGAGGCAAGTGCTCTCGCTGAGTGTCCCGTTAGCGCCACAGCATGGTAGGATGCTGACTTTCTCCTCGAGCAGAGTGACTTCAGGTACGAGGTCCTCGAAGAATCCTAAGCAGAGTGTTTTCTCATGGCAGCTCAGACGGGGGCTGTGACGAACACTTCCATGGCACGTCGCACTGGGTAGAAATGTGGTCCTGAGGCTGTTCCAGTGCTCTGGAAATGTAGCTCTCCTTAAAGAACGAGCAGCGTGTTGCCCACCACTCGGCATACACAGAGGGCCTCCGAGGGACCGACCTTTGGGCCTCGATGCTGCTCAGCAAGCCCACAGGGGTCTGGAGGTACTCAGGGATCTTGGAGGGAAAATGATGCACACCCGAGGGGCCTAGGAGTCCTGAAAAGGGTACTTCCTTTAAAATAAAGCAGAACAGGGGCTTCTCTGGTGGCGCAGTGGTTGAGAATCTGCCTGCCAATGCAGGGCACACGGGTTCGAGCCCTGGTCTGGGAGGATTCCACATGCCGTGGGGCAACTGGGCCCGTGAGCCACAACTACTGACCCTGCGCCTCTGGAGCCTGTGCTCCGCAACACGGGAGGCCGCGAGACTGAGAGGCCCACGCACCGCGATGAAGAGTGGCCCCCACTTACCGCAACTGGGGAGAGCCCTAGCACAGAAACGAAGACCCAACATAGCAATCAATCAATCAATCAATCAATCTTAAAACAACAATAAAAAATTAAAAAAATAAAATAAAATAAAGCAGAACAGCGACTAATACCTCATGGAAACAGCTGCATGCCGCCCTTTCTGCGCGGTTACTCAGGGACTTACCTCGAGGCCAGGACTCACGTTGAGTTTCCCTTTAGCTCTAGAGCGTGGCAGGATGAGCTCCACCCCGGCCATCGAAGCACCCGGCTTAGCTAGACAAAACTCATTTTCTTCCCAGAGCCATGCCTACAGCGGCTAGTGGCCTGTCAACAGCAGTCAATTTCAAGTAGCTTCAAGGCAGCATGAATGGAGCTTTCAAAATGGGAAAGCAAGGCTAGTTCCATCAGGCCCCCATTTCCGCGGGCACACGCAGCATACATCCCTGTGCTTTCTAACAAGTCCAAAGAGACACAGGTTACCCAGTGGTTCCTTCCCTGAATCAACTCCTCGAAGCAAGGTGTTCCACATCTAGCGAACTGCCTCAACCAAGGAACGCCCCAGCTAGGCCTCCGGGCCCGTGGCTCTTCAAAAGCCTCCAGTGTTACACGAAGAACTGGGCTTTAGTTGCAGTGGGAACGCAAGCCGACTCTCCTGGAGGCAAGGTGACTTCAGGCAGGAGGTCCGAGATGGAATGCGAAGCCGAGGGTTTTTCTCAGTGCAGCTCGGACTACGGCAATGAGTCAGACTTGCACGGTATGTTGGACCTGCTAAAATGGTGTTCGTCGACCTGTGGGAGTATTGAGGAAACCAAGCTGTCCCAAGAAAGACTGCAGTGTGTTGCCCTACACTCGGCATACACAGAGTGGATCCGAAGGGCTACGGGCCTGGATGTGGCTTAGCAGGCCCATGGGGTCCTGGGGGTACTCAATCTTCTTGCAGGGAATAGGGTGCCCACGCGGGGCTCCTAGATGACCTGCAAAGCGTACTGACATTAAAATAACGCAGAACAGCGGCTACGGCCTCATGGAAAGTACTGCATGCCTCCGCTTCTGCATGGCAATTCAGGGCCTAACCTCGAGGCAAGTGCTCTCGCTGAGTGTCCCGTTAGCAACACAGCACGGTAGAATGCTGACTTTCTCCTCGAGCAGAGTGACTTCAGGTACGAGGTCCTCGAAGAATCCTAAGCAGAGTGTTTTCTCATGGCAGCTCAGACGGGGGCCATGACGAACACTTCCATGGCACGTCGCACTGGCTAGAAATATAGTCCTGAGGCTGTTCCAGTGCTCTGGAAATGTAGCTCTCCTTAAGGAACGTGTAGTGTGTTTCCCCATCACTCGGCATACACAGAGGGCCTCCGAGGGACCGACCTTTGGGCCTCGATGTTGCTCAGCAGGCCCACAGGGGTCTGGAGGCACTCAGGGATCCTGGAGGGAAAATGATGCACACCCGAGGGTCCTAAGAGTCCTGGAAAGGGTACTTCCTTTAAAATAAAGCAGAGCAGGGGCTTCCGTGGTGGCACACTGGTTGACAATCTGCCTTCCAGTGCAGGGGACACAGGGGTTCGAGCCCTGGTCTGGGAGGATCACACATGTCGCGGAGCAACTGGGCCCGCGAGCCACACTACTGACCCTGCGCGTCTGGAGCCTGTGCTTCGCAACGAGAGAGGCCGCGAGACTGAGAGGCCCACGCACCGCGATGAAGAGCGGCCCCCACTTACCGCAACTGGGGAGAGCCCTAGCACAGAAACGAAGACCCAACATAGCAATCAATCAATCAATCAATCTTAAAACAACAATAAAAAATTTAAAAAATAAAATAAAATAAAGCAGAACAGCGACTAATACCTCATGGAAACAGCTGCATGCCACCCTTTCTGCGCGGTTACTCAGGGACTTACCTCGAGGCCAGTACTCACGTTGAGTTTCCCTTTAGCTCTAGAGCGTGGCAGGATGAGCTCCACCCCGGCCATCGAAGCACCCGGCTTAGCTAGACAAAACTCATTTTCTTCCCAGAGCCATGCCTACAGCGGCTAGTGGCCTGTCAACAGCAGTCAATTTCAAGTAGCTTCAAGGCAGCATGAATGGAGCTTTCAAAATGGGAAAGCAAGGCTAGTTCCATCAGGCCCCCATTTCCGCGGGCACACGCAGCATACATCCCTGTGCTTTCTAACAAGTCCAAAGAGACACAGGTTACCAAGTGGTTACTTCCCTGAATCCACTCCTCGAAGCAGGGTGTACTGCATCTAGTGAACTGCCTCCACCAAGGAAAGCCCCAGCTAGGCCTCCGGGCCCGTGGCTCTTCAAAACCCTGCAGTGTTACCCGAGAAACTGGGCTTTAGTTGCAGTTGGAAAGCAAGCCGACATTCTCCTGGAGGCAGGATGACTTCAGACACGGGGTCCCAGATGGAATACGAAGCCGAGGGTTTTTCTCAGTGCAGCTTAGACTAGGGCAATGAGTCAGACTTGCATGGCACGTTGGACCTGCTAGAACAGTGTTCGTGGACCTGTGGGAGTGCTGGGGAAATCAAGCTGTCCCAAGAAAGACTGCAGTCTGTTGCCCTACGCTCGGCATACACAGACTGGCTCCGAAGGGCTACGGGCCTGGATGTGGCTTAGCGGGCCCATGGGGGCCTGAGGGTCCTCAGTGTTCTTGCAGGGAATAGGGTGCCCACGCGAGGCTCCTAGATGTCCTGCAAAGCGTACTGACGTTAAAATAATGCAGAGCAACGGCTATGGCCTCCTGGAAACTGCTGCACGCCTCCGCTTCTGCATGGCAATTCAGGGCCTTACCTCGAGGCAAGTGCTCTCGCTGAGTGTCCCGTTAGCGCCACAGCATGGTAGGATGCTGACTTTCTCCTCGAGCAGAGTGACTTCAGGTACGAGGTCCTCGAAGAATCCTAAGCAGAGTGTTTTCTCATGGCAGCTCAGACGGGGGCTGTGACGAACACTTCCATGGCACGTCGCACTGGGTAGAAATGTGGTCCTGAGGCTGTTCCAGTGCTCTGGAAATGTAGCTCTCCTTAAAGAACGAGCAGCGTGTTGCCCACCACTCGGCATACACAGAGGGCCTCCGAGGGACCGACCTTTGGGCCTCGATGCTGCTCAGCAAGCCCACAGGGGTCTGGAGGTACTCAGGGATCTTGGAGGGAAAATGATGCACACCCGAGGGGCCTAGGAGTCCTGAAAAGGGTACTTCCTTTAAAATAAAGCAGAACAGGGGCTTCTCTGGTGGCGCAGTGGTTGAGAATCTGCCTGCCAATGCAGGGCACACGGGTTCGAGCCCTGGTCTGGGAGGATTCCACATGCCGTGAGGCAACTGGGCCCGTGAGCCACAACTACTGACCCTGCGCCTCTGGAGCCTGTGCTCCGCAACACGGGAGGCCGCGAGACTGAGAGGCCCACGCACCGCGATGAAGAGTGGCCCCCACTTACCGCAACTGGGGAGAGCCCTAGCACAGAAACGAAGACCCAACATAGCAATCAATCAATCAATCAATCAATCTTAAAACAACAATAAAAAATTAAAAAAATAAAATAAAATAAAGCAGAACAGCGACTAATACCTCATGGAAACAGCTGCATGCCGCCCTTTCTGCGCGGTTACTCAGGGACTTACCTCGAGGCCAGGACTCACGTTGAGTTTCCCTTTAGCTCTAGAGCGTGGCAGGATGAGCTCCACCCCGGCCATCGAAGCACCCGGCTTAGCTAGACAAAACTCATTTTCTTCCCAGAGCCATGCCTACAGCGGCTAGTGGCCTGTCAACAGCAGTCAATTTCAAGTAGCTTCAAGGCAGCATGAATGGAGCTTTCAAAATGGGAAAGCAAGGCTAGTTCCATCAGGCCCCCATTTCCGCGGGCACACGCAGCATACATCCCTGTGCTTTCTAACAAGTCCAAAGAGACACAGGTTACCCAGTGGTTCCTTCCCTGAATCAACTCCTCGAAGCAGGGTGTTCCACATCTAGCGAACTGCCTCAACCAAGGAACGCCCCAGCTAGGCCTCCGGGCCCGTGGCTCTTCAAAAGCCTCCAGTGTTACACGAAGAACTGGGCTTTAGTTGCAGTGGGAACGCAAGCCGACTCTCCTGGAGGCAAGGTGACTTCAGGCAGGAGGTCCGAGATGGAATGCGAAGCCGAGGGTTTTTCTCAGTGCAGCTCGGACTACGGCAATGAGTCAGACTTGCACGGTATGTTGGACCTGCTAAAATGGTGTTCGTCGACCTGTGGGAGTATTGAGGAAACCAAGCTGTCCCAAGAAAGACTGCAGTGTGTTGCCCTACACTCGGCATACACAGAGTGGCTCCGAAGGGCTACGGGCCTGGATGTGGCTTAGCAGGCCCATGGGGTCCTGGGGGTACTCAATCTTCTTGCAGGGAATAGGGTGCCCACGCGGGGCTCCTAGATGACTTGCAAAGCGTACTGACATTAAAATAACGCAGAACAGCGGCTACGGCCTCATGGAAAGTACTGCATGCCTCCGCTTCTGCATGGCAATTCAGGGCCTTACCTCGAGGCAAGTGCTCTCGCTGAGTGTCCCGTTAGCAACACAGCACGGTAGAATGCTGACTTTCTCCTCGAGCAGAGTGACTTCAGGTACGAGGTCCTCGAAGAATCCTAAGCAGAGTGTTTTCTCATGGCAGCTCAGACGGGGGCCATGACGAACACTTCCATGGCACGTCGCACTGGCTAGAAATATAGTCCTGAGGCTGTTCCAGTGCTCTGGAAATGTAGCTCTCCTTAAGGAACGTGTAGTGTGTTTCCCCATCACTCGGCATACACAGAGGGCCTCCGAGGGACCGACCTTTGGGCCTCGATGTTGCTCAGCAGGCCCACAGGGGTCTGGAGGCACTCAGGGATCCTGGAGGGAAAATGATGCACACCCGAGGGTCCTAAGAGTCCTGGAAAGGGTACTTCCTTTAAAATAAAGCAGAGCAGGGGCTTCCGTGGTGGCGCACTGGTTGACAATCTGCCTTCCAGTGCAGGGGACACAGGGGTTCGAGCCCTGGTCTGGGAGGATCACACATGTCGCGGAGCAACTGGGCCCGCGAGCCACACTACTGACCCTGCGCGTCTGGAGCCTGTGCTTCGCAACGAGAGAGGCCGCGAGACTGAGAGGCCCACGCACCGCGATGAAGAGCGGCCCCCACTTACCGCAACTGGGGAGAGCCCTAGCACAGAAACGAAGACCCAACATAGCAATCAATCATTCAATCAATCTTAAAACAACAATAAAAAATTTAAAAAATAAAATAAAATAAAGCAGAACAGCGACTAATACCTCATGGAAACAGCTGCATGCCACCCTTTCTGCGCGGTTACTCAGGGACTTACCTCGAGGCCAGTACTCACGTTGAGTTTCCCTTTAGCTCTAGAGCGTGGCAGGATGAGCTCCACCCCGGCCATCGAAGCACCCGGCTTAGCTAGACAAAACTCATTTTCTTCCCAGAGCCATGCCTACAGCGGCTAGTGGCCTGTCAACAGCAGTCAATTTCAAGTAGCTTCAAGGCAGCATGAATGGAGCTTTCAAAATGGGAAAGCAAGGCTAGTTCCATCAGGCCCCCATTTCCGCGGGCACACGCAGCATACATCCCTGTGCTTTCTAACAAGTCCAAAGAGACACAGGTTACCAAGTGGTTACTTCCCTGAATCCACTCCTCGAAGCAGGGTGTACTGCATCTAGTGAACTGCCTCCACCAAGGAAAGCCCCAGCTAGGCCTCCGGGCCCGTGGCTCTTCAAAAGCCTGCAGTGTTACCCGAGAAAGTGGGCTTTAGTTGCAGTTGGAAAGCAAGCCGACATTCTCCTCGAGGCAGGGTGACTTCAGACACGGGGTCCCAGATGGAATACGAAGCCGAGGATTTTTCTCAGTGCAGCTCACACTAGGGCAATGAGTCAGACTTGCACGGCACGTTGGACCTGCTAGAACAGTGTTCGTGGACCTGTGGGAGTGCTGGGGAAATCAAGCTGTCCCAAGAAAGAGTGCAGTCTGTTTCCCTACACCCGGCATACACAGAGTGGCTCCGAAGGGCTACGGGCCTGGATGTGGCTTAGCAGGCCCATGGGGGCCTGAGGGTACTCAGTGTTCTTGCAGGGAAAAGGGTGCCCACGCGAGGCTCCTAGATGTCCTGTAAAGCATACTGACGTTAAAATAATGCAGAGCAACCGCTATGGGCTCCTGGAAACTGCTGCACGCCTCCGCTTCTGCATGGCAATTCAGGGCCTTACCTTGAGACAACTGCTGACGCTGAGTGTCCCGTTAGGGACACAGCATGGTAGGATGCTGACTTTCTCCTCGAGCAGAGTGACTTCAGGTACGAGGTCCTCGAAGAATCCTAAGCAGAGTGTTTTCTTATGGCAGCTCAGACGGGGGCCATGACGAACACTTCCATGGCACGTCGCACTGGGTAGAAATGTGGTCCTGAGACTGTTCCAGTGCTCTGGAAATATAGCTCTCCTTAAAGAACGAGCAGCGTGTTGCCCATCACTCGGCATACACAGAGGGCCTCCGAGGGACCGACCTTTGGGCCTCGATGTTGCTCAGCAAGCCCACAGGGGTCTGGAGGTACTCACGGATCTTGGAGGGAAAATGATGCACACCCGAGGGGCCTAGGAGTCCTGGAAAGGGTACTTCCTTTAAAATAAAGCAGAACAGGGGCTTCCCTGGGGGCGCAGTGGTTGAGAATCTGCCTGCCAATGCAGGGCACACGGGTTCGAGCCCTGGTCTGGGAGGATTCCACATGCCG
The DNA here is from genome assembly GCF_028021215.1 of Eschrichtius robustus. NCBI lineage: Eukaryota > Metazoa > Chordata > Mammalia > Artiodactyla > Eschrichtiidae > Eschrichtius > Eschrichtius robustus. The sequence continues at coordinate 185,771 of NC_090826.1, forward strand.
TGGGGCAACTGGGCCCGTGAGCCACAACTACTGAGCCTGCGCCTCTGGAGCCTGTGCTCCGCAACACGGGAGGCCGCGAGACTGAGAGGCCCACGCACCGCGATGAAGAGCGGCCCCCACTTACCGCAACTGGGGAGAGCCCTAGCACAGAAACGAAGACCCAACATAGCAATCAATCCATCAATCAATCAATCTTAAAACAACAATAAAAAATTAAAAAAATAAAATAAAATAAAGCAGAACAGCGACTAATACCTCATGGAAACAGCTGCATGCCGCCCTTTCTGCGCGGTTACTCAGGGACTTACCTCGAGGCCAGGACTCACGTTGAGTTTCCCTTTAGCTCTAGAGCGTGGCAGGATGAGCTCCACCCCGGCCATCGAAGCACCGGCTTAGCTAGAAAAAACTCATTCTCTTCCCACAGCCATGCCTACAGTGGCTAGTGGCCTGTCAACAGCAGTCAATTTCAAGTAGCTTCAAGGCACCATGAATGGAGCTTTCAAAATGGGAAAGCAAGAATAGTTCCATTAGGCCCCCATTTCCATGGGCACACGCAGCAGGCATCCCTGTGCTTTCTAACAAGTCCAAAGAGACACAGGTTTCCCAGTGGTTCCTTCCCTGAATCAACTCCTCGAAGCAGGGTGTACTGCATCTAGTGAACTGCCTCAACCAAGGAAAGCCCCAGCTAGGCCTCCGGGCCCGTGGCTCTTCAAAACCCTGCAGTGTTACCCGAGAAACTGGGCTTTAGTTGCAGTTGGAAAGCAAGCCGACATTCTCCTGGAGGCAGGATGACTTCAGACACGGGGTCCCAGATGGAATACGAAGCCGAGGGTTTTTCTCAGTGCAGCTCAGACTAGGGCAATGAGTCAGACTTGCACGGCACGTTGGACCTGCTAGAACAGTGTTCGTGGACCTGTGGGAGTGCTGGGGAAATCAAGCTGTCCCAAGAAAGACTGCAGTCTGTTGCCCTACGCTCGGCATACACAGACTGGCTCCGAAGGGCTACGGGCCTGGATGTGGCTTAGCGGGCCCATGGGGGCCTGAGGGTCCTCAGTGTTCTTGCAGGGAATAGGGTGCCCACGCGAGGCTCCTAGATGTCCTGCAAAGCGTACTGACGTTAAAATAATGCAGAGCAACGGCTATGGCCTCCTGGAAACTGCTGCACGCCTCCGCTTCTGCATGGCAATTCAGGGCCTTACCTCGAGGCAAGTGCTCTCGCTGAGTGTCCCGTTAGCGCCACAGCATGGTAGGATGCTGACTTTCTCCTCGAGCAGAGTGACTTCAGGTACGAGGTCCTCGAAGAATCCTAAGCAGAGTGTTTTCTCATGGCAGCTCAGACGGGGGCTGTGACGAACACTTCCATGGCACGTCGCACTGGGTAGAAATGTGGTCCTGAGGCTGTTCCAGTGCTCTGGAAATGTAGCTCTCCTTAAAGAACGAGCAGCGTGTTGCCCACCACTCGGCATACACAGAGGGCCTCCGAGGGACCGACCTTTGGGCCTCGATGCTGCTCAGCAAGCCCACAGGGGTCTGGAGGTACTCAGGGATCTTGGAGGGAAAATGATGCACACCCGAGGGGCCTAGGAGTCCTGAAAAGGGTACTTCCTTTAAAATAAAGCAGAACAGGGGCTTCTCTGGTGGCGCAGTGGTTGAGAATCTGCCTGCCAATGCAGGGCACACGGGTTCGAGCCCTGGTCTGGGAGGATTCCACATGCCGTGGGGCAACTGGGCCCGTGAGCCACAACTACTGAGCCTGCGCCTCTGGAGCCTGTGCTCCGCAACACGGGAGGCCGCGAGACTGAGAGGCCCACGCACCGCGATGAAGAGCGGCCCCCACTTACCGCAACTGGGGAGAGCCCTAGCACAGAAACGAAGACCCAACATAGCAATCAATCCATCAATCAATCAATCTTAAAACAACAATAAAAAATTAAAAAAATAAAATAAAATAAAGCAGAACAGCGACTAATACCTCATGGAAACAGCTGCATGCCGCCCTTTCTGCGCGGTTACTCAGGGACTTACCTCGAGGCCAGGACTCACGTTGAGTTTCCCTTTAGCTCTAGAGCGTGGCAGGATGAGCTCCACCCCGGCCATCGAAGCACCGGCTTAGCTAGAAAAAACTCATTCTCTTCCCACAGCCATGCCTACAGTGGCTAGTGGCCTGTCAACAGCAGTCAATTTCAAGTAGCTTCAAGGCACCATGAATGGAGCTTTCAAAATGGGAAAGCAAGAATAGTTCCATTAGGCCCCCATTTCCATGGGCACACGCAGCAGGCATCCCTGTGCTTTCTAACAAGTCCAAAGAGACACAGGTTTCCCAGTGGTTCCTTCCCTGAATCAACTCCTCGAAGCAGGGTGTACTGCATCTAGCGAACTGCCTCAACCAAGGAAAGCCCCAGCTAGGCCTCCGGGCCCGTGGCTCTTCAAAACCCTGCAGTGTTACCCGAGAAACTGGGCTTTAGTTGCAGTTGGAAAGCAAGCCGACACTCTCCTGGAGGCAGGATGACTTCAGACACGGGGTCCCAGATGGAATACGAAGCCGAGGGTTTTTCTCAGTGCAGCTCAGACTAGGGCAATGAGTCAGACTTGCACAGCACGTTGGACCTGCTAGAACAGTGTTCGTGGACCTGTGGGAGTGCTGGGGAAATCAAGCTGTCCCAAGAAAGACTGCAGTCTGTTGCCCTACGCTCGGCATACACAGACTGGCTCCGAAGGGCTACGGGCCTGGATGTGGCTTAGCGGGCCCATGGGGGCCTGAGGGTCCTCAGTGTTCTTGCAGGGAATAGGGTGCCCACGCGAGGCTCCTAGATGTCCTGCAAAGCGTACTGACGTTAAAATAATGCAGAGCAACGGCTATGGCCTCCTGGAAACTGCTGCACGCCTCCGCTTCTGCATGGCAATTCAGGGCCTTACCTCGAGGCAAGTGCTCTCGCTGAGTGTCCCGTTAGCGCCACAGCATGGTAGGATGCTGACTTTCTCCTCGAGCAGAGTGACTTCAGGTACGAGGTCCTCGAAGAATCCTAAGCAGAGTGTTTTCTCATGGCAGCTCAGACGGGGGCTGTGACGAACACTTCCATGGCACGTCGCACTGGGTAGAAATGTGGTCCTGAGGCTGTTCCAGTGCTCTGGAAATGTAGCTCTCCTTAAAGAACGAGCAGCGTGTTGCCCACCACTCGGCATACACAGAGGGCCTCCGAGGGACCGACCTTTGGGCCTCGATGCTGCTCAGCAAGCCCACAGGGGTCTGGAGGTACTCAGGGATCTTGGAGGGAAAATGATGCACACCCGAGGGGCCTAGGAGTCCTGAAAAGGGTACTTCCTTTAAAATAAAGCAGAACAGGGGCTTCTCTGGTGGCGCAGTGGTTGAGAATCTGCCTGCCAATGCAGGGCACACGGGTTCGAGCCCTGGTCTGGGAGGATTCCACATGCCGTGGGGCAACTGGGCCCGTGAGCCACAACTACTGACCCTGCGCCTCTGGAGCCTGTGCTCCGCAACACGGGAGGCCGCGAGACTGAGAGGCCCACGCACCGCGATGAAGAGTGGCCCCCACTTACCGCAACTGGGGAGAGCCCTAGCACAGAAACGAAGACCCAACATAGCAATCAATCCATCAATCAATCAATCTTAAAACAACAATAAAAAATTAAAAAAATAAAATAAAATAAAGCAGAACAGCAACTAATACCTCATGGAAACAGCTGCATGCCGCCCTTTCTGCGCGGTTACTCAGGGACTTACCTCGAGGCCAGGACTCACGTTGAGTTTCCCTTTAGCTCTAGAGCGTGGCAGGATGAGCTCCACCCCGGCCATCGAAGCACCCGGCTTAGCTAGACAAAACTCATTTTCTTCCCAGAGCCATGCCTACAGCGGCTAGTGGCCTGTCAACAGCAGTCAATTTCAAGTAGCTTCAAGGCAGCATGAATGGAGCTTTCAAAATGGGAAAGCAAGGCTAGTTCCATCAGGCCCCCATTTCCGCGGGCACACGCAGCATACATCCCTGTGCTTTCTAACAAGTCCAAAGAGACACAGGTTACCCAGTGGTTCCTTACCTGAATCAACTCCTCGAAGCAGGGTGTTCCACATCTAGCGAACTGCCTCAACCAAGGAACGCCCCAGCTAGGCCTCCGGGCCCGTGGCTCTTCAAAAGCCTCCAGTGTTACACGAAGAACTGGGCTTTAGTTGCAGTGGGAACGCAAGCCGACTCTCCTGGAGGCAAGGTGACTTCAGGCAGGAGGTCCGAGATGGAATGCGAAGCCGAGGGTTTTTCTCAGTGCAGCTCGGACTACGGCAATGAGTCAGACTTGCACGGTATGTTGGACCTGCTAAAATGGTGTTCGTCGACCTGTGGGAGTATTGAGGAAACCAAGCTGTCCCAAGAAAGACTGCAGTGTGTTGCCCTACACTCGGCATACACAGAGTGGCTCCGAAGGGCTACGGGCCTGGATGTGGCTTAGCAGGCCCATGGGGTCCTGGGGGTACTCAATCTTCTTGCAGGGAATAGGGTGCCCACGCGGGGCTCCTAGATGACCTGCAAAGCGTACTGACATTAAAATAACGCAGAACAGCGGCTACGGCCTCATGGAAAGTACTGCATGCCTCCGCTTCTGCATGGCAATTCAGGGCCTTACCTCGAGGCAAGTGCTCTCGCTGAGTGTCCCGTTAGCAACACAGCACGGTAGAATGCTGACTTTCTCCTCGAGCAGAGTGACTTCAGGTACGAGGTCCTCGAAGAATCCTAAGCAGAGTGTTTTCTCATGGCAGCTCAGACGGGGGCCATGACGAACACTTCCATGGCACGTCGCACTGGCTAGAAATATAGTCCTGAGGCTGTTCCAGTGCTCTGGAAATGTAGCTCTCCTTAAGGAACGTGTAGTGTGTTTCCCCATCACTCGGCATACACAGAGGGCCTCCGAGGGACCGACCTTTGGGCCTCGATGTTGCTCAGCAGGCCCACAGGGGTCTGGAGGCACTCAGGGATCCTGGAGGGAAAATGATGCACACCCGAGGGTCCTAAGAGTCCTGGAAAGGGTACTTCCTTTAAAATAAAGCAGAGCAGGGGCTTCCGTGGTGGCGCACTGGTTGACAATCTGCCTTCCAGTGCAGGGGACACAGGGGTTCGAGCCCTGGTCTGGGAGGATCACACATGTCGCGGAGCAACTGGGCCCGCGAGCCACACTACTGACCCTGCGCGTCTGGAGCCTGTGCTTCGCAACGAGAGAGGCCGCGAGACTGAGAGGCCCACGCACCGCGATGAAGAGCGGCCCCCACTTACCGCAACTGGGGAGAGCCCTAGCACAGAAACGAAGACCCAACATAGCAATCAATCATTCAATCAATCTTAAAACAACAATAAAAAATTAAAAAAATAAAATAAAATAAAGCAGAACAGCGACTAATACCTCATGGAAACAGCTGCATGCCACCCTTTCTGCGCGGTTACTCAGGGACTTACCTCGAGGCCAGTACTCACGTTGAGTTTCCCTTTAGCTCTAGAGCGTGGCAGGATGAGCTCCACCCCGGCCATCGAAGCACCCGGCTTAGCTAGACAAAACTCATTTTCTTCCCAGAGCCATGCCTACAGCGGCTAGTGGCCTGTCAACAGCAGTCAATTTCAAGTAGCTTCAAGGCAGCATGAATGGAGCTTTCAAAATGGGAAAGCAAGGCTAGTTCCATCAGGCCCCCATTTCCGCGGGCACACGCAGCATACATCCCTGTGCTTTCTAACAAGTCCAAAGAGACACAGGTTACCAAGTGGTTACTTCCCTGAATCCACTCCTCGAAGCAGGGTGTACTGCATCTAGTGAACTGCCTCCACCAAGGAAAGCCCCAGCTAGGCCTCCGGGCCCGTGGCTCTTCAAAAGCCTGCAGTGTTACCCGAGAAAGTGGGCTTTAGTTGCAGTTGGAAAGCAAGCCGACATTCTCCTCGAGGCAGGGTGACTTCAGACACGGGGTCCCAGATGGAATACGAAGCCGAGGATTTTTCTCAGTGCAGCTCACACTAGGGCAATGAGTCAGACTTGCACGGCACGTTGGACCTGCTAGAACAGTGTTCGTGGACCTGTGGGAGTGCTGGGGAAATCAAGCTGTCCCAAGAAAGAGTGCAGTCTGTTTCCCTACACCCGGCATACACAGAGTGGCTCCGAAGGGCTACGGGCCTGGATGTGGCTTAGCAGGCCCATGGGGGCCTGAGGGTACTCAGTGTTCTTGCAGGGAAAAGGGTGCCCACGCGAGGCTCCTAGATGTCCTGCAAAGCGTACTGACGTTAAAATAATGCAGAGCAACGGCTATGGCCTCCTGGAAACTGCTGCACGCCTCCGCTTCTGCATGGCAATTCAGGGCCTTACCTCGAGGCAAGTGCTCTCGCTGAGTGTCCCGTTAGCGCCACAGCATGGTAGGATGCTGACTTTCTCCTCGAGCAGAGTGACTTCAGGTACGAGGTCCTCGAAGAATCCTAAGCAGAGTGTTTTCTCATGGCAGCTCAGACGGGGGCTGTGACGAACACTTCCATGGCACGTCGCACTGGGTAGAAATGTGGTCCTGAGGCTGTTCCAGTGCTCTGAAAATGTAGCTCTCCTTAAAGAACGAGCAGCGTGTTGCCCACCACTCGGCATACACAGAGGGCCTCCGAGGGACCGACCTTTGGGCCTCGATGCTGCTCAGCAAGCCCACAGGGGTCTGGAGGTACTCAGGGATCTTGGAGGGAAAATGATGCACACCCGAGGGGCCTAGGAGTCCTGAAAAGGGTACTTCCTTTAAAATAAAGCAGAACAGGGGCTTCTCTGGTGGCGCAGTGGTTGAGAATCTGCCTGCCAATGCAGGGCACACGGGTTCGAGCCCTGGTCTGGGAGGATTCCACATGCCGTGGGGCAACTGGGCCCGTGAGCCACAACTACTGACCCTGCGCCTCTGGAGCCTGTGCTCCGCAACACGGGAGGCCGCGAGACTGAGAGGCCCACGCACCGCGATGAAGAGTGGCCCCCACTTACCGCAACTGGGGAGAGCCCTAGCACAGAAACGAAGACCCAACATAGCAATCAATCAATCAATCAATCAATCTTAAAACAACAATAAAAAATTAAAAAAATAAAATAAAATAAAGCAGAACAGCGACTAATACCTCATGGAAACAGCTGCATGCCGCCCTTTCTGCGCGGTTACTCAGGGACTTACCTCGAGGCCAGGACTCACGTTGAGTTTCCCTTTAGCTCTAGAGCGTGGCAGGATGAGCTCCACCCCGGCCATCGAAGCACCCGGCTTAGCTAGACAAAACTCATTTTCTTCCCAGAGCCATGCCTACAGCGGCTAGTGGCCTGTCAACAGCAGTCAATTTCAAGTAGCTTCAAGGCAGCATGAATGGAGCTTTCAAAATGGGAAAGCAAGGCTAGTTCCATCAGGCCCCCATTTCCACGGGCACACGCAGCATACATCCCTGTGCTTTCTAACAAGTCCAAAGAGACACAGGTTACCCAGTGGTTCCTTCCCTGAATCAACTCCTCGAAGCAGGGTGTTCCACATCTAGCGAACTGCCTCAACCAAGGAACGCCCCAGCTAGGCCTCCGGGCCCGTGGCTCTTCAAAAGCCTCCAGTGTTACACGAAGAACTGGGCTTTAGTTGCAGTGGGAACGCAAGCCGACTCTCCTGGAGGCAAGGTGACTTCAGGCAGGAGGTCCGAGATGGAATGCGAAGCCGAGGGTTTTTCTCAGTGCAGCTCGGACTACGGCAATGAGTCAGACTTGCACGGTATGTTGGACCTGCTAAAATGGTGTTCGTCGACCTGTGGGAGTATTGAGGAAACCAAGCTGTCCCAAGAAAGACTGCAGTGTGTTGCCCTACACTCGGCATACACAGAGTGGCTCCGAAGGGCTACGGGCCTGGATGTGGCTTAGCAGGCCCATGGGGTCCTGGGGGTACTCAATCTTCTTGCAGGGAATAGGGTGCCCACGCGGGGCTCCTAGATGACCTGCAAAGCGTACTGACATTAAAATAACGCAGAACAGCGGCTACGGCCTCATGGAAAGTACTGCATGCCTCCGCTTCTGCATGGCAATTCAGGGCCTTACCTCGAGGCAAGTGCTCTCGCTGAGTGTCCCGTTAGCAACACAGCACGGTAGAATGCTGACTTTCTCCTCGAGCAGAGTGACTTCAGGTACGAGGTCCTCGAAGAATCCTAAGCAGAGTGTTTTCTCATGGCAGCTCAGACGGGGGCCATGACGAACACTTCCATGGCACGTCGCACTGGCTAGAAATATAGTCCTGAGGCTGTTCCAGTGCTCTGGAAATGTAGCTCTCCTTAAGGAACGTGTAGTGTGTTTCCCCATCACTCGGCATACACAGAGGGCCTCCGAGGGACCGACCTTTGGGCCTCGATGTTGCTCAGCAGGCCCACAGGGGTCTGGAGGCACTCAGGGATCCTGGAGGGAAAATGATGCACACCCGAGGGTCCTAAGAGTCCTGGAAAGGGTACTTCCTTTAAAATAAAGCAGAGCAGGGGCTTCCGTGGTGGCGCACTGGTTGACAATCTGCCTTCCAGTGCAGGGGACACAGGGGTTCGAGCCCTGGTCTGGGAGGATCACACATGTCGCGGAGCAACTGGGCCCGCGAGCCACACTACTGACCCTGCGCGTCTGGAGCCTGTGCTTCGCAACGAGAGAGGCCGCGAGACTGAGAGGCCCACGCACCGCGATGAAGAGCGGCCCCCACTTACCGCAACTGGGGAGAGCCCTAGCACAGAAACGAAGACCCAACATAGCAATCAATCATTCAATCAATCTTAAAACAACAATAAAAAATTTAAAAAATAAAATAAAATAAAGCAGAACAGCGACTAATACCTCATGGAAACAGCTGCATGCCACCCTTTCTGCGCGGTTACTCAGGGACTTACCTCGAGGCCAGTACTCACGTTGAGTTTCCCTTTAGCTCTAGAGCGTGGCAGGATGAGCTCCACCCCGGCCATCGAAGCACCCGGCTTAGCTAGACAAAACTCATTTTCTTCCCAGAGCCATGCCTACAGCGGCTAGTGGCCTGTCAACAGCAGTCAATTTCAAGTAGCTTCAAGGCAGCATGAATGGAGCTTTCAAAATGGGAAAGCAAGGCTAGTTCCATCAGGCCCCCATTTCCGCGGGCACACGCAGCATACATCCCTGTGCTTTCTAACAAGTCCAAAGAGACACAGGTTACCAAGTGGTTACTTCCCTGAATCCACTCCTCGAAGCAGGGTGTACTGCATCTAGTGAACTGCCTCCACCAAGGAAAGCCCCAGCTAGGCCTCCGGGCCCGTGGCTCTTCAAAAGCCTGCAGTGTTACCCGAGAAAGTGGGCTTTAGTTGCAGTTGGAAAGCAAGCCGACATTCTCCTCGAGGCAGGGTGACTTCAGACACGGGGTCCCAGATGGAATACGAAGCCGAGGATTTTTCTCAGTGCAGCTCACACTAGGGCAATGAGTCAGACTTGCACGGCACGTTGGACCTGCTAGAACAGTGTTCGTGGACCTGTGGGAGTGCTGGGGAAATCAAGCTGTCCCAAGAAAGACTGCAGTCTGTTTCCCTACACCCGGCATACACAGAGTGGCTCCGAAGGGCTACGGGCCTGGATGTGGCTTAGCAGGCCCATGGGGGCCTGAGGGTACTCAGTGTTCTTGCAGGGAAAAGGGTGCCCACGCGAGGCTCCTAGATGTCCTGTAAAGCATACTGACGTTAAAATAATGCAGAGCAACCGCTATGGGCTCCTGGAAACTGCTGCACGCCTCCGCTTCTGCATGGCAATTCAGGGCCTTACCTTGAGACAACTGCTGACGCTGAGTGTCCCGTTAGGGACACAGCATGGTAGGATGCTGACTTTATCCTCGAGCAGAGTGACTTCAGGTACGAGGTCCTCGAAAAATCCTAAGCAGAGTGTTTTCTTATGGCAGCTCAAACGGGGGCCATGACGAACACTTCCATGGCACGTCGCACTGGGTAGAAATGTAGTCCTGAGACTGTTCCAGTGCTCTGGAAATATAGCTCTCCTTAAAGAACGAGCAGCGTGTTGCCCATCACTCGGCATACACAGAGGGCCTCCGAGGGACCGACCTTTGGGCCTCGATGTTGCTCAGCAAGCCCACAGGGGTCTGGAGGTACTCACGGATCTTGGAGGGAAAATGATGCACACCCGAGGGGCCTAGGAGTCCTGGAAAGGGTACTTCCTTTAAAATAAAGCAGAACAGGGGCTTCCCTGGGGGCGCAGTGGTTGAGAATCTGCCTGCCAATGCAGGGCACACGGGTTCGAGCCCTGGTCAGGGAGGATTCCACATGCCGTGGGGCAACTGGGCACGTGAGCCACAACTACTGAGCCTGCGCCTCTGGAGCCTGTGCTCCGCAACACGGGAGGCCGCGAGACTGAGAGGCCCACGCACCGCGATGAAGAGCGGCCCCCACTTACCGCAACTGGGGAGAGCCCTAGCACAGAAACGAAGACCCAACATAGCAATCAATCCATCAATCAATCAATCTTAAAACAACAATAAAAAATTAAAAAAATAAAATAAAATAAAGCAGAACAGCGACTAATACCTCATGGAAACAGCTGCATGCCGCCCTTTCTGCGCGGTTACTCAGGGACTTACCTCGAGGCCAGGACTCACGTTGAGTTTCCCTTTAGCTCTAGAGCGTGGCAGGATGAGCTCCACCCCGGCCATCGAAGCACCGGCTTAGCTAGAAAAAACTCATTCTCTTCCCACAGCCATGCCTACAGTGGCTAGTGGCCTGTCAACAGCAGTCAATTTCAAGTAGCTTCAAGGCACCATGAATGGAGCTTTCAAAATGGGAAAGCAAGAATAGTTCCATTAGGACCCCATTTCCATTGGCACACGCAGCAGGCATCCCTGTGCTTTCTAACAAGTCCAAAGAGACACAGGTTTCCCAGTGGTTCCTTCCCTGAATCAACTCCTCGAAGCAGGGTGTACTGCATCTAGCGAACTGCCTCAACCAAGGAAAGCCCCAGCTAGGCCTCCGGTCCCGTGGCTCTTCAAAACCCTGCAGTGTTACCCGAGAAACTGGGCTTTAGTTGCAGTTGGAAAGCAAGCCGACATTCTCCTGGAGGCAGGATGACTTCAGACACGGGGTCCCAGATGGAATACGAAGCCGAGGGTTTTTCTCAGTGCAGCTCAGACTAGGGCAATGAGTCAGACTTGCATGGCACGTTGGACCTGCTAGAACAGTGTTCGTGGACCTGTGGGAGTGCTGGGGAAATCAAGCTGTCCCAAGAAAGACTGCAGTCTGTTGCCCTACGCTCGGCATACACAGACTGGCTCCGAAGGGCTACGGGCCTGGATGTGGCTTAGCGGGCCCATGGGGGCCTGAGGGTCCTCAGTGTTCTTGCAGGGAATAGGGTGCCCACGCGAGGCTCCTAGATGTCCTGCAAAGCGTACTGACGTTAAAATAATGCAGAGCAACGGCTATGGCCTCCTGGAAACTGCTGCACGCCTCCGCTTCTGCATGGCAATTCAGGGCCTTACCTCGAGGCAAGTGCTCTCGCTGAGTGTCCCGTTAGCGCCACAGCATGGTAGGATGCTGACTTTCTCCTCGAGCAGAGTGACTTCAGGTACGAGGTCCTCGAAGAATCCTAAGCAGAGTGTTTTCTCATGGCAGCTCAGACGGGGGCTGTGACGAACACTTCCATGGCACGTCGCACTGGGTAGAAATGTGGTCCTGAGGCTGTTCCAGTGCTCTGGAAATGTAGCTCTCCTTAAAGAACGAGCAGCGTGTTGCCCACCACTCGGCATACACAGAGGGCCTCCGAGGGACCGACCTTTGGGCCTCGATGCTGCTCAGCAAGCCCACAGGGGTCTGGAGGTACTCAGGGATCTTGGAGGGAAAATGATGCACACCCGAGGGGCCTAGGAGTCCTGAAAAGGGTACTTCCTTTAAAATAAAGCAGAACAGGGGCTTCTCTGGTGGCGCAGTGGTTGAGAATCTGCCTGCCAATGCAGGGCACACGGGTTCGAGCCCTGGTCTGGGAGGATTCCACATGCCGTGAGGCAACTGGGCCCGTGAGCCACAACTACTGACCCTGCGCCTCTGGAGCCTGTGCTCCGCAACACGGGAGGCCGCGAGACTGAGAGGCCCACGCACCGCGATGAAGAGTGGCCCCCACTTACCGCAACTGGGGAGAGCCCTAGCACAGAAACGAAGACCCAACATAGCAATCAATCCATCAATCAATCAATCTTAAAACAACAATAAAAAATTAAAAAAATAAAATAAATTAAAGCAGAACAGCGACTAATACCTCATGGAAACAGCTGCATGCCGCCCTTTCTGCGCGGTTACTCAGGGACTTACCTCGAGGCCAGGACTCACGTTGAGTTTCCCTTTAGCTCTAGAGCGTGGCAGGATGAGCTCCACCCCGGCCATCGAAGCACCCGGCTTAGCTAGACAAAACTCATTTTCTTCCCAGAGCCATGCCTACAGCGGCTAGTGGCCTGTCAACAGCAGTCAATTTCAAGTAGCTTCAAGGCAGCATGAATGGAGCTTTCAAAATGGGAAAGCAAGGCTAGTTCCATCAGGCCCCCATTTCCGCGGGCACACGCAGCATACATCCCTGTGCTTTCTAACAAGTCCAAAGAGACACAGGTTACCAAGTGGTTACTTCCCTGAATCCACTCCTCGAAGCAGGGTGTACTGCATCTAGTGAACTGCCTCCACCAAGGAAAGCCCCAGCTAGGCCTCCGGGCCCGTGGCTCTTCAAAAGCCTGCAGTGTTACCCGAGAAAGTGGGCTTTAGTTGCAGTTGGAAAGCAAGCCGACATTCTCCTCGAGGCAGGGTGACTTCAGACACGGGGTCCCAGATGGAATACGAAGCCGAGGGTTTTTCTCAGTGCAGCTCACACTAGGGCAATGAGTCAGACTTGCACGGCACGTTGGACCTGCTAGAACAGTGTTCGTGGACCTGTGGGAGTGCTGGGGAAATCAAGCTGTCCCAAGAAAGACTGCAGTCTGTTTCCCTACACCCGGCATACACAGAGTGGCTCCGAAGGGCTACGGGCCTGGATGTGGCTTAGCAGGCCCATGGGGGCCTGAGGGTACTCAGTGTTCTTGCAGGGAAATGGGTGCCCACGCGAGGCTCCTAGATGTCCTGTAAAGCATACTGACGTTAAAATAATGCAGAGCAACCGCTATGGGCTCCTGGAAACTGCTGCACGCCTCCGCTTCTGCATGGCAATTCAGGGCCTTACCTTGAGACAACTGCTGACGCTGAGTGTCCCGTTAGCGACACAGCATGGTAGGATGCTGACTTTCTCCTCGAGCAGAGTGACTTCAGGTACGAGGTCCTCGAAAAATCCTAAGCAGAGTGTTTTCTTATGGCAGCTCAAACGGGGGCCATGACGAACACTTCCATGGCACGTCGCACTGGGTAGAAATGTGGTCCTGAGACTGTTCCAGTGCTCTGGAAATATAGCTCTCCTTAAAGAACGAGCAGCGTGTTGCCCATCACTCGGCATACACAGAGGGCCTCCGAGGGCCCGACCTTTGGGCCTCGATGTTGCTCAGCAAGCCCACAGGGGTCTGGAGGTACTCACGGATCTTGGAGGGAAAATGATGCACACCCGAGGGGCCTAGGAGTCCTGGAAAGGGTACTTCCTTTAAAATAAAGCAGAACAGGGGCTTCCCTGGGGGCGCAGTGGTTGAGAATCTGCCTGCCAATGCAGGGCACACGGGTTCGAGCCCTGGTCTGGGAGGATTCCACATGCCGTGGGGCAACTGGGCACGTGAGCCACAACTACTGAGCCTGCGCCTCTGGAGCCTGTGCTCCGCAACACGGGAGGCCGCGAGACTGAGAGGCCCACGCACCGCGATGAAGAGCGGCCCCCACTTACCGCAACTGGGGAGAGCCCTAGCACAGAAACGAAGACCCAACATAGCAATCAATCCATCAATCAATCAATCTTAAAACAACAATAAAAAATTAAAAAAATAAAATAAAGCAGAACAGCGACTAATACCTCATGGAAACAGCTACATGCCGCCCTTTCTGCGCGGTTACTCAGGGACTTACCTCGAGGCCAGGACTCACGTTGAGTTTCCCTTTAGCTCTAGAGCGTGGCAGGATGAGCTCCACCCCGGCCATCGAAGCACCGGCTTAGCTAGAAAAAACTCATTCTCTTCCCACAGCCATGCCTACAGTGGCTAGTGGCCTGTCAACAGCAGTCAATTTCAAGTAGCTTCAAGGCACCATGAATGGAGCTTTCAAAATGGGAAAGCAAGAATAGTTCCATTAGGCCCCCATTTCCATGGGCACATGCAGCAGGCATCCCTGTGCTTTCTAACAAGTCCAAAGAGACACAGGTTTCCCAGTGGTTCCTTCCCTGAATCAACTCCTCGAAGCAGGGTGTACTGCATCTAGCGAACTGCCTCAACCAAGGAAAGCCCCAGCTAGGCCTCCGGGCCCGTGGCTCTTCAAAAGCCTGCAGTGTTACCCGAGAAACTGGGCTTTAGTTGCAGTTGGAAAGCAAGCCGACATTCTCCTCGAGGCAGGGTGACTTCAGACACGGGGTCCCAGATGGAATACGAAGCCGAGGGTTTTTCTCAGTGCAGCTCAGACTAGGGCAATGAGTCAGACTTGCACGGCACGTTGGACCTGCTAGAACAGTGTTCGTGGACCTGTGGGAGTGCTGGGGAAATCAAGCTGTCCCAAGAAAGACTGCAGTCTGTTGCCCTACGCTCGGCATACACAGACTGGCTCCGAAGGGCTACGGGCCTGGATGTGGCTTAGCGGGCCCATGGGGGCCTGAGGGTCCTCAGTGTTCTTGCAGGGAATAGGGTGCCCACGCGGGGCTCCTAGATGACCTGCAAAGCGTACTGACATTAAAATAACGCAGAACAGCGGCTACGGCCTCATGGAAAGTACTGCATGCCTCCGCTTCTGCATGGCAATTCAGGGCCTTACCTCGAGGCAAGTGCTCTCGCTGAGTGTCCCGTTAGCAACACAGCACGGTAGAATGCTGACTTTCTCCTCGAGCAGAGTGACTTCAGGTACGAGGTCCTCGAAGAATCCTAAGCAGAGTGTTTTCTCATGGCAGCTCAGACGGGGGCCATGACGAACACTTCCATGGCACGTCGCACTGGCTAGAAATGTGGTCCTGAGACTGTTCCAGTGCTCTGGAAATATAGCTCTCCTTAAAGAACGAGCAGCGTGTTGCCCATCACTCGGCATACACAGAGGGCCTCCGAGGGACCGACCTTTGGGCCTCGATGCTGCTCAGCAAGCCCACAGGGGTCTGGAGGTACTCAGGGATCTTGGAGGGAAAATGATGCACACCCGAGGGGCCTAGGAGTCCTGAAAAGGGTACTTCCTTTAAAATAAAGCAGAACAGGGGCTTCTCTGGAGGCGCAGTGGTTGAGAATCTGCCTGCCAATGCAGGGCACACGGGTTCGAGCCCTGGTCTGGGAGGATTCCACATGCCGTGAGGCAACTGGGCCCGTGAGCCACAACTACTGACCCTGCGCCTCTGGAGCCTGTGCTCCGCAACACGGGAGGCCGCGAGACTGAGAGGCCCACGCACCGCGATGAAGAGTGGCCCCCACTTACCGCAACTGGGGAGAGCCCTAGCACAGAAACGAAGACCCAACATAGCAATCAATCAATCAATCAATCAATCTTAAAACAACAATAAAAAATTAAAAAAATAAAATAAAGCAGAACAGCGACTAATACCTCATGGAAACAGCTGCATGCCGCCCTTTCTGCGCGGTTACTCAGGGACTTACCTCGAGGCCAGGACTCACGTTGAGTTTCCCTTTAGCTCTAGAGCGTGGCAGGATGAGCTCCACCCCGGCCATCGAAGCACCCGGCTTAGCTAGACAAAACTCATTTTCTTCCCAGAGCCATGCCTACAGCGGCTAGTGGCCTGTCAACAGCAGTCAATTTCAAGTAGCTTCAAGGCAGCATGAATGGAGCTTTCAAAATGGGAAAGCAAGGCTAGTTCCATCAGGCCCCCATTTCCGCGGGCACACGCAGCATACATCCCTGTGCTTTCTAACAAGTCCAAAGAGACACAGGTTACCCAGTGGTTCCTTCCCTGAATCAACTCCTCGAAGCAGGGTGTTCCACATCTAGCGAACTGCCTCAACCAAGGAACGCCCCAGCTAGGCCTCCGGGCCCGTGGCTCTTCAAAAGCCTCCAGTGTTACACGAAGAACTGGGCTTTAGTTGCAGTGGGAACGCAAGCCGACTCTCCTGGAGGCAAGGTGACTTCAGGCAGGAGGTCCGAGATGGAATGCGAAGCCGAGGGTTTTTCTCAGTGCAGCTCGGACTACGGCAATGAGTCAGACTTGCACGGTATGTTGGACCTGCTAAAATGGTGTTCGTCGACCTGTGGGAGTATTGAGGAAACCAAGCTGTCCCAAGAAAGACTGCAGTGTGTTGCCCTACACTCGGCATACACAGAGTGGCTCCGAAGGGCTACGGGCCTGGATGTGGCTTAGCAGGCCCATGGGGTCCTGGGGGTACTCAATCTTCTTGCAGGGAATAGGGTGCCCACGCGGGGCTCCTAGATGACCTGCAAAGCGTACTGACATTAAAATAATGCAGAACAGCGGCTACGGCCTCATGGAAAGTACTGCATGCCTCCGCTTCTGCATGGCAATTCAGGGCCTTACCTCGAGGCAAGTGCTCTCGCTGAGTGTCCCGTTAGCAACACAGCACGGTAGAATGCTGACTTTCTCCTCGAGCAGAGTGACTTCAGGTACGAGGTCCTCGAAGAATCCTAAGCAGAGTGTTTTCTCATGGCAGCTCAGACGGGGGCCATGACGAACACTTCCATGGCACGTCGCACTGGCTAGAAATATAGTCCTGAGGCTGTTCCAGTGCTCTGGAAATATAGCTCTCCTTAAGGAACGTGTAGTGTGTTTCCCCATCACTCGGCATACACAGAGGGCCTCCGAGGGACCGACCTTTGGGCCTCGATGTTGCTCAGCAGGCCCACAGGGGTCTGGAGGCACTCAGGGATCCTGGAGGGAAAATGATGCACACCCGAGGGTCCTAAGAGTCCTGGAAAGGGTACTTCCTTTAAAATAAAGCAGAGCAGGGGCTTCCGTGGTGGCGCACTGGTTGACAATCTGCCTTCCAGTGCAGGGGACACGGGTTCTAGCCCTGGTCTGGGAGGATCACACATGTCGCGGAGCAACTGGGCCCGCGAGCCACACTACTGACCCTGCGCATCTGGAGCCTGTGCTTCGCAACGAGAGAGGCCGCGAGACTGAGAGGCCCACGCACCGCGATGAAGAGCGGCCCCCACTTACCGCAACTGGGGAGAGCCCTAGCACAGAAACGAAGACCCAACATAGCAATCAATCATTCAATCAATCTTAAAACAACAATAAAAAATTTAAAAAATAAAATAAAATAAAGCAGAACAGCGACTAATACCTCATGGAAACAGCTGCATGCCACCCTTTCTGCGCGGTTACTCAGGGACTTACCTCGAGGCCAGTACTCACGTTGAGTTTCCCTTTAGCTCTAGAGCGTGGCAGGATGAGCTCCACCCCGGCCATCGAAGCACCCGGCTTAGCTAGACAAAACTCATTTTCTTCCCAGACCCATGCCTACAGCGGCTAGTGGCCTGTCAACAGCAGTCAATTTCAAGTAGCTTCAAGGCAGCATGAATGGAGCTTTCAAAATGGGAAAGCAAGGCTAGTTCCATCAGGCCCCCATTTCCGCGGGCACACGCAGCATACATCCCTGTGCTTTCTAACAAGTCCAAAGAGACACATGTTACCAAGTGGTTACTTCCCTGAATCCACTCCTCGAAGCAGGGTGTACTGCATCTAGTGAACTGCCTCCACCAAGGAAAGCCCCAGCTAGGCCTCCGGGCCCGTGGCTCTTCAAAACCCTGCAGTGTTACCCGAGAAAGTGGGCTTTAGTTGCAGTTGGAAAGCAAGCCGACATTCTCCTCGAGGCAGGGTGACTTCAGACACGGGGTCCCAGATGGAATACGAAGCCGAGGGTTTTTCTCAGTGCAGCTCAGACTAGGGCAATGAGTCAGACTTGCACGGCACGTTGGACCTGCTAGAACAGTGTTCGTGGACCTGTGGGAGTGCTGGGGAAATCAAGCTGTCCCAAGAAAGACTGCAGTCTGTTGCCCTACGCTCGGCATACACAGACTGGCTCCGAAGGGCTACGGGCCTGGATGTGGCTTAGCGGGCCCATGGGGGCCTGAGGGTCCTCAGTGTTCTTGCAGGGAATAGGGTGCCCACGCGAGGCTCCTAGATGTCCTGCAAAGCGTACTGACGTTAAAATAATGCAGAGCAACGGCTATGGCCTCCTGGAAACTGCTGCACGCCTCCGCTTCTGCATGGCAATTCAGGGCCTTACCTCGAGGCAAGTGCTCTCGCTGAGTGTCCCGTTAGCGCCACAGCATGGTAGGATGCTGACTTTCTCCTCGAGCAGAGTGACTTCAGGTACGAGGTCCTCGAAGAATCCTAAGCAGAGTGTTTTCTCATGGCAGCTCAGACGGGGGCTGTGACGAACACTTCCATGGCACGTCGCACTGGGTAGAAATGTGGTCCTGAGGCTGTTCCAGTGCTCTGGAAATGTAGCTCTCCTTAAAGAACGAGCAGCGTGTTGCCCACCACTCGGCATACACAGAGGGCCTCCGAGGGACCGACCTTTGGGCCTCGATGCTGCTCAGCAAGCCCACAGGGGTCTGGAGGTACTCAGGGATCTTGGAGGGAAAATGATGCACACCCGAGGGGCCTAGGAGTCCTGAAAAGGGTACTTCCTTTAAAATAAAGCAGAACAGGGGCTTCTCTGGTGGCGCAGTGGTTGAGAATCTGCCTGCCAATGCAGGGCACACGGGTTCGAGCCCTGGTCTGGGAGGATTCCACATGCCGTGAGGCAACTGGGCCCATGAGCCACAACTACTGACCCTGCGCCTCTGGAGCCTGTGCTCCGCAACACGGGAGGCCGCGAGACTGAGAGGCCCACGCACCGCGATGAAGAGTGGCCCCCACTTACCGCAACTGGGGAGAGCCCTAGCACAGAAACGAAGACCCAACATAGCAATCAATCAATCAATCAATCAATCTTAAAACAACAATAAAAAATTAAAAAAATAAAATAAAATAAAGCAGAACAGCGACTAATACCTCATGGAAACAGCTGCATGCCGCCCTTTCTGCGCGGTTACTCAGGGACTTACCTCGAGGCCAGGACTCACGTTGAGTTTCCCTTTAGCTCTAGAGCGTGGCAGGATGAGCTCCACCCCGGCCATCGAAGCACCCGGCTTAGCTAGACAAAACTCATTTTCTTCCCAGAGCCATGCCTACAGCGGCTAGTGGCCTGTCAACAGCAGTCAATTTCAAGTAGCTTCAAGGCAGCATGAATGGAGCTTTCAAAATGGGAAAGCAAGGCTAGTTCCATCAGGCCCCCATTTCCGCGGGCACACGCAGCATACATCCCTGTGCTTTCTAACAAGTCCAAAGAGACACAGGTTACCCAGTGGTTCCTTCCCTGAATCAACTCCTCGAAGCAGGGTGTTCCACATCTAGCGAACTGCCTCAACCAAGGAACGCCCCAGCTAGGCCTCCGGGCCCGTGGCTCTTCAAAAGCCTCCAGTGTTACACGAAGAACTGGGCTTTAGTTGCAGTGGGAACGCAAGCCGACTCTCCTGGAGGCAAGGTGACTTCAGGCAGGAGGTCCGAGATGGAATGCGAAGCCGAGGGTTTTTCTCAGTGCAGCTCGGACTACGGCAATGAGTCAGACTTGCACGGTATGTTGGACCTGCTAAAATGGTGTTCGTCGACCTGTGGGAGTATTGAGGAAACCAAGCTGTCCCAAGAAAGACTGCAGTGTGTTGCCCTACACTCGGCATACACAGAGTGGCTCCGAAGGGCTACGGGCCTGGATGTGGCTTAGCAGGCCCATGGGGTCCTGGGGGTACTCAATCTTCTTGCAGGGAATAGGGTGCCCACGCGGGGCTCCTAGATGACCTGCAAAGCGTACTGACATTAAAATAACGCAGAACAGCGGCTACGGCCTCATGGAAAGTACTGCATGCCTCCGCTTCTGCATGGCAATTCAGGGCCTTACCTCGAGGCAAGTGCTCTCGCTGAGTGTCCCGTTAGCAACACAGCACGGTAGAATGCTGACTTTCTCCTCGAGCAGAGTGACTTCAGGTACGAGGTCCTCGAAGAATCCTAAGCAGAGTGTTTTCTCATGGCAGCTCAGACGGGGGCCATGACGAACACTTCCATGGCACGTCGCACTGGGTAGAAATGTGGTCCTGAGACTGTTCCAGGGCTCTGGAAATATAGCTCTCCTTAAAGAACGAGCAGCGTGTTGCCCATCACTCGGCATACACAGAGGGCCTCCGAGGGACCGACCTTTGGGCCTCGATGCTGCTCAGCAAGCCCACAGGGGTCTGGAGGTACTCAGGGATCTTGGAGGGAAAATGATGCACACCCGAGGGGCCTAGGAGTCCTGAAAAGGGTACTTCCTTTAAAATAAAGCAGAACAGGGGCTTCTCTGGTGGCGCAGTGGTTGAGAATCTGCCTGCCAATGCAGGGCACACGGGTTCGAGCCCTGGTCTGGGAGGATTCCACATGCCGTGAGGCAACTGGGCCCGTGAGCCACAACTACTGACCCTGCGCCTCTGGAGCCTGTGCTCCGCAACACGGGAGGCCGCGAGACTGAGAGGCCCACGCACCGCGATGAAGAGTGGCCCCCACTTACCGCAACTGGGGAGAGCCCTAGCACAGAAACGAAGACCCAACATAGCAATCAATCAATCAATCAATCAATCTTAAAACAACAATAAAAAATTAAAAAAATAAAATAAAATAAAGCAGAACAGCGACTAATACCTCATGGAAACAGCTGCATGCCGCCCTTTCTGCGCGGTTACTCAGGGACTTACCTCGAGGCCAGGACTCACGTTGAGTTTCCCTTTAGCTCTAGAGCGTGGCAGGATGAGCTCCACCCCGGCCATCGAAGCACCCGGCTTAGCTAGACAAAACTCATTTTCTTCCCAGAGCCATGCCTACAGCGGCTAGTGGCCTGTCAACAGCAGTCAATTTCAAGTAGCTTCAAGGCAGCATGAATGGAGCTTTCAAAATGGGAAAGCAAGGCTAGTTCCATCAGGCCCCCATTTCCGCGGGCACACGCAGCATACATCCCTGTGCTTTCTAACAAGTCCAAAGAGACACAGGTTACCCAGTGGTTCCTTCCCTGAATCAACTCCTCGAAGCAGGGTGTTCCACATCTAGCGAACTGCCTCAACCAAGGAACGCCCCAGCTAGGCCTCCGGGCCCGTGGCTCTTCAAAAGCCTCCAGTGTTACACGAAGAACTGGGCTTTAGTTGCAGTGGGAACGCAAGCCGACTCTCCTGGAGGCAAGGTGACTTCAGGCAGGAGGTCCGAGATGGAATGCGAAGCCGAGGGTTTTTCTCAGTGCAGCTCGGACTACGGCAATGAGTCAGACTTGCACGGTATGTTGGACCTGCTAAAATGGTGTTCGTCGACCTGTGGGAGTATTGAGGAAACCAAGCTGTCCCAAGAAAGACTGCAGTGTGTTGCCCTACACTCGGCATACACAGAGTGGCTCCGAAGGGCTACGGGCCTGGATGTGGCTTAGCAGGCCCATGGGGTCCTGGGGGTACTCAATCTTCTTGCAGGGAATAGGGTGCCCACGCGGGGCTCCTAGATGACCTGCAAAGCGTACTGACATTAAAATAACGCAGAACAGCGGCTACGGCCTCATGGAAAGTACTGCATGCCTCCGCTTCTGCATGGCAATTCAGGGCCTTACCTCGAGGCAAGTGCTCTCGCTGAGTGTCCCGTTAGCAACACAGCACGGTAGAATGCTGACTTTCTCCTCGAGCAGAGTGACTTCAGGTACGAGGTCCTCGAAGAATCCTAAGCAGAGTGTTTTCTCATGGCAGCTCAGACGGGGGCCATGACGAACACTTCCATGGCACGTCGCACTGGCTAGAAATATAGTCCTGAGGCTGTTCCAGTGCTCTGGAAATGTAGCTCTCCTTAAGGAACGTGTAGTGTGTTTCCCCATCACTCGGCATACACAGAGGGCCTCCGAGGGACCGACCTTTGGGCCTCGATGTTGCTCAGCAGGCCCACAGGGGTCTGGAGGCACTCAGGGATCCTGGAGGGAAAATGATGCACACCCGAGGGTCCTAAGAGTCCTGGAAAGGGTACTTCCTTTAAAATAAAGCAGAGCAGGGGCTTCCGTGGTGGCGCACTGGTTGACAATCTGCCTTCCAGTGCAGGGGACACGGGTTCTAGCCCTGGTCTGGGAGGATCACACATGTCGCGGAGCAACTGGGCCCGCGAGCCACACTACTGACCCTGCGCATCTGGAGCCTGTGCTTCGCAACGAGAGAGGCCGCGAGACTGAGAGGCCCACGCACCGCGATGAAGAGCAGCCCCCACTTACCGCAACTGGGGAGAGCCCTAGCACAGAAACGAAGACCCAACATAGCAATCAATCATTCAATCAATCTTAAAACAACAATAAAAAATTTAAAAAATAAAATAAAATAAAGCAGAACAGCGACTAATACCTCATGGAAACAGCTGCATGCCACCCTTTCTGCGCGGTTACTCAGGGACTTACCTCGAGGCCAGTACTCACGTTGAGTTTCCCTTTAGCTCTAGAGCGTGGCAGGATGAGCTCCACCCCGGCCATCGAAGCACCCGGCTTAGCTAGACAAAACTCATTTTCTTCCCAGACCCATGCCTACAGCGGCTAGTGGCCTGTCAACAGCAGTCAATTTCAAGTAGCTTCAAGGCAGCATGAATGGAGCTTTCAAAATGGGAAAGCAAGGCTAGTTCCATCAGGCCCCCATTTCCGCGGGCACACGCAGCATACATCCCTGTGCTTTCTAACAAGTCCAAAGAGACACATGTTACCAAGTGGTTACTTCCCTGAATCCACTCCTCGAAGCAGGGTGTACTGCATCTAGTGAACTGCCTCCACCACGGAAAGCCCCAGCTAGGCCTCCGGGCCCGTGGCTCTTCAAAAGCCTGCAGTGTTACCCGAGAAAGTGGGCTTTAGTTGCAGTTGGAAAGCAAGCCGACATTCTCCTCGAGGCAGGGTGACTTCAGACACGGGGTCCCAGATGGAATACGAAGCCGAGGGTTTTTCTCAGTGCAGCTCACACTAGGGCAATGAGTCAGACTTGCACGGCACGTTGGACCTGCTAGAACAGTGTTCGTGGACCTGTGGGAGTGCTGGGGAAATCAAGCTGTCCCAAGAAAGACTGCAGTCTGTTGCCCTACACCCGGCATACACAGAGTGGCTCCGAAGGGCTACGGGCCTGGATGTGGCTTAGCAGGCCCATGGGGGCCTGAGGGTACTCAGTGTTCTTGCAGGGAAATGGGTGCCCACGCGAGGCTCCTAGATGTCCTGTAAAGCATACTGACGTTAAAATAATGCAGAGCAACCGCTATGGGCTCCTGGAAACTGCTGCACGCCTCCGCTTCTGCATGGCAATTCAGGGCCTTACCTTGAGACAACTGCTGACGCTGAGTGTCCCGTTAGCGACACAGCATGGTAGGATGCTGACTTTCTCCTCGAGCAGAGTGACTTCAGGTACGAGGTCCTCGAAGAATCCTAAGCAGAGTGTTTTCTCATGGCAGCTCAGACGGGGGCCATGACGAACACTTCCATGGCACGTCGCACTGGGTAGAAATGTGGTCCTGAGACTGTTCCAGTGCTCTGGAAATATAGCTCTCCTTAAAGAACGAGCAGCGTGTTGCCCATCACTCGGCATACACAGAGGGCCTCCGAGGGACCGACCTTTGGGCCTCGATGTTGCTCAGCAAGCCCACAGGGGTCTGGAGGTACTCACGGATCTTGGAGGGAAAATGATGCACACCCGAGGGGCCTAGGAGTCCTGGAAAGGGTACTTCCTTTAAAATAAAGCAGAACAGGGGCTTCCCTGGGGGCGCAGTGGTTGAGAATCTGCCTGCCAATGCAGGGCACACGGGTTCGAGCCCTGGTCTGGGAGGATTCCACATGCCGTGGGGCAACTGGGCCCGTGAGCCACAACTACTGACCCTGCGCCTCTGGAGCCTGTGCTCCGCAACACGGGAGGCCGCGAGACTGAGAGGCCCACGCACCGCGATGAAGAGCGGCCCCCACTTACCGCAACTGGGGAGAGCCCTAGCACAGAAACGAAGACCCAACATAGCAATCAATCCATCAATCAATCAATCTTAAAACAACAATAAAAAATTAAAAAAATAAAATAAAATAAAGCAGAACAGCGACTAATACCTCATGGAAACAGCTGCATGCCGCCCTTTCTGCGCGGTTACTCAGGGACTTACCTCGAGGCCAGGACTCACGTTGAGTTTCCCTTTAGCTCTAGAGCGTGGCAGGATGAGCTCCACCCCGGCCATCGAAGCACCGGCTTAGCTAGAAAAAACTCATTCTCTTCCCACAGCCATGCCTACAGTGGCTAGTGGCCTGTCAACAGCAGTCAATTTCAAGTAGCTTCAAGGCACCATGAATGGAGCTTTCAAAATGGGAAAGCAAGAATAGTTCCATTAGGCCCCCATTTCCATGGGCACACGCAGCAGGCATCCCTGTGCTTTCTAACAAGTCCAAAGAGACACAGGTTTCCCAGTGGTTCCTTCCCTGAATCAACTCCTCGAAGCAGGGTGTACTGCATCTAGCGAACTGCCTCAACCAAGGAAAGCCCCAGCTAGGCCTCCGGGCCCGTGGCTCTTCAAAACCCTGCAGTGTTACCCGAGAAACTGGGCTTTAGTTGCAGTTGGAAAGCAAGCCGACATTCTCCTGGAGGCAGGATGACTTCAGACACGGGGTCCCAGATGGAATACGAAGCCGAGGGTTTTTCTCAGTGCAGCTCACACTAGGGCAATGAGTCAGACTTGCACGGCACGTTGGACCTGCTAGAACAGTGTTCGTGGACCTGTGGGAGTGCTGGGGAAATCAAGCTGTCCCAAGAAAGACTGCAGTCTGTTGCCCTACGCTCGGCATACACAGACTGGCTCCGAAGGGCTACGGGCCTGGATGTGGCTTAGCGGGCCCATGGGGGCCTGAGGGTCCTCAGTGTTCTTGCAGGGAATAGGGTGCCCACGCGAGGCTCCTAGATGTCCTGCAAAGCGTACTGACGTTAAAATAATGCAGAGCAACGGCTATGGCCTCCTGGAAACTGCTGCACGCCTCCGCTTCTGCATGGCAATTCAGGGCCTTACCTCGAGGCAAGTGCTCTCGCTGAGTGTCCCGTTAGCGCCACAGCATGGTAGGATGCTGACTTTCTCCTCGAGCAGAGTGACTTCAGGTACGAGGTCCTCGAAGAATCCTAAGCAGAGTGTTTTCTCATGGCAGCTCAGACGGGGGCTGTGACGAACACTTCCATGGCACGTCGCACTGGGTAGAAATGTGGTCCTGAGGCTGTTCCAGTGCTCTGGAAATGTAGCTCTCCTTAAAGAACGAGCAGCGTGTTGCCCACCACTCGGCATACACAGAGGGCCTCCGAGGGACCGACCTTTGGGCCTCGATGCTGCTCAGCAAGCCCACAGGGGTCTGGAGGTACTCAGGGATCTTGGAGGGAAAATGATGCACACCCGAGGGGCCTAGGAGTCCTGAAAAGGGTACTTCCTTTAAAATAAAGCAGAACAGGGGCTTCTCTGGTGGCGCAGTGGTTGAGAATCTGCCTGCCAATGCAGGGCACACGGGTTCGAGCCCTGGTCTGGGAGGATTCCACATGCCGTGGGGCAACTGGGCCCGTGAGCCACAACTACTGACCCTGCGCCTCTGGAGCCTGTGCTCCGCAACACGGGAGGCCGCGAGACTGAGAGGCCCACGCACCGCGATGAAGAGTGGCCCCCACTTACCGCAACTGGGGAGAGCCCTAGCACAGAAACGAAGACCCAACATAGCAATCAATCAATCAATCAATCAATCTTAAAACAACAATAAAAAATTAAAAAAATAAAATAAAATAAAGCAGAACAGCGACTAATACCTCATGGAAACAGCTGCATGCCGCCCTTTCTGCGCGGTTACTCAGGGACTTACCTCGAGGCCAGGACTCACGTTGAGTTTCCCTTTAGCTCTAGAGCGTGGCAGGATGAGTTCCACCCCGGCCATCGAAGCACCCGGCTTAGCTAGACAAAACTCATTTTCTTCCCAGAGCCATGCCTACAGCGGCTAGTGGCCTGTCAACAGCAGTCAATTTCAAGTAGCTTCAAGGCAGCATGAATGGAGCTTTCAAAATGGGAAAGCAAGGCTAGTTCCATCAGGCCCCCATTTCCGCGGGCACACGCAGCATACATCCCTGTGCTTTCTAACAAGTCCAAAGAGACACAGGTTACCCAGTGGTTCCTTCCCTGAATCAACTCCTCGAAGCAGGGTGTTCCACATCTAGCGAACTGCCTCAACCAAGGAACGCCCCAGCTAGGCCTCCGGGCCCGTGGCTCTTCAAAAGCCTCCAGTGTTACACGAAGAACTGGGCTTTAGTTGCAGTGGGAACGCAAGCCGACTCTCCTGGAGGCAAGGTGACTTCAGGCAGGAGGTCCGAGATGGAATGCGAAGCCGAGGGTTTTTCTCAGTGCAGCTCGGACTACGGCAATGAGTCAGACTTGCACGGTATGTTGGACCTGCTAAAATGGTGTTCGTCGACCTGTGGGAGTATTGAGGAAACCAAGCTGTCCCAAGAAAGACTGCAGTGTGTTGCCCTACACTCGGCATACACAGAGTGGCTCCGAAGGGCTACGGGCCTGGATGTGGCTTAGCAGGCCCATGGGGTCCTGGGGGTACTCAATCTTCTTGCAGGGAATAGGGTGCCCACGCGGGGCTCCTAGATGACCTGCAAAGCGTACTGACATTAAAATAACGCAGAACAGCGGCTACGGCCTCATGGAAAGTACTGCATGCCTCCGCTTCTGCATGGCAATTCAGGGCCTTACCTCGAGGCAAGTGCTCTCGCTGAGTGTCCCGTTAGCAACACAGCACGGTAGAATGCTGACTTTCTCCTCGAGCAGAGTGACTTCAGGTACGAGGTCCTCGAAGAATCCTAAGCAGAGTGTTTTCTCATGGCAGCTCAGACGGGGGCCATGACGAACACTTCCATGGCACGTCGCACTGGCTAGAAATATAGTCCTGAGGCTGTTCCAGTGCTCTGGAAATGTAGCTCTCCTTAAGGAACGTGTAGTGTGTTTCCCCATCACTCGGCATACACAGAGGGCCTCCGAGGGACCGACCTTTGGGCCTCGATGCTGCTCAGCAAGCCCACAGGGGTCTGGAGGTACTCAGGGATCTTGGAGGGAAAATGATGCACACCCGAGGGGCCTAGGAGTCCTGAAAAGGGTACTTCCTTTAAAATAAAGCAGAACAGGGGCTTCTCTGGTGGCGCAGTGGTTGAGAATCTGCCTGCCAATGCAGGGCACACGGGTTCGAGCCCTGGTCTGGGAGGATTCCACATGCCGTGAGGCAACTGGGCCCGTGAGCCACAACTACTGACCCTGCGCCTCTGGAGCCTGTGCTCCGCAACACGGGAGGCCGCGAGACTGAGAGGCCCACGCACCGCGATGAAGAGTGGCCCCCACTTACCGCAACTGGGGAGAGCCCTAGCACAGAAACGAAGACCCAACATAGCAATCAATCAATCAATCAATCAATCTTAAAACAACAATAAAAAATTAAAAAAATAAAATAAAATAAAGCAGAACAGCGACTAATACCTCATGGAAACAGCTGCATGCCGCCCTTTCTGCGCGGTTACTCAGGGACTTACCTCGAGGCCAGGACTCACGTTGAGTTTCCCTTTAGCTCTAGAGCGTGGCAGGATGAGCTCCACCCCGGCCATCGAAGCACCCGGCTTAGCTAGACAAAACTCATTTTCTTCCCAGAGCCATGCCTACAGCGGCTAGTGGCCTGTCAACAGCAGTCAATTTCAAGTAGCTTCAAGGCAGCATGAATGGAGCTTTCAAAATGGGAAAGCAAGGCTAGTTCCATCAGGCCCCCATTTCCGCGGGCACACGCAGCATACATCCCTGTGCTTTCTAACAAGTCCAAAGAGACACAGGTTACCCAGTGGTTCCTTCCCTGAATCAACTCCTCGAAGCAGGGTGTTCCACATCTAGCGAACTGCCTCAACCAAGGAACGCCCCAGCTAGGCCTCCGGGCCCGTGGCTCTTCAAAAGCCTCCAGTGTTACACGAAGAACTGGGCTTTAGTTGCAGTGGGAACGCAAGCCGACTCTCCTGGAGGCAAGGTGACTTCAGGCAGGAGGTCCGAGATGGAATGCGAAGCCGAGGGTTTTTCTCAGTGCAGCTCGGACTACGGCAATGAGTCAGACTTGCACGGTATGTTGGACCTGCTAAAATGGTGTTCGTCGACCTGTGGGAGTATTGAGGAAACCAAGCTGTCCCAAGAAAGACTGCAGTGTGTTGCCCTACACTCGGCATACACAGAGTGGCTCCGAAGGGCTACGGGCCTGGATGTGGCTTAGCAGGCCCATGGGGTCCTGGGGGTACTCAATCTTCTTGCAGGGAATAGGGTGCCCACGCGGGGCTCCTAGATGACCTGCAAAGCGTACTGACATTAAAATAACGCAGAACAGCGGCTACGGCCTCATGGAAAGTACTGCATGCCTCCGCTTCTGCATGGCAATTCAGGGCCTTACCTCGAGGCAAGTGCTCTCGCTGAGTGTCCCGTTAGCAACACAGCACGGTAGAATGCTGACTTTCTCCTCGAGCAGAGTGACTTCAGGTACGAGGTCCTCGAAGAATCCTAAGCAGAGTGTTTTCTCATGGCAGCTCAGACGGGGGCCATGACGAACACTTCCATGGCACGTCGCACTGGCTAGAAATATAGTCCTGAGGCTGTTCCAGTGCTCTGGAAATGTAGCTCTCCTTAAGGAACGTGTAGTGTGTTTCCCCATCACTCTGCATACACAGAGGGCCTCCGAGGGACCGACATTTGGGCCTCGATGTTGCTCAGCAGGCCCACAGGGGTCTGGAGGCACTCAGGGATCCTGGAGGGAAAATGATGCACACCCGAGGGTCCTAAGAGTCCTGGAAAGGGTACTTCCTTTAAAATAAAGCAGAGCAGGGGCTTCCGTGGTGGCGCACTGGTTGACAATCTGCCTTCCAGTGCAGGGGACACGGGTTCTAGCCCTGGTCTGGGAGGATCACACATGTCGCGGAGCAACTGGGCCCGCGAGCCACACTACTGACCCTGCGCATCTGGAGCCTGTGCTTCGCAACGAGAGAGGCCGCGAGACTGAGAGGCCCACGCACCGCGATGAAGAGCGGCCCCCACTTACCGCAACTGGGGAGAGCCCTAGCACAGAAACGAAGACCCAACATAGCAATCAATCATTCAATCAATCTTAAAACAACAATAAAAAATTTAAAAAATAAAATAAAATAAAGCAGAACAGCGACTAATACCTCATGGAAACAGCTGCATGCCACCCTTTCTGCGCGGTTACTCAGGGACTTACCTCGAGGCCAGGACTCACGTTGAGTTTCCCTTTAGCTCTAGAGCGTGGCAGGATGAGCTCCACCCCGGCCATCGAAGCACCCGGCTTAGCTAGACAAAACTCATTTTCTTCCCAGACCCATGCCTACAGCGGCTAGTGGCCTGTCAACAGCAGTCATTTTCAAGTAGCTTCAAGGCAGCATGAATGGAGCTTTCAAAATGGGAAAGCAAGGCTAGTTCCATCAGGCCCCCATTTCCGCGGGCACACGCAGCATACATCCCTGTGCTTTCTAACAAGTCCAAAGAGACACATGTTACCAAGTGGTTACTTCCCTGAATCCACTCCTCGAAGCAGGGTGTACTGCATCTAGTGAACTGCCTCCACCAAGGAAAGCCCCAGCTAGGCCTCCGGGCCCGTGGCTCTTCAAAAGCCTGCAGTGTTACCCGAGAAAGTGGGCTTTAGTTGCAGTTGGAAAGCAAGCCGACATTCTCCTCGAGGCAGGGTGACTTCAGACACGGGGTCCCAGATGGAATACGAAGCCGAGGGTTTTTCTCAGTGCAGCTCACACTAGGGCAATGAGTCAGACTTGCACGGCACGTTGGACCTGCTAGAACAGTGTTCGTGGACCTGTGGGAGTGCTGGGGAAATCAAGCTGTCCCAAGAAAGACTGCAGTCTGTTGCCCTACGCTCGGCATACACAGACTGGCTCCGAAGGGCTACGGGCCTGGATGTGGCTTAGCGGGCCCATGGGGGCCTGAGGGTCCTCAGTGTTCTTGCAGGGAATAGGGTGCCCACGCGAGGCTCCTAGATGTCCTGCAAAGCGTACTGACGTTAAAATAATGCAGAGCAACGGCTATGGCCTCCTGGAAACTGCTGCACGCCTCCGCTTCTGCATGGCAATTCAGGGCCTTACCTCGAGGCAAGTGCTCTCGCTGAGTGTCCCGTTAGCGCCACAGCATGGTAGGATGCTGACTTTCTCCTCGAGCAGAGTGACTTCAGGTACGAGGTCCTCGAAGAATCCTAAGCAGAGTGTTTTCTCATGGAAGCTCAGACGGGGGCTGTGACGAACACTTCCATGGCACGTCGCACTGGGTAGAAATGTGGTCCTGAGGCTGTTCCAGTGCTCTGGAAATGTAGCTCTCCTTAAAGAACGAGCAGCGTGTTGCCCACCACTCGGCATACACAGAGGGCCTCCGAGGGACCGACCTTTGGGCCTCGATGCTGCTCAGCAAGCCCACAGGGGTCTGGAGGTACTCAGGGATCTTGGAGGGAAAATGATGCACACCCGAGGGGCCTAGGAGTCCTGAAAAGGGTACTTCCTTTAAAATAAAGCAGAACAGGGGCTTCTCTGGTGGCGCAGTGGTTGAGAATCTGCCTGCCAATGCAGGGCACACGGGTTCGAGCCCTGGTCTGGGAGGATTCCACATGCCGTGAGGCAACTGGGCCCGTGAGCCACAACTACTGACCCTGCGCCTCTGGAGCCTGTGCTCCGCAACACGGGAGGCCGCGAGACTGAGAGGCCCACGCACCGCGATGAAGAGTGGCCCCCACTTACCGCAACTGGGGAGAGCCCTAGCACAGAAACGAAGACCCAACATAGCAATCAATCAATCAATCAATCAATCTTAAAACAACAATAAAAAATTAAAAAAATAAAATAAAATAAAGCAGAACAGCGACTAATACCTCATGGAAACAGCTGCATGCCGCCCTTTCTGCGCGGTTACTCAGGGACTTACCTCGAGGCCAGGACTCACGTTGAGTTTCCCTTTAGCTCTAGAGCGTGGCAGGATGAGCTCCACCCCGGCCATCGAAGCACCCGGCTTAGCTAGACAAAACTCATTTTCTTCCCAGAGCCATGCCTACAGCGGCTAGTGGCCTGTCAACAGCAGTCAATTTCAAGTAGCTTCAAGGCAGCATGAATGGAGCTTTCAAAATGGGAAAGCAAGGCTAGTTCCATCAGGCCCCCATTTCCGCGGGCACACGCAGCATACATCCCTGTGCTTTCTAACAAGTCCAAAGAGACACAGGTTACCCAGTGGTTCCTTCCCTGAATCAACTCCTCGAAGCAGGGTGTTCCACATCTAGCGAACTGCCTCAACCAAGGAACGCCCCAGCTAGGCCTCCGGGCCCGTGGCTCTTCAAAAGCCTCCAGTGTTACACGAAGAACTGGGCTTTAGTTGCAGTGGGAACGCAAGCCGACTCTCCTGGAGGCAAGGTGACTTCAGGCAGGAGGTCCGAGATGGAATGCGAAGCCGAGGGTTTTTCTCAGTGCAGCTCGGACTACGGCAATGAGTCAGACTTGCACGGTATGTTGGACCTGCTAAAATGGTGTTCGTCGACCTGTGGGAGTATTGAGGAAACCAAGCTGTGCCAAGAAAGACTGCAGTGTGTTGCCCTACACTCGGCATACACAGAGTGGCTCCGAAGGGCTACGGGCCTGGATGTGGCTTAGCAGGCCCATGGGGTCCTGGGGGTACTCAATCTTCTTGCAGGGAATAGGGTGCCCACGCGGGGCTCCTAGATGACCTGCAAAGCGTACTGACATTAAAATAACGCAGAACAGCGGCTACGGCCTCATGGAAAGTACTGCATGCCTCCGCTTCTGCATGGCAATTCAGGGCCTTACCTCGAGGCAAGTGCTCTCGCTGAGTGTCCCGTTAGCAACACAGCACGGTAGAATGCTGACTTTCTCCTCGAGCAGAGTGACTTCAGGTACGAGGTCCTCGAAGAATCCTAAGCAGAGTGTTTTCTCATGGCAGCTCAGACGGGGGCCATGACGAACACTTCCATGGCACGTCGCACTGGCTAGAAATATAGTCCTGAGGCTGTTCCAGTGCTCTGGAAATGTAGCTCTCCTTAAGGAACGTGTAGTGTGTTTCCCCATCACTCGGCATACACAGAGGGCCTCCGAGGGACCGACCTTTGGGCCTCGATGTTGCTCAGCAGGCCCACAGGGGTCTGGAGGCACTCAGGGATCCTGGAGGGAAAATGATGCACACCCGAGGGTCCTAAGAGTCCTGGAAAGGGTACTTCCTTTAAAATAAAGCAGAGCAGGGGCTTCCGTGGTGGCGCACTGGTTGACAATCTGCCTTCCAGTGCAGGGGACACGGGTTCTAGCCCTGGTCTGGGAGGATCACACATGTCGCGGAGCAACTGGGCCCGCGAGCCACACTACTGACCCTGCGCGTCTGGAGCCTGTGCTTCGCAACGAGAGAGGCCGCGAGACTGAGAGGCCCACGCACCGCGATGAAGAGCGGCCCCCACTTACCGCAACTGGGGAGAGCCCTAGCACAGAAACGAAGACCCAACATAGCAATCAATCATTCAATCAATCTTAAAACAACAATAAAAAATTTAAAAAATAAAATAAAATAAAGCAGAACAGCGACTAATACCTCATGGAAACAGCTGCATGCCACCCTTTCTGCGCGGTTACTCAGGGACTTACCTCGAGGCCAGTACTCACGTTGAGTTTCCCTTTAGCTCTAGAGCGTGGCAGGATGAGCTCCACCCCGGCCATCGAAGCACCCGGCTTAGCTAGACAAAACTCATTTTCTTCCCAGACCCATGCCTACAGCGGCTAGTGGCCTGTCAACAGCAGTCAATTTCAAGTAGCTTCAAGGCAGCATGAATGGAGCTTTCAAAATGGGAAAGCAAGGCTAGTTCCATCAGGCCCCCATTTCCGCGGGCACACGCAGCATACATCCCTGTGCTTTCTAACAAGTCCAAAGAGACACATGTTACCAAGTGGTTACTTCCCTGAATCCACTCCTCGAAGCAGGGTGTACTGCATCTAGTGAACTGCCTCCACCAAGGAAAGCCCCAGCTAGGCCTCCGGGCCCGTGGCTCTTCAAAAGCCTGCAGTGTTACCCGAGAAAGTGGGCTTTAGTTGCAGTTGGAAAGCAAGCCGACATTCTCCTCGAGGCAGGGTGACTTCAGACACGGGGTCCCAGATGGAATACGAAGCCGAGGGTTTTTCTCAGTGCAGCTCACACTAGGGCAATGAGTCAGACTTGCACGGCACGTTGGACCTGCTAGAACAGTGTTCGTGGACCTGTGGGAGTGCTGGGGAAATCAAGCTGTCCCAAGAAAGACTGCAGTCTGTTTCCCTACACCCGGCATACACAGAGTGGCTCCGAAGGGCTACGGGCCTGGATGTGGCTTAGCAGGCCCATGGGGGCCTGAGGGTACTCAGTGTTCTTGCAGGGAAAAGGGTGCCCACGCGAGGCTCCTAGATGTCCTGTAAAGCATACTGACGTTAAAATAATGCAGAGCAACCGCTATGGGCTCCTGGAAACTGCTGCACACCTCCGCTTCTGCATGGCAATTCAGGGCCTTACCTTGAGACAACTGCTGACGCTGAGTGTCCCGTTAGGGACACAGCATGGTAGGATGCTGACTTTCTCCTCGAGCAGAGTGACTTCAGGTACGAGGTCCTCGAAGAATCCTAAGCAGAGTGTTTTCTTATGGCAGCTCAGACGGGGGCCATGACGAACACTTCCATGGCACGTCGCACTGGGTAGAAATGTGGTCCTGAGACTGTTCCAGTGCTCTGGAAATGTAGCTCTCCTTAAAGAACGAGCAGCGTGTTGCCCACCACTCGGCATACACAGAGGGCCTCCGAGGGACCGACCTTTGGGCCTCGATGCTGCTCAGCAAGCCCACAGGGGTCTGGAGGTACTCAGGGATCTTGGAGGGAAAATGATGCACACCCGAGGGGCCTAGGAGTCCTGAAAAGGGTACTTCCTTTAAAATAAAGCAGAACAGGGGCTTCTCTGGTGGCGCAGTGGTTGAGAATCTGCCTGCCAATGCAGGGCACACGGGTTCGAGCCCTGGTCTGGGAGGATTCCACATGCCGTGGGGCAACTGGGCCCGTGAGCCACAACTACTGACCCTGCGCCTCTGGAGCCTGTGCTCCGCAACACGGGAGGCCGCGAGACTGAGAGGCCCACGCACCGCGATGAAGAGTGGCCCCCACTTACCGCAACTGGGGAGAGCCCTAGCACAGAAACGAAGACCCAACATAGCAATCAATCAATCAATCAATCAATCTTAAAACAACAATAAAAAATTAAAAAAATAAAATAAAATAAAGCAGAACAGCGACTAATACCTCATGGAAACAGCTGCATGCCGCCCTTTCTGCGCGGTTACTCAGGGACTTACCTCGAGGCCAGGACTCACGTTGAGTTTCCCTTTAGCTCTAGAGCGTGGCAGGATGAGTTCCACCCCGGCCATCGAAGCACCCGGCTTAGCTAGACAAAACTCATTTTCTTCCCAGAGCCATGCCTACAGCGGCTAGTGGCCTGTCAACAGCAGTCAATTTCAAGTAGCTTCAAGGCAGCATGAATGGAGCTTTCAAAATGGGAAAGCAAGGCTAGTTCCATCAGGCCCCCATTTCCGCGGGCACACGCAGCATACATCCCTGTGCTTTCTAACAAGTCCAAAGAGACACAGGTTACCCAGTGGTTCCTTCCCTGAATCAACTCCTCGAAGCAGGGTGTTCCACATCTAGCGAACTGCCTCAACCAAGGAACGCCCCAGCTAGGCCTCCGGGCCCGTGGCTCTTCAAAAGCCTCCAGTGTTACACGAAGAACTGGGCTTTAGTTGCAGTGGGAACGCAAGCCGACTCTCCTGGAGGCAAGGTGACTTCAGGCAGGAGGTCCGAGATGGAATGCGAAGCCGAGGGTTTTTCTCAGTGCAGCTCGGACTACGGCAATGAGTCAGACTTGCACGGTATGTTGGACCTGCTAAAATGGTGTTCGTCGACCTGTGGGAGTATTGAGGAAACCAAGCTGTCCCAAGAAAGACTGCAGTGTGTTGCCCTACACTCGGCATACACAGAGTGGCTCCGAAGGGCTACGGGCCTGGATGTGGCTTAGCAGGCCCATGGGGTCCTGGGGGTACTCAATCTTCTTGCAGGGAATAGGGTGCCCACGCGGGGCTCCTAGATGACCTGCAAAGCGTACTGACATTAAAATAACGCAGAACAGCGGCTACGGCCTCATGGAAAGTACTGCATGCCTCCGCTTCTGCATGGCAATTCAGGGCCTTACCTCGAGGCAAGTGCTCTCGCTGAGTGTCCCGTTAGCAACACAGCACGGTAGAATGCTGACTTTCTCCTCGAGCAGAGTGACTTCAGGTACGAGGTCCTCGAAGAATCCTAAGCAGAGTGTTTTCTCATGGCAGCTCAGACGGGGGCCATGACGAACACTTCCATGGCACGTCGCACTGGCTAGAAATATAGTCCTGAGGCTGTTCCAGTGCTCTGGAAATGTAGCTCTCCTTAAGGAACGTGTAGTGTGTTTCCCCATCACTCGGCATACACAGAGGGCCTCCGAGGGACCGACCTTTGGGCCTCGATGCTGCTCAGCAAGCCCACAGGGGTCTGGAGGTACTCAGGGATCTTGGAGGGAAAATGATGCACACCCGAGGGGCCTAGGAGTCCTGAAAAGGGTACTTCCTTTAAAATAAAGCAGAACAGGGGCTTCTCTGGTGGCGCAGTGGTTGAGAATCTGCCTGCCAATGCAGGGCACACGGGTTCGAGCCCTGGTCTGGGAGGATTCCACATGCCGTGAGGCAACTGGGCCCGTGAGCCACAACTACTGACCCTGCGCCTCTGGAGCCTGTGCTCCGCAACACGGGAGGCCGCGAGACTGAGAGGCCCACGCACCGCGATGAAGAGTGGCCCCCACTTACCGCAACTGGGGAGAGCCCTAGCACAGAAACGAAGACCCAACATAGCAATCAATCAATCAATCAATCAATCTTAAAACAACAATAAAAAATTAAAAAAATAAAATAAAATAAAGCAGAACAGCGACTAATACCTCATGGAAACAGCTGCATGCCGCCCTTTCTGCGCGGTTACTCAGGGACTTACCTCGAGGCCAGGACTCACGTTGAGTTTCCCTTTAGCTCTAGAGCGTGGCAGGATGAGCTCCACCCCGGCCATCGAAGCACCCGGCTTAGCTAGACAAAACTCATTTTCTTCCCAGAGCCATGCCTACAGCGGCTAGTGGCCTGTCAACAGCAGTCAATTTCAAGTAGCTTCAAGGCAGCATGAATGGAGCTTTCAAAATGGGAAAGCAAGGCTAGTTCCATCAGGCCCCCATTTCCGCGGGCACACGCAGCATACATCCCTGTGCTTTCTAACAAGTCCAAAGAGACACAGGTTACCCAGTGGTTCCTTCCCTGAATCAACTCCTCGAAGCAGGGTGTTCCACATCTAGCGAACTGCCTCAACCAAGGAACGCCCCAGCTAGGCCTCCGGGCCCGTGGCTCTTCAAAAGCCTCCAGTGTTACACGAAGAACTGGGCTTTAGTTGCAGTGGGAACGCAAGCCGACTCTCCTGGAGGCAAGGTGACTTCAGGCAGGAGGTCCGAGATGGAATGCGAAGCCGAGGGTTTTTCTCAGTGCAGCTCGGACTACGGCAATGAGTCAGACTTGCACGGTATGTTGGACCTGCTAAAATGGTGTTCGTCGACCTGTGGGAGTATTGAGGAAACCAAGCTGTCCCAAGAAAGACTGCAGTGTGTTGCCCTACACTCGGCATACACAGAGTGGCTCCGAAGGGCTACGGGCCTGGATGTGGCTTAGCAGGCCCATGGGGTCCTGGGGGTACTCAATCTTCTTGCAGGGAATAGGGTGCCCACGCGGGGCTCCTAGATGACCTGCAAAGCGTACTGACATTAAAATAACGCAGAACAGCGGCTACGGCCTCATGGAAAGTACTGCATGCCTCCGCTTCTGCATGGCAATTCAGGGCCTTACCTCGAGGCAAGTGCTCTCGCTGAGTGTCCCGTTAGCAACACAGCACGGTAGAATGCTGACTTTCTCCTCGAGCAGAGTGACTTCAGGTACGAGGTCCTCGAAGAATCCTAAGCAGAGTGTTTTCTCATGGCAGCTCAGACGGGGGCCATGACGAACACTTCCATGGCACGTCGCACTGGCTAGAAATATAGTCCTGAGGCTGTTCCAGTGCTCTGGAAATGTAGCTCTCCTTAAGGAACGTGTAGTGTGTTTCCCCATCACTCTGCATACACAGAGGGCCTCCGAGGGACCGACATTTGGGCCTCGATGTTGCTCAGCAGGCCCACAGGGGTCTGGAGGCACTCAGGGATCCTGGAGGGAAAATGATGCACACCCGAGGGTCCTAAGAGTCCTGGAAAGGGTACTTCCTTTAAAATAAAGCAGAGCAGGGGCTTCCGTGGTGGCGCACTGGTTGACAATCTGCCTTCCAGTGCAGGGGACACGGGTTCTAGCCCTGGTCTGGGAGGATCACACATGTCGCGGAGCAACTGGGCCCGCGAGCCACACTACTGACCCTGCGCATCTGGAGCCTGTGCTTCGCAACGAGAGAGGCCGCGAGACTGAGAGGCCCACGCACCGCGATGAAGAGCGGCCCCCACTTACCGCAACTGGGGAGAGCCCTAGCACAGAAACGAAGACCCAACATAGCAATCAATCATTCAATCAATCTTAAAACAACAATAAAAAATTTAAAAAATAAAATAAAATAAAGCAGAACAGCGACTAATACCTCATGGAAACAGCTGCATGCCACCCTTTCTGCGCGGTTACTCAGGGACTTACCTCGAGGCCAGGACTCACGTTGAGTTTCCCTTTAGCTCTAGAGCGTGGCAGGATGAGCTCCACCCCGGCCATCGAAGCACCCGGCTTAGCTAGACAAAACTCATTTTCTTCCCAGACCCATGCCTACAGCGGCTAGTGGCCTGTCAACAGCAGTCATTTTCAAGTAGCTTCAAGGCAGCATGAATGGAGCTTTCAAAATGGGAAAGCAAGGCTAGTTCCATCAGGCCCCCATTTCCGCGGGCACACGCAGCATACATCCCTGTGCTTTCTAACAAGTCCAAAGAGACACATGTTACCAAGTGGTTACTTCCCTGAATCCACTCCTCGAAGCAGGGTGTACTGCATCTAGTGAACTGCCTCCACCAAGGAAAGCCCCAGCTAGGCCTCCGGGCCCGTGGCTCTTCAAAAGCCTGCAGTGTTACCCGAGAAAGTGGGCTTTAGTTGCAGTTGGAAAGCAAGCCGACATTCTCCTCGAGGCAGGGTGACTTCAGACACGGGGTCCCAGATGGAATACGAAGCCGAGGGTTTTTCTCAGTGCAGCTCACACTAGGGCAATGAGTCAGACTTGCACGGCACGTTGGACCTGCTAGAACAGTGTTCGTGGACCTGTGGGAGTGCTGGGGAAATCAAGCTGTCCCAAGAAAGACTGCAGTCTGTTGCCCTACGCTCGGCATACACAGACTGGCTCCGAAGGGCTACGGGCCTGGATGTGGCTTAGCGGGCCCATGGGGGCCTGAGGGTCCTCAGTGTTCTTGCAGGGAATAGGGTGCCCACGCGAGGCTCCTAGATGTCCTGCAAAGCGTACTGACGTTAAAATAATGCAGAGCAACGGCTATGGCCTCCTGGAAACTGCTGCACGCCTCCGCTTCTGCATGGCAATTCAGGGCCTTACCTCGAGGCAAGTGCTCTCGCTGAGTGTCCCGTTAGCGCCACAGCATGGTAGGATGCTGACTTTCTCCTCGAGCAGAGTGACTTCAGGTACGAGGTCCTCGAAGAATCCTAAGCAGAGTGTTTTCTCATGGAAGCTCAGACGGGGGCTGTGACGAACACTTCCATGGCACGTCGCACTGGGTAGAAATGTGGTCCTGAGGCTGTTCCAGTGCTCTGGAAATGTAGCTCTCCTTAAAGAACGAGCAGCGTGTTGCCCACCACTCGGCATACACAGAGGGCCTCCGAGGGACCGACCTTTGGGCCTCGATGCTGCTCAGCAAGCCCACAGGGGTCTGGAGGTACTCAGGGATCTTGGAGGGAAAATGATGCACACCCGAGGGGCCTAGGAGTCCTGAAAAGGGTACTTCCTTTAAAATAAAGCAGAACAGGGGCTTCTCTGGTGGCGCAGTGGTTGAGAATCTGCCTGCCAATGCAGGGCACACGGGTTCGAGCCCTGGTCTGGGAGGATTCCACATGCCGTGAGGCAACTGGGCCCGTGAGCCACAACTACTGACCCTGCGCCTCTGGAGCCTGTGCTCCGCAACACGGGAGGCCGCGAGACTGAGAGGCCCACGCACCGCGATGAAGAGTGGCCCCCACTTACCGCAACTGGGGAGAGCCCTAGCACAGAAACGAAGACCCAACATAGCAATCAATCAATCAATCAATCAATCTTAAAACAACAATAAAAAATTAAAAAAATAAAATAAAATAAAGCAGAACAGCGACTAATACCTCATGGAAACAGCTGCATGCCGCCCTTTCTGCGCGGTTACTCAGGGACTTACCTCGAGGCCAGGACTCACGTTGAGTTTCCCTTTAGCTCTAGAGCGTGGCAGGATGAGCTCCACCCCGGCCATCGAAGCACCCGGCTTAGCTAGACAAAACTCATTTTCTTCCCAGACCCATGCCTACAGCGGCTAGTGGCCTGTCAACAGCAGTCAATTTCAAGTAGCTTCAAGGCAGCATGAATGGAGCTTTCAAAATGGGAAAGCAAGGCTAGTTCCATCAGGCCCCCATTTCCGCGGGCACACGCAGCATACATCCCTGTGCTTTCTAACAAGTCCAAAGAGACACAGGTTACCCAGTGGTTCCTTCCCTGAATCAACTCCTCGAAGCAGGGTGTTCCACATCTAGCGAACTGCCTCAACCAAGGAACGCCCCAGCTAGGCCTCCGGGCCCGTGGCTCTTCAAAAGCCTCCAGTGTTACACGAAGAACTGGGCTTTAGTTGCAGTGGGAACGCAAGCCGACTCTCCTGGAGGCAAGGTGACTTCAGGCAGGAGGTCCGAGATGGAATGCGAAGCCGAGGGTTTTTCTCAGTGCAGCTCGGACTACGGCAATGAGTCAGACTTGCACGGTATGTTGGACCTGCTAAAATGGTGTTCGTCGACCTGTGGGAGTATTGAGGAAACCAAGCTGTGCCAAGAAAGACTGCAGTGTGTTGCCCTACACTCGGCATACACAGAGTGGCTCCGAAGGGCTACGGGCCTGGATGTGGCTTAGCAGGCCCATGGGGTCCTGGGGGTACTCAATCTTCTTGCAGGGAATAGGGTGCCCACGCGGGGCTCCTAGATGACCTGCAAAGCGTACTGACATTAAAATAACGCAGAACAGCGGCTACGGCCTCATGGAAAGTACTGCATGCCTCCGCTTCTGCATGGCAATTCAGGGCCTTACCTCGAGGCAAGTGCTCTCGCTGAGTGTCCCGTTAGCAACACAGCACGGTAGAATGCTGACTTTCTCCTCGAGCAGAGTGACTTCAGGTACGAGGTCCTCGAAGAATCCTAAGCAGAGTGTTTTCTCATGGCAGCTCAGACGGGGGCCATGACGAACACTTCCATGGCACGTCGCACTGGCTAGAAATATAGTCCTGAGGCTGTTCCAGTGCTCTGGAAATGTAGCTCTCCTTAAGGAACGTGTAGTGTGTTTCCCCATCACTCGGCATACACAGAGGGCCTCCGAGGGACCGACCTTTGGGCCTCGATGTTGCTCAGCAGGCCCACAGGGGTCTGGAGGCACTCAGGGATCCTGGAGGGAAAATGATGCACACCCGAGGGTCCTAAGAGTCCTGGAAAGGGTACTTCCTTTAAAATAAAGCAGAGCAGGGGCTTCCGTGGTGGCGCACTGGTTGACAATCTGCCTTCCAGTGCAGGGGACACGGGTTCTAGCCCTGGTCTGGGAGGATCACACATGTCGCGGAGCAACTGGGCCCGCGAGCCACACTACTGACCCTGCGCGTCTGGAGCCTGTGCTTCGCAACGAGAGAGGCCGCGAGACTGAGAGGCCCACGCACCGCGATGAAGAGCGGCCCCCACTTACCGCAACTGGGGAGAGCCCTAGCACAGAAACGAAGACCCAACATAGCAATCAATCATTCAATCAATCTTAAAACAACAATAAAAAATTTAAAAAATAAAATAAAATAAAGCAGAACAGCGACTAATACCTCATGGAAACAGCTGCATGCCACCCTTTCTGCGCGGTTACTCAGGGACTTACCTCGAGGCCAGTACTCACGTTGAGTTTCCCTTTAGCTCTAGAGCGTGGCAGGATGAGCTCCACCCCGGCCATCGAAGCACCCGGCTTAGCTAGACAAAACTCATTTTCTTCCCAGACCCATGCCTACAGCGGCTAGTGGCCTGTCAACAGCAGTCAATTTCAAGTAGCTTCAAGGCAGCATGAATGGAGCTTTCAAAATGGGAAAGCAAGGCTAGTTCCATCAGGCCCCCATTTCCGCGGGCACACGCAGCATACATCCCTGTGCTTTCTAACAAGTCCAAAGAGACACATGTTACCAAGTGGTTACTTCCCTGAATCCACTCCTCGAAGCAGGGTGTACTGCATCTAGTGAACTGCCTCCACCAAGGAAAGCCCCAGCTAGGCCTCCGGGCCCGTGGCTCTTCAAAAGCCTGCAGTGTTACCCGAGAAAGTGGGCTTTAGTTGCAGTTGGAAAGCAAGCCGACATTCTCCTCGAGGCAGGGTGACTTCAGACACGGGGTCCCAGATGGAATACGAAGCCGAGGGTTTTTCTCAGTGCAGCTCACACTAGGGCAATGAGTCAGACTTGCACGGCACGTTGGACCTGCTAGAACAGTGTTCGTGGACCTGTGGGAGTGCTGGGGAAATCAAGCTGTCCCAAGAAAGACTGCAGTCTGTTTCCCTACACCCGGCATACACAGAGTGGCTCCGAAGGGCTACGGGCCTGGATGTGGCTTAGCAGGCCCATGGGGGCCTGAGGGTACTCAGTGTTCTTGCAGGGAAAAGGGTGCCCACGCGAGGCTCCTAGATGTCCTGTAAAGCATACTGACGTTAAAATAATGCAGAGCAACCGCTATGGGCTCCTGGAAACTGCTGCACACCTCCGCTTCTGCATGGCAATTCAGGGCCTTACCTTGAGACAACTGCTGACGCTGAGTGTCCCGTTAGGGACACAGCATGGTAGGATGCTGACTTTCTCCTCGAGCAGAGTGACTTCAGGTACGAGGTCCTCGAAGAATCCTAAGCAGAGTGTTTTCTTATGGCAGCTCAGACGGGGGCCATGACGAACACTTCCATGGCACGTCGCACTGGGTAGAAATGTGGTCCTGAGACTGTTCCAGTGCTCTGGAAATATAGCTCTCCTTAAAGAACGAGCAGCGTGTTGCCCATCACTCGGCATACACAGAGGGCCTCCGAGGGACCGACCTTTGGGCCTCGATGTTGCTCAGCAAGCCCACAGGGGTCTGGAGGTACTCACGGATCTTGGAGGGAAAATGATGCACACCCGAGGGGCCTAGGAGTCCTGGAAAGGGTACTTCCTTTAAAATAAAGCAGAACAGGGGCTTCCCTGGGGGCGCAGTGGTTGAGAATCTGCCTGCCAATGCAGGGCACACGGGTTCGAGCCCTGGTCTGGGAGGATTCCACATGCCGTGGGGCAACGGGGCACGTGAGCCACAACTACTGAGCCTGCGCCTCTGGAGCCTGTGCTCCGCAACACGGGAGGCCGCGAGACTGAGAGGCCCACGCACCGCGATGAAGAGCGGCCCCCACTTACCGCAACTGGGGAGAGCCCTAGCACAGAAACGAAGACCCAACATAGCAATCAATCAATCAATCAATCAATCTTAAAACAACAATAAAAAATTAAAAAAATAAAATAAAATAAAGCAGAACAGCGACTAATACCTCATGGAAACAGCTGCATGCCGCCCTTTCTGCGCGGTTACTCAGGGACTTACCTCGAGGCCAGGACTCACGTTGAGTTTCCCTTTAGCTCTAGAGCGTGGCAGGATGAGCTCCACCCCGGCCATCGAAGCACCGGCTTAGCTAGAAAAAACTCAATCTCTTCCCACAGCCATGCCTACAGTGGCTAGTGGCCTGTCAACAGCAGTCAATTTCAAGTAGCTTCAAGGCACCATGAATGGAGCTTTCAAAATGGGAAAGCAAGAATAGTTCCATTAGGCCCCCATTTCCATGGGCACACGCAGCAGGCATCCCTGTGCTTTCTAACAAGTCCAAAGAGACACAGGTTTCCCAGTGGTTCCTTCCCTGAATCAACTCCTCGAAGCAGGGTGTACTGCATCTAGCGAACTGCCTCAACCAAGGAAAGCCCCAGCTAGGCCTCCGGTCCCGTGGCTCTTCAAAACCCTGCAGTGTTACCCGAGAAACTGGGCTTTAATTGCAGTTGGAAAGCAAGCCGACACTCTCCTGGAGGCAGGATGACTTCAGACACGGGGTCCCAGATGGAATACGAAGCCGAGGGTTTTTCTCAGTGCAGCTCAGACTAGGGCAATGAGTCAGACTTGCACGGCACGTTGGACCTGCTAGAACAGTGTTCGTGGACCTGTGGG
Source organism: Eschrichtius robustus (assembly GCF_028021215.1). NCBI lineage: Eukaryota > Metazoa > Chordata > Mammalia > Artiodactyla > Eschrichtiidae > Eschrichtius > Eschrichtius robustus. The sequence goes on from NC_090826.1 coordinate 229,578, forward strand.
AGTGCTGGGGAAATCAAGCTGTCCCAAGAAAGACTGCAGTCTGTTGCCCTACGCTCGGCATACACAGACTGGCTCCGAAGGGCTACGGGCCTGGATGTGGCTTAGCGGGCCCATGGGGGCCTGAGGGTCCTCAGTGTTCTTGCAGGGAATAGGGTGCCCACGCGAGGCTCCTAGATGTCCTGCAAAGCGTACTGACGTTAAAATAATGCAGAGCAACGGCTATGGCCTCCTGGAAACTGCTGCACGCCTCCGCTTCTGCATGGCAATTCAGGGCCTTACCTCGAGGCAAGTGCTCTCGCTGAGTGTCCCGTTAGCGCCACAGCATGGTAGGATGCTGACTTTCTCCTCGAGCAGAGTGACTTCAGGTACGAGGTCCTCGAAGAATCCTAAGCAGAGTGTTTTCTCATGGCAGCTCAGACGGGGGCTGTGACGAACACTTCCATGGCACGTCGCACTGGGTAGAAATGTGGTCCTGAGGCTGTTCCAGTGCTCTGGAAATGTAGCTCTCCTTAAAGAACGAGCAGCGTGTTGCCCACCACTCGGCATACACAGAGGGCCTCCGAGGGACCGACCTTTGGGCCTCGATGCTGCTCAGCAAGCCCACAGGGGTCTGGAGGTACTCAGGGATCTTGGAGGGAAAATGATGCACACCCGAGGGGCCTAGGAGTCCTGAAAAGGGTACTTCCTTTAAAATAAAGCAGAACAGGGGCTTCTCTGGTGGCGCAGTGGTTGAGAATCTGCCTGCCAATGCAGGGCACACGGGTTCGAGCCCTGGTCTGGGAGGATTCCACATGCCGTGAGGCAACTGGGCCCGTGAGCCACAACTACTGACCCTGCGCCTCTGGAGCCTGTGCTCCGCAACACGGGAGGCCGCGAGACTGAGAGGCCCACGCACCGCGATGAAGAGTGGCCCCCACTTACCGCAACTGGGGAGAGCCCTAGCACAGAAACGAAGACCCAACATAGCAATCAATCAATCAATCAATCAATCTTAAAACAACAATAAAAAATTAAAAAAATAAAATAAAATAAAGCAGAACAGCGACTAATACCTCATGGAAACAGCTGCATGCCGCCCTTTCTGCGCGGTTACTCAGGGACTTACCTCGAGGCCAGGACTCACGTTGAGTTTCCCTTTAGCTCTAGAGCGTGGCAGGATGAGCTCCACCCCGGCCATCGAAGCACCCGGCTTAGCTAGACAAAACTCATTTTCTTCCCAGAGCCATGCCTACAGCGGCTAGTGGCCTGTCAACAGCAGTCAATTTCAAGTAGCTTCAAGGCAGCATGAATGGAGCTTTCAGAATGGGAAAGCAAGGCTAGTTCCATCAGGCCCCCATTTCCGCGGGCACACGCAGCATACATCCCTGTGCTTTCTAACAAGTCCAAAGAGACACAGGTTACCCAGTGGTTCCTTCCCTGAATCAACTCCTCGAAGCAGGGTGTTCCACATCTAGCGAACTGCCTCAACCAAGGAACGCCCCAGCTAGGCCTCCGGGCCCGTGGCTCTTCAAAAGCCTCCAGTGTTACACGAAGAACTGGGCTTTAGTTGCAGTGGGAACGCAAGCCGACTCTCCTGGAGGCAAGGTGACTTCAGGCAGGAGGTCCGAGATGGAATGCGAAGCCGAGGGTTTTTCTCAGTGCAGCTCGGACTACGGCAATGAGTCAGACTTGCACGGTATGTTGGACCTGCTAAAATGGTGTTCGTCGACCTGTGGGAGTATTGAGGAAACCAAGCTGTCCCAAGAAAGACTGCAGTGTGTTGCCCTACACTCGGCATACACAGAGTGGCTCCGAAGGGCTACGGGCCTGGATGTGGCTTAGCAGGCCCATGGGGTCCTGGGGGTACTCAATCTTCTTGCAGGGAATAGGGTGCCCACGCGGGGCTCCTAGATGACCTGCAAAGCGTACTGACATTAAAATAACGCAGAACAGCGGCTACGGCCTCATGGAAAGTACTGCATGCCTCCGCTTCTGCATGGCAATTCAGGGCCTTACCTCGAGGCAAGTGCTCTCGCTGAGTGTCCCGTTAGCAACACAGCACGGTAGAATGCTGACTTTCTCCTCGAGCAGAGTGACTTCAGGTACGAGGTCCTCGAAGAATCCTAAGCAGAGTGTTTTCTCATGGCAGCTCAGACGGGGGCCATGACGAACACTTCCATGGCACGTCGCACTGGCTAGAAATATAGTCCTGAGGCTGTTCCAGTGCTCTGGAAACGTAGCTCTCCTTAAGGAACGTGTAGTGTGTTTCCCCATCACTCGGCATACACAGAGGGCCTCCGAGGGACCGACCTTTGGGCCTCGATGTTGCTCAGCAGGCCCACAGGGGTCTGGAGGCACTCAGGGATCCTGGAGGGAAAATGATGCACACCCGAGGGTCCTAAGAGTCCTGGAAAGGGTACTTCCTTTAAAATAAAGCAGAGCAGGGGCTTCCGTGGTGGCGCACTGGTTGACAATCTGCCTTCCAGTGCAGGGGACACGGGTTCTAGCCCTGGTCTGGGAGGATCACACATGTCGCGGAGCAACTGGGCCCGCGAGCCACACTACTGACCCTGCGCGTCTGGAGCCTGTGCTTCGCAACGAGAGAGGCCGCGAGACTGAGAGGCCCACGCACCGCGATGAAGAGCGGCCCCCACTTACCGCAACTGGGGAGAGCCCTAGCACAGAAACGAAGACCCAACATAGCAATCAATCCATCAATCAATCAATCTTAAAACAACAATAAAAAATTAAAAAAATAAAATAAAATAAAGCAGAACAGCGACTAATACCTCATGGAAACAGCTGCATGCCGCCCTTTCTGCGCGGTTACTCAGGGACTTACCTCGAGGCCAGGACTCACGTTGAGTTTCCCTTTAGCTCTAGAGCGTGGCAGGATGAGCTCCACCCCGGCCATCGAAGCACCGGCTTAGCTAGAAAAAACTCATTCTCTTCCCACAGCCATGCCTACAGTGGCTAGTGGCCTGTCAACAGCAGTCAATTTCAAGTAGCTTCAAGGCACCATGAATGGAGCTTTCAAAATGGGAAAGCAAGAATAGTTCCATTAGGCCCCCATTTCCATGGGCACACGCAGCAGGCATCCCTGTGCTTTCTAACAAGTCCAAAGAGACACAGGTTTCCCAGTGGTTCCTTCCCTGAATCAACTCCTCGAAGCAGGGTGTACTGCATCTAGCGAACTGCCTCAACCAAGGAAAGCCCCAGCTAGGCCTCCGGGCCCGTGGCTCTTCAAAACCCTGCAGTGTTACCCGAGAAACTGGGCTTTAGTTGCAGTTGGAAAGCAAGCCGACATTCTCCTGGAGGCAGGATGACTTCAGACACGGGGTCCCAGATGGAATACGAAGCCGAGGGTTTTTCTCAGTGCAGCTCAGACTAGGGCAATGAGTCAGACTTGCACGGCACGTTGGACCTGCTAGAACAGTGTTCGTGGACCTGTGGGAGTGCTGGGGAAATCAAGCTGTCCCAAGAAAGACTGCAGTCTGTTGCCCTACGCTCGGCATACACAGACTGGCTCCGAAGGGCTACGGGCCTGGATGTGGCTTAGCGGGCCCATGGGGGCCTGAGGGTCCTCAGTGTTCTTGCAGGGAATAGGGTGCCCACGCGAGGCTCCTAGATGTCCTGCAAAGCGTACTGACGTTAAAATAATGCAGAGCAACGGCTATGGCCTCCTGGAAACTGCTGCACGCCTCCGCTTCTGCATGGCAATTCAGGGCCTTACCTCGAGGCAAGTGCTCTCGCTGAGTGTCCCGTTAGCGCCACAGCATGGTAGGATGCTGACTTTCTCCTCGAGCAGAGTGACTTCAGGTACGAGGTCCTCGAAGAATCCTAAGCAGAGTGTTTTCTCATGGCAGCTCAGACGGGGGCTGTGACGAACACTTCCATGGCACGTCGCACTGGGTAGAAATGTGGTCCTGAGGCTGTTCCAGTGCTCTGGAAATGTAGCTCTCCTTAAAGAACGAGCAGCGTGTTGCCCACCACTCGGCATACACAGAGGGCCTCCGAGGGACCGACCTTTGGGCCTCGATGCTGCTCAGCAAGCCCACAGGGGTCTGGAGGTACTCAGGGATCTTGGAGGGAAAATGATGCACACCCGAGGGGCCTAGGAGTCCTGAAAAGGGTACTTCCTTTAAAATAAAGCAGAACAGGGGCTTCTCTGGTGGCGCAGTGGTTGAGAATCTGCCTGCCAATGCAGGGCACACGGGTTCGAGCCCTGGTCTGGGAGGATTCCACATGCCGTGAGGCAACTGGGCCCGTGAGCCACAACTACTGACCCTGCGCCTCTGGAGCCTGTGCTCCGCAACACGGGAGGCCGCGAGACTGAGAGGCCCACGCACCGCGATGAAGAGTGGCCCCCACTTACCGCAACTGGGGAGAGCCCTAGCACAGAAACGAAGACCCAACATAGCAATCAATCAATCAATCAATCAATCTTAAAACAACAATAAAAAATTAAAAAAATAAAATAAAATAAAGCAGAACAGCGACTAATACCTCATGGAAACAGCTGCATGCCGCCCTTTCTGCGCGGTTACTCAGGGACTTACCTCGAGGCCAGGACTCACGTTGAGTTTCCCTTTAGCTCTAGAGCGTGGCAGGATGAGCTCCACCCCGGCCATCGAAGCACCCGGCTTAGCTAGACAAAACTCATTTTCTTCCCAGAGCCATGCCTACAGCGGCTAGTGGCCTGTCAACAGCAGTCAATTTCAAGTAGCTTCAAGGCAGCATGAATGGAGCTTTCAAAATGGGAAAGCAAGGCTAGTTCCATCAGGCCCCCATTTCCGCGGGCACACGCAGCATACATCCCTGTGCTTTCTAACAAGTCCAAAGAGACACAGGTTACCCAGTGGTTCCTTCCCTGAATCAACTCCTCGAAGCAGGGTGTTCCACATCTAGCGAACTGCCTCAACCAAGGAACGCCCCAGCTAGGCCTCCGGGCCCGTGGCTCTTCAAAAGCCTCCAGTGTTACACGAAGAACTGGGCTTTAGTTGCAGTGGGAACGCAAGCCGACTCTCCTGGAGGCAAGGTGACTTCAGGCAGGAGGTCCGAGATGGAATGCGAAGCCGAGGGTTTTTCTCAGTGCAGCTCGGACTACGGCAATGAGTCAGACTTGCACGGTATGTTGGACCTGCTAAAATGGTGTTCGTCGACCTGTGGGAGTATTGAGGAAACCAAGCTGTCCCAAGAAAGACTGCAGTGTGTTGCCCTACACTCGGCATACACAGAGTGGCTCCGAAGGGCTACGGGCCTGGATGTGGCTTAGCAGGCCCATGGGGTCCTGGGGGTACTCAATCTTCTTGCAGGGAATAGGGTGCCCACGCGGGGCTCCTAGATGACCTGCAAAGCGTACTGACATTAAAATAACGCAGAACAGCGGCTACGGCCTCATGGAAAGTACTGCATGCCTCCGCTTCTGCATGGCAATTCAGGGCCTTACCTCGAGGCAAGTGCTCTCGCTGAGTGTCCCGTTAGCAACACAGCACGGTAGAATGCTGACTTTCTCCTCGAGCAGAGTGACTTCAGGTACGAGGTCCTCGAAGAATCCTAAGCAGAGTGTTTTCTCATGGCAGCTCAGACGGGGGCCATGACGAACACTTCCATGGCACGTCGCACTGGCTAGAAATATAGTCCTGAGGCTGTTCCAGTGCTCTGGAAATGTAGCTCTCCTTAAGGAACGTGTAGTGTGTTTCCCCATCACTCGGCACACACAGAGGGCCTCCGAGGGACTGACCTTTGGGCCTCGATGTTGCTCAGCAAGCCCACGGGGGTCTGGAGGCACTCAGGGATCCTGGAGGGAAAATGATGCACACCCGAGGGTCCTAAGAGTCCTGGAAAGGGTACTTCCTTTAAAATAAAGCAGAGCAGGGGCTTCCGTGGTGGCGCACTGGTTGACAATCTGCCTTCCAGTGCAGGGGACACAGGGGTTCGAGCCCTGGTCTGGGAGGATCACACATGTCGCGGAGCAACTGGGCCCGCGAGCCACACTACTGACCCTGCGCGTCTGGAGCCTGTGCTTCGCAACGAGAGAGGCCGCGAGACTGAGAGGCCCACGCACCGCGATGAAGAGCGGCCCCCACTTACCGCAACTGGGGAGAGCCCTAGCACAGAAACGAAGACCCAACATAGCAATCAATCATTCAATCAATCTTAAAACAACAATAAAAAATTAAAAAAATAAAATAAAATAAAGCAGAACAGCGACTAATACCTCATGGAAACAGCTGCATGCCACCCTTTCTGCGCGGTTACTCAGGGACTTACCTCGAGGCCAGTACTCACGTTGAGTTTCCCTTTAGCTCTAGAGCGTGGCAGGATGAGCTCCACCCCGGCCATCGAAGCACCCGGCTTAGCTAGACAAAACTCATTTTCTTCCCAGAGCCATGCCTACAGCGGCTAGTGGCCTGTCAACAGCAGTCAATTTCAAGTAGCTTCAAGGCAGCATGAATGGAGCTTTCAAAATGGGAAAGCAAGGCTAGTTCCATCAGGCCCCCATTTCCGCGGGCACACGCAGCATACATCCCTGTGCTTTCTAACAAGTCCAAAGAGACACAGGTTACCAAGTGGTTACTTCCCTGAATCCACTCCTCGAAGCAGGGTGTACTGCATCTAGTGAACTGCCTCCACCAAGGAAAGCCCCAGCTAGGCCTCCGGGCCCGTGGCTCTTCAAAAGCCTGCAGTGTTACCCGAGAAAGTGGGCTTTAGTTGCAGTTGGAAAGCAAGCCGACATTCTCCTCGAGGCAGGGTGACTTCAGACACGGGGTCCCAGATGGAATACGAAGCCGAGGGTTTTTCTCAGTGCAGCTCACACTAGGGCAATGAGTCAGACTTGCACGGCACGTTGGACCTGCTAGAACAGTGTTCGTGGACCTGTGGGAGTGCTGGGGAAATCAAGCTGTCCCAAGAAAGACTGCAGTCTGTTTCCCTACACCCGGCATACACAGAGTGGCTCCGAAGGGCTACGGGCCTGGATGTGGCTTAGCAGGCCCATGGGGGCCTGAGGGTACTCAGTGTTCTTGCAGGGAAAAGGGTGCCCACGCGAGGCTCCTAGATGTCCTGTAAAGCATACTGACGTTAAAATAATGCAGAGCAACCGCTATGGGCTCCTGGAAACTGCTGCACACCTCCGCTTCTGCATGGCAATTCAGGGCCTTACCTTGAGACAACTGCTGACGCTGAGTGTCCCGTTAGGGACACAGCATGGTAGGATGCTGACTTTCTCCTCGAGCAGAGTGACTTCAGGTACGAGGTCCTCGAAGAATCCTAAGCAGAGTGTTTTCTTATGGCAGCTCAGACGGGGGCCATGACGAACACTTCCATGGCACGTCGCACTGGGTAGAAATGTGGTCCTGAGACTGTTCCAGTGCTCTGGAAATATAGCTCTCCTTAAAGAACGAGCAGCGTGTTGCCCATCACTCGGCATACACAGAGGGCCTCCGAGGGACCGACCTTTGGGCCTCGATGTTGCTCAGCAAGCCCACAGGGGTCTGGAGGTACTCACGGATCTTGGAGGGAAAATGATGCACACCCGAGGGGCCTAGGAGTCCTGGAAAGGGTACTTCCTTTAAAATAAAGCAGAACAGGGGCTTCCCTGGGGGCGCAGTGGTTGAGAATCTGCCTGCCAATGCAGGGCACACGGGTTCGAGCCCTGGTCTGTGAGGATTCCACATGCCGTGGGGCAACTGGGCACGTGAGCCACAACTACTGAGCCTGCGCCTCTGGAGCCTGTGCTCCGCAACACGGGAGGCCGCGAGACTGAGAGGCCCACGCACCGCGATGAAGAGCGGCCCCCACTTACCGCAACTGGGGAGAGCCCTAGCACAGAAACGAAGACCCAACATAGCAATCAATCAATCAATCAATCAATCTTAAAACAACAATAAAAAATTAAAAAAATAAAATAAAATAAAGCAGAACAGCGACTAATACCTCATGGAAACAGCTGCATGCCGCCCTTTCTGCGCAGTTACTCAGGGACTTACCTCGAGGCCAGGACTCACGTTGAGTTTCCCTTTAGCTCTAGAGCGTGGCAGGATGAGCTCCACCCCGGCCATCGAAGCACCGGCTTAGCTAGAAAAAACTCATTCTCTTCCCACAGCCATGCCTACAGTGGCTAGTGGCCTGTCAACAGCAGTCAATTTCAAGTAGCTTCAAGGCACCATGAATGGAGCTTTCAAAATGGGAAAGCAAGAATAGTTCCATTAGGCCCCCATTTCCATGGGCACACGCAGCAGGCATCCCTGTGCTTTCTAACAAGTCCAAAGAGACACAGGTTTCCCAGTGGTTCCTTCCCTGAATCAACTCCTCGAAGCAGGGTGTACTGCATCTAGCGAACTGCCTCAACCAAGGAAAGCCCCAGCTAGGCCTCCGGGCCCGTGGCTCTTCAAAACCCTGCAGTGTTACCCGAGAAACTGGGCTTTAGTTGCAGTTGGAAAGCAAGCCGACACTCTCCTGGAGGCAGGATGACTTCAGACACGGGGTCCCAGATGGAATACGAAGCCGAGGGTTTTTCTCAGTGCAGCTCACACTAGGGCAATGAGTCAGACTTGCACGGCACGTTGGACCTGCTAGAACAGTGTTCGTGGACCTGTGGGAGTGCTGGGGAAATCAAGCTGTCCCAAGAAAGACTGCAGTCTGTTGCCCTACGCTCGGCATACACAGACTGGCTCCGAAGGGCTACGGGCCTGGATGTGGCTTAGCGGGCCCATGGGGGCCTGAGGGTCCTCAGTGTTCTTGCAGGGAATAGGGTGCCCACGCGAGGCTCCTAGATGTCCTGCAAAGCGTACTGACGTTAAAATAATGCAGAGCAACGGCTATGGCCTCCTGGAAACTGCTGCACGCCTCCGCTTCTGCATGGCAATTCAGGGCCTTACCTCGAGGCAAGTGCTCTCGCTGAGTGTCCCGTTAGCGCCACAGCATGGTAGGATGCTGACTTTCTCCTCGAGCAGAGTGACTTCAGGTACGAGGTCCTCGAAGAATCCTAAGCAGAGTGTTTTCTCATGGCAGCTCAGACGGGGGCTGTGACGAACACTTCCATGGCACGTCGCACTGGGTAGAAATGTGGTCCTGAGGCTGTTCCAGTGCTCTGGAAATGTAGCTCTCCTTAAAGAACGAGCAGCGTGTTGCCCACCACTCGGCATACACAGAGGGCCTCCGAGGGACTGACCTTTGGGCCTCGATGCTGCTCAGCAAGCCCACAGGGGTCTGGAGGTACTCAGGGATCTTGGAGGGAAAATGATGCACACCCGAGGGGCCTAGGAGTCCTGAAAAGGGTACTTCCTTTAAAATAAAGCAGAACAGGGGCTTCTCTGGTGGCGCAGTGGTTGAGAATCTGCCTGCCAATGCAGGGCACACGGGTTCGAGCCCTGGTCTGGGAGGATTCCACATGCCGTGAGGCAACTGGGCCCGTGAGCCACAACTACTGACCCTGCGCCTCTGGAGCCTGTGCTCCGCAACACGGGAGGCCGCGAGACTGAGAGGCCCACGCACCGCGATGAAGAGCGGCCCCCACTTACCGCAACTGGGGAGAGCCCTAGCACAGAAACGAAGACCCAACATAGCAATCAATCAATCAATCAATCAATCTTAAAACAACAATAAAAAATTAAAAAAATAAAATAAAATAAAGCAGAACAGCGACTAATACCTCATGGAAACAGCTGCATGCCGCCCTTTCTGCGCGGTTACTCAGGGACTTACCTCGAGGCCAGGACTCACGTTGAGTTTCCCTTTAGCTCTAGAGCGTGGCAGGATGAGCTCCACCCCGGCCATCGAAGCACCCGGCTTAGCTAGACAAAACTCATTTGCTTCCCAGAGCCATGCCTACAGCGGCTAGTGGCCTGTCAACAGCAGTCAATTTCAAGTAGCTTCAAGGCAGCATGAATGGAGCTTTCAGAATGGGAAAGCAAGGCTAGTTCCATCAGGCCCCCATTTCCGCGGGCACACGCAGCATACATCCCTGTGCTTTCTAACAAGTCCAAAGAGACACAGGTTACCCAGTGGTTCCTTCCCTGAATCAACTCCTCGAAGCAGGGTGTTCCACATCTAGCGAACTGCCTCAACCAAGGAACGCCCCAGCTAGGCCTCCGGGCCCGTGGCTCTTCAAAAGCCTCCAGTGTTACACGAAGAACTGGGCTTTAGTTGCAGTGGGAACGCAAGCCGACTCTCCTGGAGGCAAGGTGACTTCAGGCAGGAGGTCCGAGATGGAATGCGAAGCCGAGGGTTTTTCTCAGTGCAGCTCGGACTACGGCAATGAGTCAGACTTGCACGGTATGTTGGACCTGCTAAAATGGTGTTCGTCGACCTGTGGGAGTATTGAGGAAACCAAGCTGTCCCAAGAAAGACTGCAGTGTGTTGCCCTACACTCGGCATACACAGAGTGGCTCCGAAGGGCTACGGGCCTGGATGTGGCTTAGCAGGCCCATGGGGTCCTGGGGGTACTCAATCTTCTTGCAGGGAATAGGGTGCCCACGCGGGGCTCCTAGATGACCTGCAAAGCGTACTGACATTAAAATAACGCAGAACAGCGGCTACGGCCTCATGGAAAGTACTGCATGCCTCCGCTTCTGCATGGCAATTCAGGGCCTTACCTCGAGGCAAGTGCTCTCGCTGAGTGTCCCGTTAGCAACACAGCACGGTAGAATGCTGACTTTCTCCTCGAGCAGAGTGACTTCAGGTACGAGGTCCTCGAAGAATCCTAAGCAGAGTGTTTTCTCATGGCAGCTCAGACGGGGGCCATGACGAACACTTCCATGGCACGTCGCACTGGCTAGAAATATAGTCCTGAGGCTGTTCCAGTGCTCTGGAAATGTAGCTCTCCTTAAGGAACGTGTAGTGTGTTTCCCCATCACTCGGCATACACAGAGGGCCTCCGAGGGACCGACCTTTGGGCCTCGATGTTGCTCAGCAGGCCCACAGGGGTCTGGAGGCACTCAGGGATCCTGGAGGGAAAATGATGCACACCCGAGGGTCCTAAGAGTCCTGGAAAGGGTACTTCCTTTAAAATAAAGCAGAGCAGGGGCTTCCGTGGTGGCGCACTGGTTGACAATCTGCCTTCCAGTGCAGGGGACACGGGTTCTAGCCCTGGTCTGGGAGGATCACACATGTCGCGGAGCAACTGGGCCCGCGAGCCACACTACTGACCCTGCGCGTCTGGAGCCTGTGCTTCGCAACGAGAGAGGCCGCGAGACTGAGAGGCCCACGCACCGCGATGAAGAGCGGCCCCCACTTACCGCAACTGGGGAGAGCCCTAGCACAGAAACGAAGACCCAACATAGCAATCAATCCATCAATCAATCAATCTTAAAACAACAATAAAAAATTAAAAAAATAAAATAAAATAAAGCAGAACAGCGACTAATACCTCATGGAAACAGCTGCATGCCGCCCTTTCTGCGCGGTTACTCAGGGACTTACCTCGAGGCCAGGACTCACGTTGAGTTTCCCTTTAGCTCTAGAGCGTGGCAGGATGAGCTCCACCCCGGCCATCGAAGCACCGGCTTAGCTAGAAAAAACTCATTCTCTTCCCACAGCCATGCCTACAGTGGCTAGTGGCCTGTCAACAGCAGTCAATTTCAAGTAGCTTCAAGGCACCATGAATGGAGCTTTCAAAATGGGAAAGCAAGAATAGTTCCATTAGGCCCCCATTTCCATGGGCACACGCAGCAGGCATCCCTGTGCTTTCTAACAAGTCCAAAGAGACACAGGTTTCCCAGTGGTTCCTTCCCTGAATCAACTCCTCGAAGCAGGGTGTACTGCATCTAGCGAACTGCCTCAACCAAGGAAAGCCCCAGCTAGGCCTCCGGGCCCGTGGCTCTTCAAAACCCTGCAGTGTTACCCGAGAAACTGGGCTTTAGTTGCAGTTGGAAAGCAAGCCGACACTCTCCTGGAGGCAGGATGACTTCAGACACGGGGTCCCAGATGGAATACGAAGCCGAGGGTTTTTCTCAGTGCAGCTCACACTAGGGCAATGAGTCAGACTTGCACGGCACGTTGGACCTGCTAGAACAGTGTTCGTGGACCTGTGGGAGTGCTGGGGAAATCAAGCTGTCCCAAGAAAGACTGCAGTCTGTTGCCCTACGCTCGGCATACACAGACTGGCTCCGAAGGGCTACGGGCCTGGATGTGGCTTAGCGGGCCCATGGGGGCCTGAGGGTCCTCAGTGTTCTTGCAGGGAATAGGGTGCCCACGCGAGGCTCCTAGATGTCCTGCAAAGCGTACTGACGTTAAAATAATGCAGAGCAACGGCTATGGCCTCCTGGAAACTGCTGCACGCCTCCGCTTCTGCATGGCAATTCAGGGCCTTACCTCGAGGCAAGTGCTCTCGCTGAGTGTCCCGTTAGCGCCACAGCATGGTAGGATGCTGACTTTCTCCTCGAGCAGAGTGACTTCAGGTACGAGGTCCTCGAAGAATCCTAAGCAGAGTGTTTTCTCATGGCAGCTCAGACGGGGGCTGTGACGAACACTTCCATGGCACGTCGCACTGGGTAGAAATGTGGTCCTGAGGCTGTTCCAGTGCTCTGGAAATGTAGCTCTCCTTAAAGAACGAGCAGCGTGTTGCCCACCACTCGGCATACACAGAGGGCCTCCGAGGGACCGACCTTTGGGCCTCGATGCTGCTCAGCAAGCCCACAGGGGTCTGGAGGTACTCAGGGATCTTGGAGGGAAAATGATGCACACCCGAGGGGCCTAGGAGTCCTGAAAAGGGTACTTCCTTTAAAATAAAGCAGAACAGGGGCTTCTCTGGTGGCGCAGTGGTTGAGAATCTGCCTGCCAATGCAGGGCACACGGGTTCGAGCCCTGGTCTGGGAGGATTCCACATGCCGTGAGGCAACTGGGCCCGTGAGCCACAACTACTGACCCTGCGCCTCTGGAGCCTGTGCTCCGCAACACGGGAGGCCGCGAGACTGAGAGGCCCACGCACCGCGATGAAGAGCGGCCCCCACTTACCGCAACTGGGGAGAGCCCTAGCACAGAAACGAAGACCCAACATAGCAATCAATCAATCAATCAATCAATCTTAAAACAACAATAAAAAATTAAAAAAATAAAATAAAATAAAGCAGAACAGCGACTAATACCTCATGGAAACAGCTGCATGCCGCCCTTTCTGCGCGGTTACTCAGGGACTTACCTCGAGGCCAGGACTCACGTTGAGTTTCCCTTTAGCTCTAGAGCGTGGCAGGATGAGCTCCACCCCGGCCATCGAAGCACCCGGCTTAGCTAGACAAAACTCATTTGCTTCCCAGAGCCATGCCTACAGCGGCTAGTGGCCTGTCAACAGCAGTCAATTTCAAGTAGCTTCAAGGCAGCATGAATGGAGCTTTCAGAATGGGAAAGCAAGGCTAGCTCCATCAGGCCCCCATTTCCGCGGGCACACGCAGCATACATCCCTGTGCTTTCTAACAAGTCCAAAGAGACACAGGTTACCCAGTGGTTCCTTCCCTGAATCAACTCCTCGAAGCAGGGTGTTCCACATCTAGCGAACTGCCTCAACCAAGGAACGCCCCAGCTAGGCCTCCGGGCCCGTGGCTCTTCAAAAGCCTCCAGTGTTACACGAAGAACTGGGCTTTAGTTGCAGTGGGAACGCAAGCCGACTCTCCTGGAGGCAAGGTGACTTCAGGCAGGAGGTCCGAGATGGAATGCGAAGCCGAGGGTTTTTCTCAGTGCAGCTCGGACTACGGCAATGAGTCAGACTTGCACGGTATATTGGACCTGCTAAAATGGTGTTCGTCGACCTGTGGGAGTATTGAGGAAACCAAGCTGTCCCAAGAAAGACTGCAGTGTGTTGCCCTACACTCGGCATACACAGAGTGGCTCCGAAGGGCTACGGGCCTGGATGTGGCTTAGCAGGCCCATGGGGTCCTGGGGGTACTCAATCTTCTTGCAGGGAATAGGGTGCCCACGCGGGGCTCCTAGATGACCTGCAAAGCGTACTGACATTAAAATAACGCAGAACAGCGGCTACGGCCTCATGGAAAGTACTGCATGCCTCCGCTTCTGCATGGCAATTCAGGGCCTTACCTCGAGGCAAGTGCTCTCGCTGAGTGTCCCGTTAGCAACACAGCACGGTAGAATGCTGACTTTCTCCTCGAGCAGAGTGACTTCAGGTACGAGGTCCTCGAAGAATCCTAAGCAGAGTGTTTTCTCATGGCAGCTCAGACGGGGGCCATGACGAACACTTCCATGGCACGTCGCACTGGCTAGAAATATAGTCCTGAGGCTGTTCCAGTGCTCTGGAAATGTAGCTCTCCTTAAGGAACGTGTAGTGTGTTTCCCCATCACTCGGCACACACAGAGGGCCTCCGAGGGACCGAACTTTGGGCCTTGATGTTGCTCAGCAAGCGCACAGGGGTCTGGAGGTACTCAGGGATCTTGGAGGGAAAATGATGCACACCCGAGGGGCCTAGGAGTCCTGAAAAGGGTACTTCCTTTAAAATAAAGCAGAACAGGGGCTTCCCTGCGGGCGCAGTGGTTGAGAATCTGCCTGCCAATGCAGGGTACACGGGTTCGAGCCCTGGTCTGGGAGGATTCCACATGCCGTGGAACAACTGGGCCCGTGAGCCACAACTACTGACCCTGCGCCTCTGGAGCCTGTGCTCCGCAACACGGGAGGCCGCGAGACTCAGAGGGCCACGCACCGCGATGAAGAGTGGCCCCCACTTACCGCAACTGGGGAGAGCCCTAGCACAGAAACGAAGACCCAACATAGCAATCAATCAATCAATCAATCAATCTTAAAACAACAATAAAAAATTAAAAAAATAAAATAAAATAAAGCAGAACAGCGACTAATACCTCATGGAAACAGCTGCATGCCGCCCTTTCTGCGCGGTTCCTCAGGGACTTACCTCGAGGCCAGGACTCACGTTGAGTTTCCCTTTAGCTCTAGAGGGTGGCAGGATGAGCTCCACCCCGGCCATCGAAGCACCCGGCTTAGCTAGACAAAACTAATTTTCTTCCCAGAGCCATGCCTACAGCGGCTAGTGGCCTGTCAACAGCAGTCAATTTCAAGTAGCTTCAAGGCAGCATGAATGGAGCTTTCAAAATGGGAAAGCAAGGCTAGTTCCATCAGGCCCCCATTTCCGCGGGCACACGCAGCATACATCCCTGTGCTTTCTAACAAGTCCAAAGAGACACAGGTTTCCCAGTGGTTCCTTCCCTGAATCAACTCCTCGAAGCAGGGTGTACTGCATCTAGCGAACTGCCTCAACCAAGGAAAGCCCCAGCTAGGCCTCCGGGCCCGTGGCTCTTCAAAACCCTGCAGTGTTACCCGAGAAACTGGGCTTTAGTTGCAGTTGGAAAGCAAGCCGACACTCTCCTGGAGGCAGGATGACTTCAGACACGGGGTCCCAGATGGAATACGAAGCCGAGGGTTTTTCTCAGTGCAGCTCAGACTAGGGCAATGAGTCAGACTTGCACGGCACGTTGGACCTGCTAGAACAGTGTTCGTGGACCTGTGGGAGTGCTGGGGAAATCAAGCTGTCCCAAGAAAGACTGCAGTCTGTTGCCCTACGCTCGGCATACACAGACTGGCTCCGAAGGGCTACGGGCCTGGATGTGGCTTAGCGGGCCCATGGGGGCCTGAGGGTCCTCAGTGTTCTTGCAGGGAATAGGGTGCCCACGCGAGGCTCCTAGATGTCCTGCAAAGCGTACTGACGTTAAAATAATGCAGAGCAACGGCTATGGCCTCCTGGAAACTGCTGCACGCCTCCGCTTCTGCATGGCAATTCAGGGCCTTACCTCGAGGCAAGTGCTCTCGCTGAGTGTCCCGTTAGCGCCACAGCATGGTAGGATGCTGACTTTCTCCTCGAGCAGAGTGACTTCAGGTACGAGGTCCTCGAAGAATCCTAAGCAGAGTGTTTTCTCATGGCAGCTCAGACGGGGGCTGTGACGAACACTTCCATGGCACGTCGCACTGGGTAGAAATGTGGTCCTGAGGCTGTTCCAGTGCTCTGGAAATGTAGCTCTCCTTAAAGAACGAGCAGCGTGTTGCCCACCACTCGGCATACACAGAGGGCCTCCGAGGGACCGACCTTTGGGCCTCGATGCTGCTCAGCAAGCCCACAGGGGTCTGGAGGTACTCAGGGATCTTGGAGGGAAAATGATGCACACCCGAGGGGCCTAGGAGTCCTGAAAAGGGTACTTCCTTTAAAATAAAGCAGAACAGGGGCTTCTCTGGTGGCGCAGTGGTTGAGAATCTGCCTGCCAATGCAGGGCACACGGGTTCGAGCCCTGGTCTGGGAGGATTCCACATGCCGTGAGGCAACTGGGCCCGTGAGCCACAACTACTGACCCTGCGCCTCTGGAGCCTGTGCTCCGCAACACGGGAGGCCGCGAGACTGAGAGGCCCACGCACCGCGATGAAGAGTGGCCCCCACTTACCGCAACTGGGGAGAGCCCTAGCACAGAAACGAAGACCCAACATAGCAATCAATCAATCAATCAATCAATCTTAAAACAACAATAAAAAATTAAAAAAATAAAATAAAATAAAGCAGAACAGCGACTAATACCTCATGGAAACAGCTGCATGCCGCCCTTTCTGCGCGGTTACTCAGGGACTTACCTCGAGGCCAGGACTCACGTTGAGTTTCCCTTTAGCTCTAGAGCGTGGCAGGATGAGCTCCACCCCGGCCATCGAAGCACCCGGCTTAGCTAGACAAAACTCATTTTCTTCCCAGAGCCATGCCTACAGCGGCTAGTGGCCTGTCAACAGCAGTCAATTTCAAGTAGCTTCAAGGCAGCATGAATGGAGCTTTCAGAATGGGAAAGCAAGGCTAGTTCCATCAGGCCCCCATTTCCGCGGGCACACGCAGCATACATCCCTGTGCTTTCTAACAAGTCCAAAGAGACACAGGTTACCCAGTGGTTCCTTCCCTGAATCAACTCCTCGAAGCAGGGTGTTCCACATCTAGCGAACTGCCTCAACCAAGGAACGCCCCAGCTAGGCCTCCGGGCCCGTGGCTCTTCAAAAGCCTCCAGTGTTACACGAAGAACTGGGCTTTAGTTGCAGTGGGAACGCAAGCCGACTCTCCTGGAGGCAAGGTGACTTCAGGCAGGAGGTCCGAGATGGAATGCGAAGCCGAGGGTTTTTCTCAGTGCAGCTCGGACTACGGCAATGAGTCAGACTTGCACGGTATGTTGGACCTGCTAAAATGGTGTTCGTCGACCTGTGGGAGTATTGAGGAAACCAAGCTGTCCCAAGAAAGACTGCAGTGTGTTGCCCTACACTCGGCATACACAGAGTGGCTCCGAAGGGCTACGGGCCTGGATGTGGCTTAGCAGGCCCATGGGGTCCTGGGGGTACTCAATCTTCTTGCAGGGAATAGGGTGCCCACGCGGGGCTCCTAGATGACCTGCAAAGCGTACTGACATTAAAATAACGCAGAACAGCGGCTACGGCCTCATGGAAAGTACTGCATGCCTCCGCTTCTGCATGGCAATTCAGGGCCTTACCTCGAGGCAAGTGCTCTCGCTGAGTGTCCCGTTAGCAACACAGCACGGTAGAATGCTGACTTTCTCCTCGAGCAGAGTGACTTCAGGTACGAGGTCCTCGAAGAATCCTAAGCAGAGTGTTTTCTCATGGCAGCTCAGACGGGGGCCATGACGAACACTTCCATGGCACGTCGCACTGGCTAGAAATATAGTCCTGAGGCTGTTCCAGTGCTCTGGAAATGTAGCTCTCCTTAAGGAACGTGTAGTGTGTTTCCCCATCACTCGGCATACACAGAGGGCCTCCGAGGGACCGACCTTTGGGCCTCGATGTTGCTCAGCAGGCCCACAGGGGTCTGGAGGCACTCAGGGATCCTGGAGGGAAAATGATGCACACCCGAGGGTCCTAAGAGTCCTGGAAAGGGTACTTCCTTTAAAATAAAGCAGAGCAGGGGCTTCCGTGGTGGCGCACTGGTTGACAATCTGCCTTCCAGTGCAGGGGACACGGGTTCTAGCCCTGGTCTGGGAGGATCACACATGTCGCGGAGCAACTGGGCCCGCGAGCCACACTACTGACCCTGCGCGTCTGGAGCCTGTGCTTCGCAACGAGAGAGGCCGCGAGACTGAGAGGCCCACGCACCGCGATGAAGAGCGGCCCCCACTTACCGCAACTGGGGAGAGCCCTAGCACAGAAACGAAGACCCAACATAGCAATCAATCAATCAATCAATCAATCTTAAAACAACAATAAAAAATTAAAAAAATAAAATAAAATAAAGCAGAACAGCGACTAATACCTCATGGAAACAGCTGCATGCCGCCCTTTCTGCGCGGTTACTCAGGGACTTACCTCGAGGCCAGGACTCACGTTGAGTTTCCCTTTAGCTCTAGAGCGTGGCAGGATGAGCTCCACCCCGGCCATCGAAGCACCGGCTTAGCTAGAAAAAACTCATTCTCTTCCCACAGCCATGCCTACAGTGGCTAGTGGCCTGTCAACAGCAGTCAATTTCAAGTAGCTTCAAGGCACCATGAATGGAGCTTTCAAAATGGGAAAGCAAGAATAGTTCCATTAGGCCCCCATTTCCATGGGCACACGCAGCAGGCATCCCTGTGCTTTCTAACAAGTCCAAAGAGACACAGGTTTCCCAGTGGTTCCTTCCCTGAATCAACTCCTCGAAGCAGGGTGTACTGCATCTAGCGAACTGCCTCAACCAAGGAAAGCCCCAGCTAGGCCTCCGGGCCCGTGGCTCTTCAAAACCCTGCAGTGTTACCCGAGAAACTGGGCTTTAGTTGCAGTTGGAAAGCAAGCCGACATTCTCCTGGAGGCAGGATGACTTCAGACACGGGGTCCCAGATGGAATACGAAGCCGAGGGTTTTTCTCAGTGCAGCTCAGACTAGGGCAATGAGTCAGACTTGCACGGCACGTTGGACCTGCTAGAACAGTGTTCGTGGACCTGTGGGAGTGCTGGGGAAATCAAGCTGTCCCAAGAAAGACTGCAGTCTGTTGCCCTACGCTCGGCATACACAGACTGGCTCCGAAGGGCTACGGGCCTGGATGTGGCTTAGCGGGCCCATGGGGGCCTGAGGGTCCTCAGTGTTCTTGCAGGGAATAGGGTGCCCACGCGAGGCTCCTAGATGTCCTGCAAAGCGTACTGACGTTAAAATAATGCAGAGCAACGGCTATGGCCTCCTGGAAACTGCTGCACGCCTCCGCTTCTGCATGGCAATTCAGGGCCTTACCTCGAGGCAAGTGCTCTCGCTGAGTGTCCCGTTAGCGCCACAGCATGGTAGGATGCTGACTTTCTCCTCGAGCAGAGTGACTTCAGGTACGAGGTCCTCGAAGAATCCTAAGCAGAGTGTTTTCTCATGGCAGCTCAGACGGGGGCTGTGACGAACACTTCCATGGCACGTCGCACTGGGTAGAAATGTGGTCCTGAGGCTGTTCCAGTGCTCTGGAAATGTAGCTCTCCTTAAAGAACGAGCAGCGTGTTGCCCACCACTCGGCATACACAGAGGGCCTCCGAGGGACTGACCTTTGGGCCTCGATGCTGCTCAGCAAGCCCACAGGGGTCTGGAGGTACTCAGGGATCTTGGAGGGAAAATGATGCACACCCGAGGGGCCTAGGAGTCCTGAAAAGGGTACTTCCTTTAAAATAAAGCAGAACAGGGGCTTCTCTGGTGGCGCAGTGGTTGAGAATCTGCCTGCCAATGCAGGGCACACGGGTTCGAGCCCTGGTCTGGGAGGATTCCACATGCCGTGAGGCAACTGGGCCCGTGAGCCACAACTACTGACCCTGCGCCTCTGGAGCCTGTGCTCCGCAACACGGGAGGCCGCGAGACTGAGAGGCCCACGCACCGCGATGAAGAGTGGCCCCCACTTACCGCAACTGGGGAGAGCCCTAGCACAGAAACGAAGACCCAACATAGCAATCAATCAATCAATCAATCAATCTTAAAACAACAATAAAAAATTAAAAAAATAAAATAAAATAAAGCAGAACAGCGACTAATACCTCATGGAAACAGCTGCATGCCGCCCTTTCTGCGCGGTTACTCAGGGACTTACCTCGAGGCCAGGACTCACGTTGAGTTTCCCTTTAGCTCTAGAGCGTGGCAGGATGAGCTCCACCCCGGCCATCGAAGCACCCGGCTTAGCTAGACAAAACTCATTTGCTTCCCAGAGCCATGCCTACAGCGGCTAGTGGCCTGTCAACAGCAGTCAATTTCAAGTAGCTTCAAGGCAGCATGAATGGAGCTTTCAAAATGGGAAAGCAAGGCTAGTTCCATCAGGCCCCCATTTCCGCGGGCACACGCAGCATACATCCCTGTGCTTTCTAACAAGTCCAAAGAGACACAGGTTACCCAGTGGTTCCTTCCCTGAATCAACTCCTCGAAGCAGGGTGTTCCACATCTAGCGAACTGCCTCAACCAAGGAACGCCCCAGCTAGGCCTCCGGGCCCGTGGCTCTTCAAAAGCCTCCAGTGTTACACGAAGAACTGGGCTTTAGTTGCAGTGGGAACGCAAGCCGACTCTCCTGGAGGCAAGGTGACTTCAGGCAGGAGGTCCGAGATGGAATGCGAAGCCGAGGGTTTTTCTCAGTGCAGCTCGGACTACGGCAATGAGTCAGACTTGCACGGTATGTTGGACCTGCTAAAATGGTGTTCGTCGACCTGTGGGAGTATTGAGGAAACCAAGCTGTCCCAAGAAAGACTGCAGTGTGTTGCCCTACACTCGGCATACACAGAGTGGCTCCGAAGGGCTACGGGCCTGGATGTGGCTTAGCAGGCCCATGGGGTCCTGGGGGTACTCAATCTTCTTGCAGGGAATAGGGTGCCCACGCGGGGCTCCTAGATGACCTGCAAAGCGTACTGACATTAAAATAACGCAGAACAGCGGCTACGGCCTCATGGAAAGTACTGCATGCCTCCGCTTCTGCATGGCAATTCAGGGCCTTACCTCGAGGCAAGTGCTCTCGCTGAGTGTCCCGTTAGCAACACAGCACGGTAGAATGCTGACTTTCTCCTCGAGCAGAGTGACTTCAGGTACGAGGTCCTCGAAGAATCCTAAGCAGAGTGTTTTCTCATGGCAGCTCAGACGGGGGCCATGACGAACACTTCCATGGCACGTCGCACTGGCTAGAAATATAGTCCTGAGGCTGTTCCAGTGCTCTGGAAATGTAGCTCTCCTTAAGGAACGTGTAGTGTGTTTCCCCATCACTCGGCACACACAGAGGGCCTCCGAGGGACTGACCTTTGGGCCTCGATGTTGCTCAGCAAGCCCACGGGGGTCTGGAGGCACTCAGGGATCCTGGAGGGAAAATGATGCACACCCGAGGGTCCTAAGAGTCCTGGAAAGGGTACTTCCTTTAAAATAAAGCAGAGCAGGGGCTTCCGTGGTGGCGCACTGGTTGACAATCTGCCTTCCAGTGCAGGGGACACAGGGGTTCGAGCCCTGGTCTGGGAGGATCACACATGTCGCGGAGCAACTGGGCCCGCGAGCCACACTACTGACCCTGCGCGTCTGGAGCCTGTGCTTCGCAACGAGAGAGGCCGCGAGACTGAGAGGCCCACGCACCGCGATGAAGAGCGGCCCCCACTTACCGCAACTGGGGAGAGCCCTAGCACAGAAACGAAGACCCAACATAGCAATCAATCATTCAATCAATCTTAAAACAA
This sequence comes from Eschrichtius robustus, assembly GCF_028021215.1. NCBI lineage: Eukaryota > Metazoa > Chordata > Mammalia > Artiodactyla > Eschrichtiidae > Eschrichtius > Eschrichtius robustus. The sequence continues at coordinate 251,175 of NC_090826.1, forward strand.
CAATAAAAAATTAAAAAAATAAAATAAAATAAAGCAGAACAGCGACTAATACCTCATGGAAACAGCTGCATGCCACCCTTTCTGCGCGGTTACTCAGGGACTTACTTCGAGGCCAGTACTCACGTTGAGTTTCCCTTTAGCTCTAGAGCGTGGCAGGATGAGCTCCACCCCGGCCATCGAAGCACCCGGCTTAGCTAGACAAAACTCATTTTCTTCCCAGAGCCATGCCTACAGCGGCTAGTGGCCTGTCAACAGCAGTCAATTTCAAGTAGCTTCAAGGCAGCATGAATGGAGCTTTCAAAATGGGAAAGCAAGGCTAGTTCCATCAGGCCCCCATTTCCGCGGGCACACGCAGCATACATCCCTGTGCTTTCTAACAAGTCCAAAGAGACACAGGTTACCAAGTGGTTACTTCCCTGAATCCACTCCTCGAAGCAGGGTGTACTGCATCTAGTGAACTGCCTCCACCAAGGAAAGCCCCAGCTAGGCCTCCGGGCCCGTGGCTCTTCAAAAGCCTGCAGTGTTACCCGAGAAAGTGGGCTTTAGTTGCAGTTGGAAAGCAAGCCGACATTCTCCTCGAGGCAGGGTGACTTCAGACACGGGGTCCCAGATGGAATACGAAGCCGAGGGTTTTTCTCAGTGCAGCTCACACTAGGGCAATGAGTCAGACTTGCACGGCACGTTGGACCTGCTAGAACAGTGTTCGTGGACCTGTGGGAGTGCTGGGGAAATCAAGCTGTCCCAAGAAAGACTGCAGTCTGTTTCCCTACACCCGGCATACACAGAGTGGCTCCGAAGGGCTACGGGCCTGGATGTGGCTTAGCAGGCCCATGGGGGCCTGAGGGTACTCAGTGTTCTTGCAGGGAAAAGGGTGCCCACGCGAGGCTCCTAGATGTCCTGTAAAGCATACTGACGTTAAAATAATGCAGAGCAACCGCTATGGGCTCCTGGAAACTGCTGCACACCTCCGCTTCTGCATGGCAATTCAGGGCCTTACCTTGAGACAACTGCTGACGCTGAGTGTCCCGTTAGGGACACAGCATGGTAGATTGCTGACTTTCTCCTCGAGCAGAGTGACTTCAGGTACGAGGTCCTCGAAGAATCCTAAGCAGAGTGTTTTCTTATGGCAGCTCAGACGGGGGCCATGACGAACACTTCCATGGCACGTCGCACTGGGTAGAAATGTGGTCCTGAGACTGTTCCAGTGCTCTGGAAATATAGCTCTCCTTAAAGAACGAGCAGCGTGTTGCCCATCACTCGGCATACACAGAGGGCCTCCGAGGGACCGACCTTTGGGCCTCGATGTTGCTCAGCAAGCCCACAGGGGTCTGGAGGTACTCACGGATCTTGGAGGGAAAATGATGCACACCCGAGGGGCCTAGGAGTCCTGGAAAGGGTACTTCCTTTAAAATAAAGCAGAACAGGGGCTTCCCTGGGGGCGCAGTGGTTGAGAATCTGCCTGCCAATGCAGGGCACACGGGTTCGAGCCCTGGTCTGTGAGGATTCCACATGCCGTGGGGCAACTGGGCACGTGAGCCACAACTACTGAGCCTGCGCCTCTGGAGCCTGTGCTCCGCAACACGGGAGGCCGCGAGACTGAGAGGCCCACGCACCGCGATGAAGAGCGGCCCCCACTTACCGCAACTGGGGAGAGCCCTAGCACAGAAACGAAGACCCAACATAGCAATCAATCAATCAATCAATCAATCTTAAAACAACAATAAAAAATTAAAAAAATAAAATAAAATAAAGCAGAACAGCGACTAATACCTCATGGAAACAGCTGCATGCCGCCCTTTCTGCGCAGTTACTCAGGGACTTACCTCGAGGCCAGGACTCACGTTGAGTTTCCCTTTAGCTCTAGAGCGTGGCAGGATGAGCTCCACCCCGGCCATCGAAGCACCGGCTTAGCTAGAAAAAACTCATTCTCTTCCCACAGCCATGCCTACAGTGGCTAGTGGCCTGTCAACAGCAGTCAATTTCAAGTAGCTTCAAGGCACCATGAATGGAGCTTTCAAAATGGGAAAGCAAGAATAGTTCCATTAGGCCCCCATTTCCATGGGCACACGCAGCAGGCATCCCTGTGCTTTCTAACAAGTCCAAAGAGACACAGGTTTCCCAGTGGTTCCTTCCCTGAATCAACTCCTCGAAGCAGGGTGTACTGCATCTAGCGAACTGCCTCAACCAAGGAAAGCCCCAGCTAGGCCTCCGGGCCCGTGGCTCTTCAAAACCCTGCAGTGTTACCCGAGAAACTGGGCTTTAGTTGCAGTTGGAAAGCAAGCCGACACTCTCCTGGAGGCAGGATGACTTCAGACACGGGGTCCCAGATGGAATACGAAGCCGAGGGTTTTTCTCAGTGCAGCTCACACTAGGGCAATGAGTCAGACTTGCACGGCACGTTGGACCTGCTAGAACAGTGTTCGTGGACCTGTGGGAGTGCTGGGGAAATCAAGCTGTCCCAAGAAAGACTGCAGTCTGTTGCCCTACGCTCGGCATACACAGACTGGCTCCGAAGGGCTACGGGCCTGGATGTGGCTTAGCGGGCCCATGGGGGCCTGAGGGTCCTCAGTGTTCTTGCAGGGAATAGGGTGCCCACGCGAGGCTCCTAGATGTCCTGCAAAGCGTACTGACGTTAAAATAATGCAGAGCAACGGCTATGGCCTCCTGGAAACTGCTGCACGCCTCCGCTTCTGCATGGCAATTCAGGGCCTTACCTCGAGGCAAGTGCTCTCGCTGAGTGTCCCGTTAGCGCCACAGCATGGTAGGATGCTGACTTTCTCCTCGAGCAGAGTGACTTCAGGTACGAGGTCCTCGAAGAATCCTAAGCAGAGTGTTTTCTCATGGCAGCTCAGACGGGGGCTGTGACGAACACTTCCATGGCACGTCGCACTGGGTAGAAATGTGGTCCTGAGGCTGTTCCAGTGCTCTGGAAATGTAGCTCTCCTTAAAGAACGAGCAGCGTGTTGCCCACCACTCGGCATACACAGAGGGCCTCCGAGGGACCGACCTTTGGGCCTCGATGCTGCTCAGCAAGCCCACAGGGGTCTGGAGGTACTCAGGGATCTTGGAGGGAAAATGATGCACACCCGAGGGGCCTAGGAGTCCTGAAAAGGGTACTTCCTTTAAAATAAAGCAGAACAGGGGCTTCTCTGGTGGCGCAGTGGTTGAGAATCTGCCTGCCAATGCAGGGCACACGGGTTCGAGCCCTGGTCTGGGAGGATTCCACATGCCGTGAGGCAACTGGGCCCGTGAGCCACAACTACTGACCCTGCGCCTCTGGAGCCTGTGCTCCGCAACACGGGAGGCCGCGAGACTGAGAGGCCCACGCACCGCGATGAAGAGCGGCCCCCACTTACCGCAACTGGGGAGAGCCCTAGCACAGAAACGAAGACCCAACATAGCAATCAATCAATCAATCAATCAATCTTAAAACAACAATAAAAAATTAAAAAAATAAAATAAAATAAAGCAGAACAGCGACTAATACCTCATGGAAACAGCTGCATGCCGCCCTTTCTGCGCGGTTACTCAGGGACTTACCTCGAGGCCAGGACTCACGTTGAGTTTCCCTTTAGCTCTAGAGCGTGGCAGGATGAGCTCCACCCCGGCCATCGAAGCACCCGGCTTAGCTAGACAAAACTCATTTGCTTCCCAGAGCCATGCCTACAGCGGCTAGTGGCCTGTCAACAGCAGTCAATTTCAAGTAGCTTCAAGGCAGCATGAATGGAGCTTTCAAAATGGGAAAGCAAGGCTAGTTCCATCAGGCCCCCATTTCCGCGGGCACACGCAGCATACATCCCTGTGCTTTCTAACAAGTCCAAAGAGACACAGGTTACCCAGTGGTTCCTTCCCTGAATCAACTCCTCGAAGCAGGGTGTTCCACATCTAGCGAACTGCCTCAACCAAGGAACGCCCCAGCTAGGCCTCCGGGCCCGTGGCTCTTCAAAAGCCTCCAGTGTTACACGAAGAACTGGGCTTTAGTTGCAGTGGGAACGCAAGCCGACTCTCCTGGAGGCAAGGTGACTTCAGGCAGGAGGTCCGAGATGGAATGCGAAGCCGAGGGTTTTTCTCAGTGCAGCTCGGACTACGGCAATGAGTCAGACTTGCACGGTATGTTGGACCTGCTAAAATGGTGTTCGTCGACCTGTGGGAGTATTGAGGAAACCAAGCTGTCCCAAGAAAGACTGCAGTGTGTTGCCCTACACTCGGCATACACAGAGTGGCTCCGAAGGGCTACGGGCCTGGATGTGGCTTAGCAGGCCCATGGGGTCCTGGGGGTACTCAATCTTCTTGCAGGGAATAGGGTGCCCACGCGGGGCTCCTAGATGACCTGCAAAGCGTACTGACATTAAAATAACGCAGAACAGCGGCTACGGCCTCATGGAAAGTACTGCATGCCTCCGCTTCTGCATGGCAATTCAGGGCCTTACCTCGAGGCAAGTGCTCTCGCTGAGTGTCCCGTTAGCAACACAGCACGGTAGAATGCTGACTTTCTCCTCGAGCAGAGTGACTTCAGGTACGAGGTCCTCGAAGAATCCTAAGCAGAGTGTTTTCTCATGGCAGCTCAGACGGGGGCCATGACGAACACTTCCATGGCACGTCGCACTGGCTAGAAATATAGTCCTGAGGCTGTTCCAGTGCTCTGGAAATGTAGCTCTCCTTAAGGAACGTGTAGTGTGTTTCCCCATCACTCGGCATACACAGAGGGCCTCCGAGGGACCGACCTTTGGGCCTCGATGTTGCTCAGCAGGCCCACAGGGGTCTGGAGGCACTCAGGGATCCTGGAGGGAAAATGATGCACACCCGAGGGTCCTAAGAGTCCTGGAAAGGGTACTTCCTTTAAAATAAAGCAGAGCAGGGGCTTCCGTGGTGGCGCACTGGTTGACAATCTGCCTTCCAGTGCAGGGGACACGGGTTCTAGCCCTGGTCTGGGAGGATCACACATGTCGCGGAGCAACTGGGCCCGCGAGCCACACTACTGACCCTGCGCGTCTGGAGCCTGTGCTTCGCAACGAGAGAGGCCGCGAGACTGAGAGGCCCACGCACCGCGATGAAGAGCGGCCCCCACTTACCGCAACTGGGGAGAGCCCTAGCACAGAAACGAAGACCCAACATAGCAATCAATCCATCAATCAATCAATCTTAAAACAACAATAAAAAATTAAAAAAATAAAATAAAATAAAGCAGAACAGCGACTAATACCTCATGGAAACAGCTGCATGCCGCCCTTTCTGCGCGGTTACTCAGGGACTTACCTCGAGGCCAGGACTCACGTTGAGTTTCCCTTTAGCTCTAGAGCGTGGCAGGATGAGCTCCACCCCGGCCATCGAAGCACCGGCTTAGCTAGAAAAAACTCATTCTCTTCCCACAGCCATGCCTACAGTGGCTAGTGGCCTGTCAACAGCAGTCAATTTCAAGTAGCTTCAAGGCACCATGAATGGAGCTTTCAAAATGGGAAAGCAAGAATAGTTCCATTAGGCCCCCATTTCCATGGGCACACGCAGCAGGCATCCCTGTGCTTTCTAACAAGTCCAAAGAGACACAGGTTTCCCAGTGGTTCCTTCCCTGAATCAACTCCTCGAAGCAGGGTGTACTGCATCTAGCGAACTGCCTCAACCAAGGAAAGCCCCAGCTAGGCCTCCGGGCCCGTGGCTTTTCAAAACCCTGCAGTGTTACCCGAGAAACTGGGCTTTAGTTGCAGTTGGAAAGCAAGCCGACATTCTCCTGGAGGCAGGATGACTTCAGACACGGGGTCCCAGATGGAATACGAAGCCGAGGGTTTTTCTCAGTGCAGCTCAGACTAGGGCAATGAGTCAGACTTGCACGGCACGTTGGACCTGCTAGAACAGTGTTCGTGGACCTGTGGGAGTGCTGGGGAAATCAAGCTGTCCCAAGAAAGACTGCAGTCTGTTGCCCTACGCTCGGCATACACAGACTGGCTCCGAAGGGCTACGGGCCTGGATGTGGCTTAGCGGGCCCATGGGGGCCTGAGGGTCCTCAGTGTTCTTGCAGGGAATAGGGTGCCCACGCGAGGCTCCTAGATGTCCTGCAAAGCGTACTGACGTTAAAATAATGCAGAGCAACGGCTATGGCCTCCTGGAAACTGCTGCACGCCTCCGCTTCTGCATGGCAATTCAGGGCCTTACCTCGAGGCAAGTGCTCTCGCTGAGTGTCCCGTTAGCGCCACAGCATGGTAGGATGCTGACTTTCTCCTCGAGCAGAGTGACTTCAGGTACGAGGTCCTCGAAGAATCCTAAGCAGAGTGTTTTCTCATGGCAGCTCAGACGGGGGCTGTGACGAACACTTCCATGGCACGTCGCACTGGGTAGAAATGTGGTCCTGAGGCTGTTCCAGTGCTCTGGAAATGTAGCTCTCCTTAAAGAACGAGCAGCGTGTTGCCCACCACTCGGCATACACAGAGGGCCTCCGAGGGACCGACCTTTGGGCCTCGATGCTGCTCAGCAAGCCCACAGGGGTCTGGAGGTACTCAGGGATCTTGGAGGGAAAATGATGCACACCCGAGGGGCCTAGGAGTCCTGAAAAGGGTACTTCCTTTAAAATAAAGCAGAACAGGGGCTTCTCTGGTGGCGCAGTGGTTGAGAATCTGCCTGCCAATGCAGGGCACACGGGTTCGAGCCCTGGTCTGGGAGGATTCCACATGCCGTGAGGCAACTGGGCCCGTGAGCCACAACTACTGACCCTGCGCCTCTGGAGCCTGTGCTCCGCAACACGGGAGGCCGCGAGACTGAGAGGCCCACGCACCGCGATGAAGAGCGGCCCCCACTTACCGCAACTGGGGAGAGCCCTAGCACAGAAACGAAGACCCAACATAGCAATCAATAAATCAATCAATCAATCTTAAAACAACAATAAAAAATTAAAAAAATAAAATAAAATAAAGCAGAACAGCGACTAATACCTCATGGAAACAGCTGCATGCCGCCCTTTCTGCGCGGTTACTCAGGGACTTACCTCGAGGCCAGGACTCACGTTGAGTTTCCCTTTAGCTCTAGAGCGTGGCAGGATGAGCTCCACCCCGGCCATCGAAGCACCCGGCTTAGCTAGACAAAACTCATTTGCTTCCCAGAGCCATGCCTACAGCGGCTAGTGGCCTGTCAACAGCAGTCAATTTCAAGTAGCTTCAAGGCAGCATGAATGGAGCTTTCAGAATGGGAAAGCAAGGCTAGCTCCATCAGGCCCCCATTTCCGCGGGCACACGCAGCATACATCCCTGTGCTTTCTAACAAGTCCAAAGAGACACAGGTTACCCAGTGGTTCCTTCCCTGAATCAACTCCTCGAAGCAGGGTGTTCCACATCTAGCGAACTGCCTCAACCAAGGAACGCCCCAGCTAGGCCTCCGGGCCCGTGGCTCTTCAAAAGCCTCCAGTGTTACACGAAGAACTGGGCTTTAGTTGCAGTGGGAACGCAAGCCGACTCTCCTGGAGGCAAGGTGACTTCAGGCAGGAGGTCCGAGATGGAATGCGAAGCCGAGGGTTTTTCTCAGTGCAGCTCGGACTACGGCAATGAGTCAGACTTGCACGGTATATTGGACCTGCTAAAATGGTGTTCGTCGACCTGTGGGAGTATTGAGGAAACCAAGCTGTCCCAAGAAAGACTGCAGTGTGTTGCCCTACACTCGGCATACACAGAGTGGCTCCGAAGGGCTACGGGCCTGGATGTGGCTTAGCAGGCCCATGGGGTCCTGGGGGTACTCAATCTTCTTGCAGGGAATAGGGTGCCCACGCGGGGCTCCTAGATGACCTGCAAAGCGTACTGACATTAAAATAACGCAGAACAGCGGCTACGGCCTCATGGAAAGTACTGCATGCCTCCGCTTCTGCATGGCAATTCAGGGCCTTACCTCGAGGCAAGTGCTCTCGCTGAGTGTCCCGTTAGCAACACAGCACGGTAGAATGCTGACTTTCTCCTCGAGCAGAGTGACTTCAGGTACGAGGTCCTCGAAGAATCCTAAGCAGAGTGTTTTCTCATGGCAGCTCAGACGGGGGCCATGACGAACACTTCCATGGCACGTCGCACTGGCTAGAAATATAGTCCTGAGGCTGTTCCAGTGCTCTGGAAATGTAGCTCTCCTTAAGGAACGTGTAGTGTGTTTCCCCATCACTCGGCACACACAGAGGGCCTCCGAGGGACCGAACTTTGGGCCTTGATGTTGCTCAGCAAGCGCACAGGGGTCTGGAGGTACTCAGGGATCTTGGAGGGAAAATGATGCACACCCGAGGGGCCTAGGAGTCCTGAAAAGGGTACTTCCTTTAAAATAAAGCAGAACAGGGGCTTCCCTGCGGGCGCAGTGGTTGAGAATCTGCCTGCCAATGCAGGGTACACGGGTTCGAGCCCTGGTCTGGGAGGATTCCACATGCCGTGGAACAACTGGGCCCGTGAGCCACAACTACTGACCCTGCGCCTCTGGAGCCTGTGCTCCGCAACACGGGAGGCCGCGAGACTCAGAGGGCCACGCACCGCGATGAAGAGTGGCCCCCACTTACCGCAACTGGGGAGAGCCCTAGCACAGAAACGAAGACCCAACATAGCAATCAATCAATCAATCAATCAATCTTAAAACAACAATAAAAAATTAAAAAAATAAAATAAAATAAAGCAGAACAGCGACTAATACCTCATGGAAACAGCTGCATGCCGCCCTTTCTGCGCGGTTCCTCAGGGACTTACCTCGAGGCCAGGACTCACGTTGAGTTTCCCTTTAGCTCTAGAGGGTGGCAGGATGAGCTCCACCCCGGCCATCGAAGCACCCGGCTTAGCTAGACAAAACTAATTTTCTTCCCAGAGCCATGCCTACAGCGGCTAGTGGCCTGTCAACAGCAGTCAATTTCAAGTAGCTTCAAGGCAGCATGAATGGAGCTTTCAAAATGGGAAAGCAAGGCTAGTTCCATCAGGCCCCCATTTCCGCGGGCACACGCAGCATACATCCCTGTGCTTTCTAACAAGTCCAAAGAGACACAGGTTTCCCAGTGGTTCCTTCCCTGAATCAACTCCTCGAAGCAGGGTGTACTGCATCTAGCGAACTGCCTCAACCAAGGAAAGCCCCAGCTAGGCCTCCGGGCCCGTGGCTCTTCAAAACCCTGCAGTGTTACCCGAGAAACTGGGCTTTAGTTGCAGTTGGAAAGCAAGCCGACACTCTCCTGGAGGCAGGATGACTTCAGACACGGGGTCCCAGATGGAATACGAAGCCGAGGGTTTTTCTCAGTGCAGCTCAGACTAGGGCAATGAGTCAGACTTGCACGGCACGTTGGACCTGCTAGAACAGTGTTCGTGGACCTGTGGGAGTGCTGGGGAAATCAAGCTGTCCCAAGAAAGACTGCAGTCTGTTGCCCTACGCTCGGCATACACAGACTGGCTCCGAAGGGCTACGGGCCTGGATGTGGCTTAGCGGGCCCATGGGGGCCTGAGGGTCCTCAGTGTTCTTGCAGGGAATAGGGTGCCCACGCGAGGCTCCTAGATGTCCTGCAAAGCGTACTGACGTTAAAATAATGCAGAGCAACGGCTATGGCCTCCTGGAAACTGCTGCACGCCTCCGCTTCTGCATGGCAATTCAGGGCCTTACCTCGAGGCAAGTGCTCTCGCTGAGTGTCCCGTTAGCGCCACAGCATGGTAGGATGCTGACTTTCTCCTCGAGCAGAGTGACTTCAGGTACGAGGTCCTCGAAGAATCCTAAGCAGAGTGTTTTCTCATGGCAGCTCAGACGGGGGCTGTGACGAACACTTCCATGGCACGTCGCACTGGGTAGAAATGTGGTCCTGAGGCTGTTCCAGTGCTCTGGAAATGTAGCTCTCCTTAAAGAACGAGCAGCGTGTTGCCCACCACTCGGCATACACAGAGGGCCTCCGAGGGACCGACCTTTGGGCCTCGATGCTGCTCAGCAAGCCCACAGGGGTCTGGAGGTACTCAGGGATCTTGGAGGGAAAATGATGCACACCCGAGGGGCCTAGGAGTCCTGAAAAGGGTACTTCCTTTAAAATAAAGCAGAACAGGGGCTTCTCTGGTGGCGCAGTGGTTGAGAATCTGCCTGCCAATGCAGGGCACACGGGTTCGAGCCCTGGTCTGGGAGGATTCCACATGCCGTGAGGCAACTGGGCCCGTGAGCCACAACTACTGACCCTGCGCCTCTGGAGCCTGTGCTCCGCAACACGGGAGGCCGCGAGACTGAGAGGCCCACGCACCGCGATGAAGAGTGGCCCCCACTTACCGCAACTGGGGAGAGCCCTAGCACAGAAACGAAGACCCAACATAGCAATCAATCAATCAATCAATCAATCTTAAAACAACAATAAAAAATTAAAAAAATAAAATAAAATAAAGCAGAACAGCGACTAATACCTCATGGAAACAGCTGCATGCCGCCCTTTCTGCGCGGTTACTCAGGGACTTACCTCGAGGCCAGGACTCACGTTGAGTTTCCCTTTAGCTCTAGAGCGTGGCAGGATGAGCTCCACCCCGGCCATCGAAGCACCCGGCTTAGCTAGACAAAACTCATTTGCTTCCCAGAGCCATGCCTACAGCGGCTAGTGGCCTGTCAACAGCAGTCAATTTCAAGTAGCTTCAAGGCAGCATGAATGGAGCTTTCAGAATGGGAAAGCAAGGCTAGTTCCATCAGGCCCCCATTTCCGCGGGCACACGCAGCATACATCCCTGTGCTTTCTAACAAGTCCAAAGAGACACAGGTTACCCAGTGGTTCCTTCCCTGAATCAACTCCTCGAAGCAGGGTGTTCCACATCTAGCGAACTGCCTCAACCAAGGAACGCCCCAGCTAGGCCTCCGGGCCCGTGGCTCTTCAAAAGCCTCCAGTGTTACACGAAGAACTGGGCTTTAGTTGCAGTGGGAACGCAAGCCGACTCTCCTGGAGGCAAGGTGACTTCAGGCAGGAGGTCCGAGATGGAATGCGAAGCCGAGGGTTTTTCTCAGTGCAGCTCGGACTACGGCAATGAGTCAGACTTGCACGGTATGTTGGACCTGCTAAAATGGTGTTCGTCGACCTGTGGGAGTATTGAGGAAACAAAGCTGTCCCAAGAAAGACTGCAGTGTGTTGCCCTACACTCGGCATACACAGAGTGGCTCCGAAGGGCTACGGGCCTGGATGTGGCTTAGCAGGCCCATGGGGTCCTGGGGGTACTCAATCTTCTTGCAGGGAATAGGGTGCCCACGCGGGGCTCCTAGATGACCTGCAAAGCGTACTGACATTAAAATAACGCAGAACAGCGGCTACGGCCTCATGGAAAGTACTGCATGCCTCCGCTTCTGCATGGCAATTCAGGGCCTTACCTCGAGGCAAGTGCTCTCGCTGAGTGTCCCGTTAGCAACACAGCACGGTAGAATGCTGACTTTCTCCTCGAGCAGAGTGACTTCAGGTACGAGGTCCTCGAAGAATCCTAAGCAGAGTGTTTTCTCATGGCAGCTCAGACGGGGGCCATGACGAACACTTCCATGGCACGTCGCACTGGCTAGAAATATAGTCCTGAGGCTGTTCCAGTGCTCTGGAAACGTAGCTCTCCTTAAGGAACGTGTAGTGTGTTTCCCCATCACTCGGCATACACAGAGGGCCTCCGAGGGACCGACCTTTGGGCCTCGATGTTGCTCAGCAGGCCCACAGGGGTCTGGAGGCACTCAGGGATCCTGGAGGGAAAATGATGCACACCCGAGGGTCCTAAGAGTCCTGGAAAGGGTACTTCCTTTAAAATAAAGCAGAGCAGGGGCTTCCGTGGTGGCGCACTGGTTGACAATCTGCCTTCCAGTGCAGGGGACACGGGTTCTAGCCCTGGTCTGGGAGGATCACACATGTCGCGGAGCAACTGGGCCCGCGAGCCACACTACTGACCCTGCGCGTCTGGAGCCTGTGCTTCGCAACGAGAGAGGCCGCGAGACTGAGAGGCCCACGCACCGCGATGAAGAGCGGCCCCCACTTACCGCAACTGGGGAGAGCCCTAGCACAGAAACGAAGACCCAACATAGCAATCAATCCATCAATCAATCAATCTTAAAACAACAATAAAAAATTAAAAAAATAAAATAAAATAAAGCAGAACAGCGACTAATACCTCATGGAAACAGCTGCATGCCGCCCTTTCTGCGCGGTTACTCAGGGACTTACCTCGAGGCCAGGACTCACGTTGAGTTTCCCTTTAGCTCTAGAGCGTGGCAGGATGAGCTCCACCCCGGCCATCGAAGCACCGGCTTAGCTAGAAAAAACTCATTCTCTTCCCACAGCCATGCCTACAGTGGCTAGTGGCCTGTCAACAGCAGTCAATTTCAAGTAGCTTCAAGGCACCATGAATGGAGCTTTCAAAATGGGAAAGCAAGAATAGTTCCATTAGGCCCCCATTTCCATGGGCACACGCAGCAGGCATCCCTGTGCTTTCTAACAAGTCCAAAGAGACACAGGTTTCCCAGTGGTTCCTTCCCTGAATCAACTCCTCGAAGCAGGGTGTACTGCATCTAGCGAACTGCCTCAACCAAGGAAAGCCCCAGCTAGGCCTCCGGGCCCGTGGCTCTTCAAAACCCTGCAGTGTTACCCGAGAAACTGGGCTTTAGTTGCAGTTGGAAAGCAAGCCGACATTCTCCTGGAGGCAGGATGACTTCAGACACGGGGTCCCAGATGGAATACGAAGCCGAGGGTTTTTCTCAGTGCAGCTCAGACTAGGGCAATGAGTCAGACTTGCACGGCACGTTGGACCTGCTAGAACAGTGTTCGTGGACCTGTGGGAGTGCTGGGGAAATCAAGCTGTCCCAAGAAAGACTGCAGTCTGTTGCCCTACGCTCGGCATACACAGACTGGCTCCGAAGGGCTACGGGCCTGGATGTGGCTTAGCGGGCCCATGGGGGCCTGAGGGTCCTCAGTGTTCTTGCAGGGAATAGGGTGCCCACGCGAGGCTCCTAGATGTCCTGCAAAGCGTACTGACGTTAAAATAATGCAGAGCAACGGCTATGGCCTCCTGGAAACTGCTGCACGCCTCCGCTTCTGCATGGCAATTCAGGGCCTTACCTCGAGGCAAGTGCTCTCGCTGAGTGTCCCGTTAGCGCCACAGCATGGTAGGATGCTGACTTTCTCCTCGAGCAGAGTGACTTCAGGTACGAGGTCCTCGAAGAATCCTAAGCAGAGTGTTTTCTCATGGCAGCTCAGACGGGGGCTGTGACGAACACTTCCATGGCACGTCGCACTGGGTAGAAATGTGGTCCTGAGGCTGTTCCAGTGCTCTGGAAATGTAGCTCTCCTTAAAGAACGAGCAGCGTGTTGCCCACCACTCGGCATACACAGAGGGCCTCCGAGGGACCGACCTTTGGGCCTCGATGCTGCTCAGCAAGCCCACAGGGGTCTGGAGGTACTCAGGGATCTTGGAGGGAAAATGATGCACACCCGAGGGGCCTAGGAGTCCTGAAAAGGGTACTTCCTTTAAAATAAAGCAGAACAGGGGCTTCTCTGGTGGCGCAGTGGTTGAGAATCTGCCTGCCAATGCAGGGCACACGGGTTCGAGCCCTGGTCTGGGAGGATTCCACATGCCGTGAGGCAACTGGGCCCGTGAGCCACAACTACTGACCCTGCGCCTCTGGAGCCTGTGCTCCGCAACACGGGAGGCCGCGAGACTGAGAGGCCCACGCACCGCGATGAAGAGTGGCCCCCACTTACCGCAACTGGGGAGAGCCCTAGCACAGAAACGAAGACCCAACATAGCAATCAATCAATCAATCAATCAATCTTAAAACAACAATAAAAAATTAAAAAAATAAAATAAAATAAAGCAGAACAGCGACTAATACCTCATGGAAACAGCTGCATGCCGCCCTTTCTGCGCGGTTACTCAGGGACTTACCTCGAGGCCAGGACTCACGTTGAGTTTCCATTTAGCTCTAGAGCGTGGCAGGATGAGCTCCACCCCGGCCATCGAAGCACCCGGCTTAGCTAGACAAAACTCATTTTCTTCCCAGAGCCATGCCTACAGCGGCTAGTGGCCTGTCAACAGCAGTCAATTTCAAGTAGCTTCAAGGCAGCATGAATGGAGCTTTCAAAATGGGAAAGCAAGGCTAGTTCCATCAGGCCCCCATTTCCGCGGGCACACGCAGCATACATCCCTGTGCTTTCTAACAAGTCCAAAGAGACACAGGTTACCCAGTGGTTCCTTCCCTGAATCAACTCCTCGAAGCAGGGTGTTCCACATCTAGCGAACTGCCTCAACCAAGGAACGCCCCAGCTAGGCCTCCGGGCCCGTGGCTCTTCAAAAGCCTCCAGTGTTACACGAAGAACTGGGCTTTAGTTGCAGTGGGAACGCAAGCCGACTCTCCTGGAGGCAAGGTGACTTCAGGCAGGAGGTCCGAGATGGAATGCGAAGCCGAGGGTTTTTCTCAGTGCAGCTCGGACTACGGCAATGAGTCAGACTTGCACGGTATATTGGACCTGCTAAAATGGTGTTCGTCGACCTGTGGGAGTATTGAGGAAACCAAGCTGTCCCAAGAAAGACTGCAGTGTGTTGCCCTACACTCGGCATACACAGAGTGGCTCCGAAGGGCTACGGGCCTGGATGTGGCTTAGCAGGCCCATGGGGTCCTGGGGGTACTCAATCTTCTTGCAGGGAATAGGGTGCCCACGCGGGGCTCCTAGATGACCTGCAAAGCGTACTGACATTAAAATAACGCAGAACAGCGGCTACGGCCTCATGGAAAGTACTGCATGCCTCCGCTTCTGCATGGCAATTCAGGGCCTTACCTCGAGGCAAGTGCTCTCGCTGAGTGTCCCGTTAGCAACACAGCACGGTAGAATGCTGACTTTCTCCTCGAGCAGAGTGACTTCAGGTACGAGGTCCTCGAAGAATCCTAAGCAGAGTGTTTTCTCATGGCAGCTCAGACGGGGGCCATGACGAACACTTCCATGGCACGTCGCACTGGCTAGAAATATAGTCCTGAGGCTGTTCCAGTGCTCTGGAAATGTAGCTCTCCTTAAGGAACGTGTAGTGTGTTTCCCCATCACTCGGCACACACAGAGGGCCTCCGAGGGACCGAACTTTGGGCCTTGATGTTGCTCAGCAAGTGCACAGGGGTCTGGAGGTACTCAGGGATCTTGGAGGGAAAATGATGCACACCCGAGGGGCCTAGCAGTCCTGAAAAGGGTACTTCCTTTAAAATAAAGCAGAACAGGGGCTTCCCTGCGGGCGCAGTGGTTGAGAATCTGCCTGCCAATGCAGGGTACACGGGTTCGAGCCCTGGTCTGGGAGGATTCCACATGCCGTGGAACAACTGGGCCCGTGAGCCACAACTACTGACCCTGCGCCTCTGGAGCCTGTGCTCTGCAACACGGGAGGCCGCGAGACTCAGAGGGCCACGCACCGCGATGAAGAGTGGCCCCCACTTACCGCAACTGGGGAGAGCCCTAGCACAGAAACGAAGACCCAACATAGCAATCAATCAATCAATCAATCAATCTTAAAACAACAATAAAAAATTAAAAAAATAAAATAAAATAAAGCAGAACAGCGACTAATACCTCATGGAAACAGCTGCATGCCGCCCTTTCTGCGCGGTTCCTCAGGGACTTACCTCGAGGCCAGGACTCACGTTGAGTTTCCCTTTAGCTCTAGAGGGTGGCAGGATGAGCTCCACCCCGGCCATCGAAGCACCCGGCTTAGCTAGACAAAACTAATTTTCTTCCCAGAGCCATGCCTACAGCGGCTAGTGGCCTGTCAACAGCAGTCAATTTCAAGTAGCTTCAAGGCAGCATGAATGGAGCTTTCAAAATGGGAAAGCAAGGCTAGTTCCATCAGGCCCCCATTTCGGCGGGCACACGCAGCATACATCCCTGTGCTTTCTAACAAGTCCAAAGAGACACAGGTTACCAAGTGGTTACTTCCCTGAATCCACTCCTCGAAGCAGGGTGTACTGCATCTAGTGAACTGCCTCCACCAAGGAAAGCCCCAGCTAGGCCTCGGGGCCCGTGGCTCTTCAAAAGCCTGCAGTGTTACCCGAGAAAGTGGGCTTTAGTTGCAGTTGGAAAGCAAGCCGACATTCTCCTCGAGGCAGGGTGACTTCAGACACGGGGTCCCAGATGGAATACGAAGCCGAGGGTTTTTCTCAGTGCAGCTCACACTAGGGCAATGAGTCAGACTCGCACGGCACGTTGGACCTGCTAGAACAGTGTTCGTGGACCTGTGGGAGTGCTGGGGAAATCAAGCTGTCCCAAGAAAGACTGCAGTCTGTTGCCCTACACCCGGCATACACAGAGTGGCTCCGAAGGGCTACGGGCCTGGATGTGGCTTAGCAGGCCCATGGGGGCCTGGGGGTACTCAGTGTTCTTGCAGGGAAAAGGGTGCCCACGCGAGGCTCCTAGAGGTCCTGCAAAGCATACTGACGTTAAAATAATGCAGAGCAACCGCTATGGGCTCCTGGAAACTGCTGCACGCCTCCGCTTCTGCATGGCAATTCAGGGCCTTACCTTGAGACAACTGCTGACGCTGAGTGTCCCGTTAGCGACACAGCATGGTAGGATGCTGACTTTCTCCTCGAGCAGAGTGACTTCAGGTACGAGGTCCTCGAAGAATCCTAAGCAGAGTGTTTTCTTATGGCAGCTCAGACGGAGGCCGTGACGAACACTTCCATGGCACGTCGCACTGGGTAGAAATGTGGTCCTGAGACTGTTCCAGTGCTCTGGAAATATAGCTCTCCTTAAAGAACGAGCAGCGTGTTGCCCATCACTCGGCATACACAGAGGGCCTCCGAGGGACCGACCTTTGGGCCTCGATGCTGCTCAGCAAGCCCACAGGGGTCTGGAGGTACTCAGGGATCTTGGAGGGAAAATGATGCACACCCGAGGGGCCTAGGAGTCCTGGAAAGGGTACTTCCTTTAAAATAAAGCAGAACAGGGGCTTCTCTGGTGGCGCACTGGTTGACAATCTGCCTGCCAATGCAGGGCACACGGGTTCGAGCCCTGGTTTAGGAGGATTCCACATGCCGTGGGGCAACTGGGCCCGTGAGCCACAACTACTGACCCTGCGCCTCTGGAGCCTGTGCTCCGCAACAAGAGAGGTCGCGAGACTGAGAGGCCCACGCACCGCGATGAAGAGCGGCCCCCACTTACCGCAACTGGGGAGAGCCCTAGCACAGATACGAAGACCCAACATAGCAATCAATCAATCAATCAATCAATCAATCTTAAAACAACAATAAAAAATTAAAAAAATAAAATAAAATAAAGCAGAACAGCGACTAATACCTCATGGAAACAGCTGCATGCCGCCCTTTCTGCGCGGTTACTCAGGGACTTACCTCGAGGCCAGGACTCACGTTGAGTTTCCCTTTAGCTCTAGAGCGTGGCAGGATGAGCTCCACCCCGGCCATCGAAGCACCCGGCTTAGCTAGACAAAACTCATTTTCTTCCCAGAGCCATGCCTACAGCGGCTAGTGGCCTGTCAACAGCAGTCAATTTCAAGTAGCTTCAAGGCAGCATGAATGGAGCTTTCAAAATGGGAAAGCAAGAATAGTTCCATCAGGCCCCCATTTCCGCGGGCACACGCAGCATACATCCCTGTGCTTTCTAACAAGTCCAAAGAGACACAGGTTACCCAGTGGTTCCTTCCCTGAATCAACTCCTCGAAGCAGGGTGTTCCACATCTAGCGAACTGCCTCAACCAAGGAACGCCCCAGCTAGGCCTCCGGGCCCGTGGCTCTTCAAAAGCCTCCAGTGTTACACGAAGAACTGGGCTTTAGTTGCAGTGGGAACGCAAGCCGACTCTCCTGGAGGCAAGGTGACTTCAGGCAGGAGGTCCGAGATGGAATGCGAAGCCGAGGGTTTTTCTCAGTGCAGCTCGGACTACGGCAATGAGTCAGACTTGCACGGTATGTTGGACCTGCTAAAATGGTGTTCGTCGACCTGTGGGAGTATTGAGGAAACCAAGCTGTCCCAAGAAAGACTGCAGTGTGTTGCCCTACACTCGGCATACACAGAGTGGCTCTGAAGGGCTACGGGCCTGGATGTGGCTTAGCAGGCCCATGGGGTCCTGGGGGTACTCAATCTTCTTGCAGGGAATAGGGTGCCCACACGGGGGCTCCTAGATGACCTGCAAAGCGTACTGACGTTAAAATAACGCAGAACAGCGGCTACGGCCTCATGGAAAGTACTGCATGCCTCCGCTTCTGCATGGCAATTCAGGGCCTTACCTCGAGGCAAGTGCTCTCGCTGAGTGTCCCGTTAGCAACACAGCACGGTAGAATGCTGACTTTCTCCTCGAGCAGAGTGACTTCAGGTACGAGGTCCTCGAAGAATCCTAAGCAGAGTGTTTTCTCATGGCAGCTCAGACGGGGGCCATGACGAACACTTCCATGGCACGTCGCACTGGCTAGAAATATAGTCCTGAGGCTGTTCCAGTGCGCTGGAAATGTAGCTCTCCTTAAGGAACGTGTAGTGTGTTTCCCCATCACTCGGCACACACAGAGGGCCTCCGAGGGACCGACCTTTGGGCCTCGATGTTGCTCAGCAGGCCCACGGGGGTCTGGAGGCACTCAGGGATCCTGGAGGGAAAATGATGCACACCCGAGGGTCCTAAGAGTCCTGGAAAGGGTACTTCCTTTAAAATAAAGCAGAGCAGGGGCTTCCGTGGTGGCGCACTGGTTGACAATCTGCCTTCCAGTGCAGGGGACACGGGTTCGAGCCCTGGTCTGGGAGGATCACACATGTCGCGGAGCAACTGGGCCCGCGAGCCACACTACTAACCCTGCGCGTCTGGAGCCTGTGCTTCGCAACGAGAGAGGCCGCGAGACTGAGAGGCCCACGCACCGCGATGAAGAGCGGCCCCCACTTACCACAACTGGGGAGAGCCCTAGCACAGAAACGAAGACCCAACATAGCAATCAATCAATCAATCAATCTTAAAACAACAATAAAAAATTTAAATAATAAAATAAAATAAAGCACAACAGCGACTAATACCTCATGGAAACAGCTGCATGCTGCCCTTTCTGCGCGGTTACTCAGGGACTTACCTCGAGGCCAGGACTCACGTTGAGTTTCCCTTTAGCTCTAGAGCGTGGCAGGATGAGCTCCACCCCGGCCATCGAAGCACCCGGCTTAGCTAGACAAAACTCATTGTCTTCCCAGAGCCATGCCTACAGTGGCTAGTGGCCTGTCAACAGCAGTCAATTTCAAGTAGCTTCAAGGCAGCATGAATGGAGCTTTCAAAATGGGAAAGCAAGGCTAGTTCCATCAGGCCCCCATTTCCACGGGCACACGCAGCATACATCCCTGTGCTTTCTAACAAGTCCAAAGAGACACAGGTTACCAAGTGGTTACTTCCCTGAATCAACTCCTCGAAGCAGGGTGTACTGCATCTAGCGAACTGCCTCAACCAAGGAAAGCCCCAGCTAGGCCTCCGGGCCCGTGGCTCTTCAAAACCCTGCAGTGTTACCCGAGAAACTGGGCTTTAGTTGCAGTTGGAAAGCAAGCCGACATTCTCCTGGAGGCAGGATGACTTCAGACACGGGGTCCCAGATGGAATACGAAGCCGAGGGTTTTTCTCAGTGCAGCTCAGACTAGGGCAATGAGTCAGACTTGCACGGCACGTTGGACCTGCTAGAACAGTGTTCGTGGACCTGTGGGAGTGCTGGGGAAATCAAGCTGTCCCAAGAAAGAGTGCAGTCTGTTGCCCTACGCTCGGCATACACAGACTGGCTCCGAAGGGCTACGGGCCTGGATGTGGCTTAGCAGGCCCATGGGGGCCTGAGGGTCCTCAGTGTTCTTGCAGGGAATAGGGTGCCCACGCGAGGCTCCTAGATGTCCTGCAAAGCGTACTGACGTTAAAATAATGCAGAGCAACGGCTATGGCCTCCTGGAAACTGCTGCACGCCTCCGCTTCTGCATGGCAATTCAGGGCCTTACCTCGAGGCAAGTGCTCTCGCTGAGTGTCCCGTTAGCGCCACAGCATGGTAGGATGCTGACTTTCTCCTCGAGCAGAGTGACTTCAGGTACGAGGTCCTCGAAGAATCCTAAGCAGAGTGTTTTCTTATGGCAGCTCAGACGGGGGCCGTGACGAACACTCCCATGGCACGTCGCACTCGGTAGAAATGTGGTCCTGAGACTGTTCCAGTGCTCTGGAAATATAGCTCTCCTTAAAGAACGAGCAGCGTGTTGCCCATCACTCGGCATACACAGAGGGCCTCCGAGGGACCGACCTTTGGGCCTCGATGTTGCTCAGCAAGCCCACAGGGGTCTGGAGGTACTCACGGATCTTGGAGGGAAAATGATGCACACCCGAGGGGCCTAGGAGTCCTGGAAAGGGTACTTCCTTTAAAATAAAGCAGAACAGGGGCTTCCCTGGTGGCGCAGTGGTTGAGAATCTGCCTGCCAAAGCAGGGCACACGGGTTCGAGCCCTGGTCTGGGAGGATTCCACATGCTGTGGGGCAACTGGGCCCGTGAGCCACAACTACTGAGCCTGCGCCTCTGGAGCCTGTGCTCCGCAACAAGAGAGGTCGCGAGACTGAGAGGCCCCCGCACCGCGATGAAGAGTGGCCCCCAATTACAGTAACTGGAGGAGAGCCCTAGCACAGAAACGAAGACCCAACATAGCAATCAATCAATCAATCAATCAATCAATCTTAAAACAACAATAAAAAATTAAAAAAATAAAATAAAATAAAGCAGAACAGCGACTAATACCTCATGGAAAGAGCTGCATGCCGCCCTTTCTGCGTGGTTACTCAGGGACTTACCTCGAGGCCAGTACTCACGCTGAGTTTCCCTTTAGCTCTAGAGCGTGGCAGGTTGAGCTCCACCCCGGCCATCGAAGCACCCGGCTTAGCTAGACAAAACTCATTGTCTTCCCAGAGCCATGCGTACAGTGGCTAGTGGCCTGTCAACAGCAGTCAATTTCAAGTAGCTTCAAGGCAGCATGAATGGAGCTTTCAAAATGGGAAAGCAAGGCTAGTTCTTTCAGGCCCCCATTTCCATGGGCACACGCAGCATACATCCCTGTGCTTTCTAACAAGTCCAAAGAGACACAGGTTACCCAGTGGTTCCTTCCCTGAATCAACGCCTCGAAGCAGAGTGTTCCGCATGTAGCGAACTGCCTCAACCAAGGAAAGCCCCAGCTAGGCCTCGGGGCCCGTGGCTCTTCAAAAGCCTGCAGTGTTACCCGAGGAACTGGGCTTTAGTTGCAGTCGGAACGCAAGCCGACATTCTCCTGGAGGCAGGGTGACTTCAGACAGGGGATCCCAGATGGAATACGAAGCCGAGTGTTTTTCTCAGTGCAGCTCAGACTAGGGCAATGAGTCAGACTTGCACTGCACGTTGGACCTGCTAGAACAGTGTTAGTGGACCTGTGGGAGTGCTGGGGAAATCAAGCTGTCCCAAGAAAGACTGCAGTCTGTTGCCCTACACTCGGCATACACAGAGTGGCTCCGAAGGGCTACGGGCCTGGATGTGGCTTAGCAGGCCCATGGGGGCCTGAGGGTACTCATTGTCCTCGCAGGGAATAGCGTTCCCACGCGAGGCTCCTAGATGTCCTGCAAAGCGTACTGACGTTAAAATAATGCAGAGCAACGGCTATGGCCTCCTGGAAACTGCTGCACGCCTCCGCTTCCGCATGGCAATTCAGGGCCTTACCTGAAGGCAATTGCTCACGTTGGGTTTCCCGTGAGCAACAGAACATGGTAGGATGCTGACTTTCTCCTTGAGTAAGGTGACTTCAGGTATGCGGTCACTGAAGAATTCTAAGCAGAGTGTTTTCTCATGTCACCTCAGACGAGGGCCATGATGAAGACTTCTATGGCACGTTGGACTGTCTAGAAATGTGGTCTTGATGCTGTTCGAGTGCTCTGGAAATGTAACCCTAACCCTCTAACACTAACCCTCACCCTCCCCTTAACCTTAAACCCTAAACCCTAATCCCTAACCCTTAACCCTAACCCTAGCCCCAACCCTAAAACCCTAACTCTAACCCTAACCCTAAACGTAGTCCTAACAAAGGCCACGAACCTGTCCCTAACTCAGTCCCTGACACAATAGCTAACAAAGGCTCTGATGCTAGTCCTAACTAAGGCCCTGACACTGCTCTTAACTAAGGCCTTGAAACTACTCCTAACTCAGGTCCTAGTCATGTCTTTAACTAAGACCCGAATGCTGATCCTACAGAGGCCCTTATGCTGCTCCTAAGTCATGCCCTGCCACTATCCCTAGGTAAGGTCCTGACGTTAGGCTTCACTCAGGCCCTGTCGCTCTCCCTAAGTCAGCCTCTGACGCTGTCCCTACCTGAAGCCCTGACACTGGTTCTAAAGAAGGCCCTGATCCTCTCAGTAACTGAAGTCTTGACACTATCCCTAGGTTATTCCCTGACACTATCCCTACACGTTAACCTGACCCTGTCCCTAGCTAACCTCCTGCCTCTTATGCTAACTAAAGCCTTTATGCTGTGCCTAACTCAGGCCCTGAATTTAGTCCCAAGGACGTGATACTGTCTCTAACTAAGGTCTAGATGCTCATCCTAAGTCAGTGCCTGATACTGTCCCTAACTATGGCCCTACCCCTATTCCTAACTCAGGACCTGACACTGTACCTAACAAAAGGACCTGATACTAATCCTAACTAAGACCCTAACACTGTTCCTAACAAAGGCTCTGATGCTAGTCCTACCCAAGGCCCTGACACTGTCCCTAACTAAGGCCCTGACACTCCACCTAGCTCAGGCACTGACACTGTCCCTAACAAAGGCCCTGACACTACACCTAACTCAGGCCCCGACACTGTCCCTAACTAAGGCCCTGACACTACTCCTAACTGAGGCTCTGACACGATTCCTGACATAGACTCTGATGCTGGTCCTAACTAAGGCCCTGACACTGTTCCTTACTAAGGCTCTGACACTACTCCTAACTCAGGCCGTGATACAATATATAACAAAGGCTATGATGCTAGTTCTAACTCAGGCCCTGACACTGTCCCTAACTAAGGCCCTGACACTACTCCTAACTGAGGCTCTGACACGATTCCTGACATAGACTCTGATGCTGGTCCTAACTAAGGCCCTGACACTGTTCCTTACTAAGGCTCTGACACTACTCCTAACTCAGGCCGTGATACAATATATAACAAAGGCTATGATGCTAGTTCTAACTATGGCCCTGACACTGTCATAACTAAGGCCTTGACACTACACCTAACTCAGGCCCTGACACTGGCCCTAACTAAGGCCCTGACATTACTCCTAACTCAGGCCCTGACACTGGCCCTAACTAAGGCCCTGACACTACTCCTATCCCAGGCACTGACAGGATACCTAACGAAGGCTCTGATGCTAGGTGTAACTAAGGCCCTGACACTGTCCCGAACTAAGTTCTTGACATTACTCGTAACTCAGGCCCTGACATGATACCTAACAAAGGCTCTGATGCTAGCCCTAACTAAGGCCGTGACACTGTCCCTAACTAAGGCTGTGACACTCCACCTAGCTCAGGTCCTGACACTGTCCCTAACAAAGGCCCTGCTGCCGTCAATATCTAAAGTCCTGACACTATCCTGAGCTTATATCCTGACCCATCTCATACTAAGGTCCTGAAACTGTCCCTAAGTGAGCCTTGACGCTGTCCCTAAGTGAGGCCCTGAGGCTGTCCATAACAGAGACCCTGATAATGTCTTTACCGAAGACCCAAATGCTGTTCCTACAGAGGCCTTTATGCTGCTCCTAAGTCATGCCCTGACACTGTCCCTAACTCAGGCCCTAAAGATAGGCCTCACTTAGGCCCTGTTGCTGTACCTTAGTTAGGCTCTGATGCTATCCCTACATCTAGCCTTGACACTGGTCCTGATTAAGCCCCTGACGCTGGTTCTAACTACGTCCCTGATGCTCTCAATAACTAAGGTCTTCACGCAATCCCTAGCTCATTTCCTGACACTATCCCTGGCCTGGAACCTAACTCTGTCCCGAGCGAATGTCCTGCCCCTTATCCTCCCTGAATCCCTAATGCTCTCCCTAACTAAGGCCCTGACTAGTCCTAACTCAGTCCCTCACACTGTACCTAGCAAAGGCTCTGATGCTAGTCCTAACTAAGCTCCTGACACTGTCCCTAACTAAGGCCCTGCTGCTGTCAATATCTAAAGTCCTGACACTATCCTGAGCTAATTTCTGCACCCATCTCTTACCAAGTTCCTGAAATTGTCCCTAAATAAGCCCTGACGCTCTCCCTAAGTGAAGCCCTGAGGTTGTCTCTAACAGAAGCCCTAATAATGTCTTTAACAAAGACCCTGATGCTGATCCTAACGAGGCCGTTATGCTCCTCCTAAGTCCTGCCCTGACACAGTCCCTAACTCAGGTGCTAACTGAGAGAGTCCTCAGGTATTCCCTGTCGCTGTACCTTAGACAGTCTCTGAAGCTGTCCCTACATCAAGCCCTGACACTGGTCCTGAATAAGGCCATGACGCTGTTCCGATATAAGGCCCTGATGCTCTCAATAACTAAGGTCTTCACACTATCCCTAGCCTGTAACTTGGCTCTGTCCCTAGCTAGTGTCCTGCCTCGTATCCTAACTAAGAACCTAATGCTGATCCTACGAAGGCCCTGATGCTACTCGTAAGTCATGCCGATACTGTCCCTAGCTAAGTCCCTGACGCTCGGCCTCACTCAGGCCCTGTCGCTCTCCCTAAGTCAGGCTCTGACATTGTCCCTACCCGAAGCCCTGACGTTGGTCCTAAATAAGGCCCTGATACTGTCAGTAAGGTCTTGACACTATCCCTAGGTCATTTCCTGACACTATCCCTAGACCTTAACCTCATCCTGTCCCTAGCTAATGTCCTGCCTCCCATCCTAACTGAAGCCCTATTGCTCTGCCTAACTAAGGCCCTGACTAGTCCTAACTAAGGCCGTGACACTGTCTCTAACTAAGGCCCGGAAGCTGTCCCTAATACAGACCCTGCGGCCGGCAATAACTAAAGGCCTGACACTATCCTGAGCTAATATCCTGACCCATCTCTTACCAAGGTCCTGACACTGTCCCTATGTAAGCCCTGATACTGTCCCTAAGTGAAGCCCTGAGTCTGTCCCTAACTCAGGCCCAGACGCAGTACCTAACTCAGACCCTCAAAATGTCTTTGAGACCCTGATGCTCTTCCTAAGTCATGCCCTGACACTGTCCCTAGCTAAGGCCCTGACGCTAGGTCTTACTCAGGCTCCATCGCTCTCCCTAAGTCAGGCTCTGACGCTGTCCCTACCTGAAGCCCTGACACTAGCCCTAAGTAAGGCCCTGATACTCTCTGTAAGTAAGGTCTTGACACTATCCCTAGCTCATTTCCTGACACTATTCCTAGACCTTAACCTAACCCTGTCCCTAGTTAATGTCTTGCCTCTTATGCTAACTAAAGTCCTGATGCTCTCCCTAACAAAGGCCCTGAAATTAGTCCCAAGGCCCTGACACTGTCCCTAACTACGGCCTGGATGCTTGTGCTAACTCAGTCCCTCACACTGTACCTAGCAAAGGCTCTGATGCTAGTCCTAACTAAGCTCCTGACACTGTCCCTAACTAAGGCCCTGCTGCTGTCGATAACTAAAGTCCTGACTCTATCCTGAGCTAATATCCTGACCTATCTCTTACCAATGTACTGACACTGTCCCTAAGTAAGCCCTGACACTGTCCCTAAGTGAGGCCCTGAGGCTGTCCCTAACTAAGGCCCTGACGCCCAGCCTAACTCAGGCCCTCATGCTAGGCCTAACCCTGGCCCTGACATTGTCCCTAACAAAGGCCCTGACCCTAGTCTTACCTTAGGCCCTGATGTTTGGTCTAATTCAGGTTCTGACGCTGTCCCTAACTAAGGCCCTGAAGCTGTCCCTAACGTCAGCCTTGCTGCCATCAATAACCAATGTGCTGACACTATCCTAAGCTAGTATCTTGATCCATCTCTTACCATGGCCCTGACACTGTCCCTACTAAAGTCCTGATGCCGTCCCAAAGTGTGGCCCTGAGGCTGTCCCTTTGAAGCCCTGTTGCTGTACCTAACTCAGGCCCTGATAATGTCTTTAACTAAGGCCCTGATGCTGATCCTAGCTAAGACCCTGACACTAGGCCTCACTCAGTCCCTGACATTGTCCCTAACTCAGGTTCTGACTCTGTCCCTAACTCAGGCCCTGAAGCTGTCCCTAACTCAGGCCCTGACACTGCCTAACTCAGGTCCTGGCAATAACTTTAACTAAGACCGTGATGCTGATCCTAACTACAGTCCTGATGCTGGTCCTACGTCATGCCCTGACACTCTCCCCAGCTCAGGATCTGATGCTGTCTGTTATATCTTGGTCTCTCCCTCCCTAATTCCCTGAGGCTTTCCATAACTATAGACCTGACACTGTTTCTAACTAACTGCCTGACTCTGGACCTAACTGATACTGAATAATCAGCCTCTCTGCACCGGTTCTGAATCAAATCTTGAGAACAGTGTTTTGGAAAAATAGAAAAGATTAGTTTTATCACTCTGCCAGCCAATGGAGGACACAGCAGGCTCGTGCCCTCGACAGCTGTGTGTCCCAATGCGGGAGGATTTGGTGTTTTAGAGCGATGGTTCAAGGGTGTGGTTGCTCATAAGGATCAGTGTGTATGCAGGGCCTGCACTCCTTTAATCTGGTCTCAGATAGTTTCTTGATGAGCTCCTCTGGAATGAAGAATGCTAACATCTTCCACTTGTTGGGGGTTTTAGTTCTTTAAGGAGCTCAAAGATATTGTTATGTGTATCCCTTGAGGCAGAACCAGGATCCTGCCACAAGGCTGCACTATTGTTTCTTGACTCTTCCTCCCTGTCTCTGCATCCCCTCACTTCCCTGATTAGCAACTGTTCGAATTTGCCCTTTGGAACTCAGGGAAGGTCCTGGAGTCTCTAGTCTATTCCCTACAAACAAGTTAGGAGGCACACAGAAAGGCTTCTGTGCCCAGGAGACCACAGAGTCCCTCTCAGTTTCACTCCTCCTCTTCTGGATACTCCTCAATCTTGAGGAGAACAGATTTTTGACAAGAAAAGGAATAATCATTTCAGACTGAGACATTAATCATAAACTTGGCACAGGAACTCGGTTTTCAGGGGACTCGGTTTTAATCCCCACTTCACTTTTATCTTTCCCCACATCCCTCAAGGAACAGGGTGATGACCGCTCTGGCTACTTCTTGCTGAAATGGGGCGCAGTCCTGCCTAAATCTAGGGGAATGGATACCAAGTTAGAAATATTTGAGTTCCAAGTCCTGTACCTGAGACTTGTATGATTAAGATCTCAGTCCCTTGGTCCCCCATTTTGGTGCAACCAATCCAGTTAAAATAGGAGGGGTAACAACTGAAATTTTAATAGTAAAAATAGATCTCATTCCCTTAGGAATTCAGGAGAAGAAGTCTGAAACCTGGTCTGGAACTGGCACTTCAGAGAGACTTCGCAGCCAGTTGTCTAATTCTACCTAAGTAGGTTTTAACTTCTGATGTAGTATTGATGTATCCATAACAGGAGCTATTGACCACTACACATATGTCTCATCTTTCTATTAGTATCTGATCTAACGTCATTGTTTGAAATTTAATCGTTAAGAGAGGAGTCCTTGAAAACGTACGGTTGCAGCTACCAACAGACATTGTTTTGAGAATGGCTAGTGGCGTCCTGAGTCTGATATAGCTCAGAAATTCAATTTCAACAATACAGGAACGCGGGGACTTACCTGGTGGTTCAGTTGTTAAGACTTCGCCTTCCAACGCAGGGGGTGCCGGTTTGATCCCTGGGCAGGAAGCTAAGATCCCACATGCCTCGTGGCCTAAAAACCAAAACATGAAACAGAAACAATATTGTAACAAATTCAATAGACTTAAAAAATGGTCCACATCCAAAAAAAAAAACTTAAAAACAAAAAAAAAATACAGGAATGCATCTAAATTACATCTACAATGGTCACTTAGGTTTATCTTGGATGTCTGAACCATAGTTACTTTTTAACTGTCAAATGCATTCCCCTCCTCCATGCCAAAGCAGATGTACAATTCATATCCAAAAGGCCAAAAAACAGGCCACTTTGGTCAGTAAAATTTAAGTTAAACCATGTAGAAGCCAGAGTGACTTCCTCACACCTCAATACGTGAAGAGCTTTTTTCCCTTTTGATTACAAGTCTTTCAATAGAAAGCACTGATGATCAAAATGTCAATCTGTCAGTGCCAGAATGATTCAGCTGTTTGGCCCAGGTGTAGATCATGGCCCTCAGCGCTAGGCCTCCTTTATATTTGCCTAGTTAATCCACATTGGGGGAATACTGATCAGGTATTGTGAACATGCTCAGAGGTATGTTAATGAGAAAACGCTTTATATAGGCCATACATTTTATTATTCATACCCAATTGTCACACAAGCATTGTACATGTGCTTTTAGCAGTAGTCCTAAAGCAAACAGTGATACATCATGAGTAATTACATTCTGATAACTTCACTAGGTAATTTTCCTTTCCTCTTAAACATCAGGGCAAAATGAAGCCAACACAGTAACTTTCACAAATACACACTTCAGTACAGAGGTGTCATTTACCCAATTGCTCCAAGTCCTAAGTAGCTTCAGGTGAAGGACTTCCCTGTGTCTGGGAAACACAGATCAAAGCCAGTAACAAAAAAACAAAAACATTATAACCATATTCACCAGTTCACTCAGTAACCAATCCTTTTGTTAACTTTTTATGAAGCCATCCGATTCTCCATTAAGATTTTTCATTTCTTACCCAGTTTGGCATTATGATATGAAATTTATCAGAGACCTGTGCTTGCCAAAAGGTCCTTCACATAGATCTTCTTGAAGATGGAGCAGTTTTGCAAAGTGTTAGAGCACAACAGTAACTATCTATAAATCACATAAAGACTTAAAAGGTCATGGTTAAACATTTGATCACAATGTAAATGACAAAAGAAACCATTATTGCTGTGACATACAACATTTAAAAATAACTAGAATTATGACTGATAAAATTTTACCAGGATATACTAGATTTTTAGGAATTCCATGTAATTTAACATACTAATCAAACATTTCTCTCTGAGATGGCTCAAGGGCCTTCTAAAGCATCTCCAAGTTAGCTGGAGATCAAAAGAACTGTTAGAATTGGCCAAACAACACTCACTCACTGAACCAAAGTAAAGAGATTTCAAACAAAAATACAGATCACAGACACAGGCAAAGAAACTCACAAGCTGTCCACAATCAAAAACAGCATTCCAAGAAAACTTTGGAGGAAGAAACCAAATCCAGGCTTGCCCTAACCCACTTCCAACAAAATCCATCTTAGAAAATCCCGGTCATGCACAACTCTTTCCTCAGTGTTCCCTTTTCACAAATGTTCATCACTTCTGTATCCATCTTATGTTGCCCCTTATTTTTTTCCACATTCAGACACAACCAGCTCTAGTATAAAGTGACTTTCTTTTCTCTTTGTACCATCAGCCTGTTACCTAGCTGCTCACTTTCTTTATTACGTAGCTTCATAAATGCTTGAACATACAGAACTTCTTCTGTCTTTCTCTTCCTGTGACAAAATAACTAGCTGAAGGATAGTATAGTCATTTAGGCTACCATTCAAAGACCACCTTTCCGCATTTTTCAAGAATGTATCCATACACTGGCCAGACAAAAGTACAATAGAATTTCATTCTTTTCTTAGTCTTAGGTTTACAACTATAGGTTGACCAGTCTGCCAGGATTTTGCCCATTGGCTATCAGATGGAACTGAAGAAGAAGCACTTCTTATGTCTGAACCATAGAACACTCAAATGCGGGCTAAGAACAAAACAAAATCCTAACCACCAATGGAAGCCTCAAACCAAAGGAACCAGAAACCAAACAGAAACCAAAAACCAAACAGCACAAGACTCAAATCAGCTTCCAAGTCTCAACTTAGCCTGTGACCTCTGTCCAAGTGGTGCACCTTCCAAATGAGATTTCCTGGAATGAAAAGTCACCCAAATGGGAACCAAGGTTCCCCCAAATGTACAGGGCTAAAAGGACCTCAGAGTGCCTGCCAGGGGAGTTACCACATGCTGGCTGAGGTGCTGCAACATCCCAAATGCTATTTTTCTGGTTCCCCAAAATAATCCCTTGGAGTAGGACATTCGGGGCAGTCCAGGCAGGAGGAAGAGAGGAATGTCCTCAAGGCAAAGACAGCCTCGGCAGCTGCTAGGGTGGTCCCTCTTCCACCATCTACTCCTGCCCCAGAGTTCTAACTGCTGGGATGACTAGGGCTTGGCCTTTCCAGGCAAGGGTCCCACGTGCTCTGGCCTCTAAAGGAATTCTCCAACCCTACACTCTCTCGAAAGAGGCTGGCGTGGAGAAAATTTCAGTGTCCAATCAAGTCAGGGGACCCACAGGGGCCATCCCCAAGTCAGTCCCACACTGGGTACTAAATTTGATGTCGAAAACTCGACCTCTGTGCACCAGTGCCAAATCGAATCTCAGAGAGAGAGGTCTGGAGGAAGTAGAAAAGAATAGCTTTACTGCTTTGGCAGCCAAAGGGGGACACAGAAAACTCGTGCCCTCAAAAACGTGCGTCCCAATGCAGGAGGATCTGGTGAGGAGTTTTACAGAAATGGTTTAAGGACACAGTTGATCCTAAGGATTAGTGTGTGCACAGGGCCTTAACTCACTTTAATCTGGCCTCAGATGGTCTCTTGATGAGCTTCTCTGGAATGAAGAACACGAAAATCTTCTATTTTGTGGGGGTTTTAGGTTGGTAAAGCGCCCAAAGATACTCTTAAGTGTATCCCTTGAGGCAAAACCAGGATCCTGCCCCAAGGCTGCACTATTGTTTCTTGACTCTTCCTCCCTTGTCTCTGCATCCCCTCCCTTCCCTGATTAGCAACTATTCGAATCTGCCCTTTGGAACTCAGGGAAGGTCCTGGAGTCTCAAGCCTAACTAAGGCCCTTACACTACTCCTAACTCAGTCCCTGACACTGTACCTAACAAAGGCTCTGATGCAAATCCTAACTCAGGCCCTGACACTGTCTCTAAGGCCCTGCTGCCGTCAATATTTAAGTCCTGACATTATCCTGAGCTAATACCCTGACCCTGATCTTACCAAGGTCCTGAAACTGTCCCAAACTAAGCCCCTGGCGCTGTCCCTAAGTGAGACCCTGAGGCTGTCCCTAACAGAGGCCCTGATAATGTCTTTAACGAAGACCCTAAGGCTGATCCTACAGAGGCCTTTATGCTGCTCCTAGGTCATGCCCTGACACTGTCACTCACTCAGGCCCTAAAAATAGGCCTCACTTAGGCCCTGTTGCCTTACCTTAGTTAGGCTCTGACGCTGTCCCTACATAAAACCTTGACACTGGTCCTGATGAAGGCCCTGACGCTGGTCCTAACTAAGGCCCTGATGCTCTCAATAACTAAGGTCTTCACGCTATCCTTAGCTCATATCTTGACACTACCACTGGCCTGGAACCTGACTCTGTCCCGAGCTAATGTGCTGCCCCTTATCCTCACTGAAGCCCTAATGCTCTCCCTAACTAAGGCCCAGACTAGTCCTAACTAAGGCCCTGACACTATCTCTAACTAAGGTCCGGAATCTGTCCCTAATATAGGCCCTGCTGCCAGCAATAACTAAAATCCGGACACTATCCTGAGCTAATATCCTGACCCATTTCTAACCAAGGTCCTGACACCGTCCCTAAGAAAGCCCTGTCGCTGTCTTTAAGTGAAGACCTGAGGCTGTGCCTAACTCAGGCCCTAAAGCTATGCCTAACTGAGGCCTTGATGCTGTGACTAACTCAGGCCCTGATCATGTCTGTAACTAAGACCCTAATGCTGATGCAACAAAGGCCCTGATGCTGGTCCTACATCATGCCCTGACAGTGTCCCCAGCTAAGGGCCTGACGCTAGGCCTCACTCGGGCCCTGTCGCTCTCCCAGAGTCAGGCGCTGACGCTGTCCCTACCTGAAGCCATGATACTGGTTCTAAATAAGGCCCTGATACTCTCAGTGACTAAGGTCTTGACACTATCCCTAGGTCACTTCCTAACACGATCCCTAGACGTTACCCTAACCCTGTCCCTAGCAAATGTCCTGCCTCTTATGCTAACTGAAGCCCATATGCTGTGCCTAACTCAGGCCCTGAATTTAGTCCCAAGGCCGTGACACTGTCCCTAACTAAGGCCTAGATGCTCGTCCTAAATCTGGCCCAGAACTGTCCCTAACTAATGCCCTAACACTATTCCTAACTCAGGCCCTGACACGGTACCTAACAGAGGCTCTGATGCTAGTCCTAACGCAGGCCCTGACACTGTGTCTAACTAAGGCCCTGCTGCCGTCAATATCTAAAGTCCTGACATTATCCTGAGCTAATATCCTCACCCATGTCTTACCAAGGTCCTGAAACTGTCCCAAAGTAAGCCCTGACGCTGTCCCTAAGTGAGGCCCTGAGGCGGTCCCTAACAGAGGCCCTGAGAATGTCTTTAACGAAGACCCTAAGGCTGATCCTACAGAGGCCCTTATGCTGCTCCTAAGTCATGCCCTGCCACTATCCCTAGGTAAGGTCCTGACGCTAGGCCTCACTCAGGCCCTGTCGCTCTCCCTACGTCAGGCTCTGATGCTATCCCTACCTGAAGCCCTGACACTGGTCCTAAATTAGGCCCTGATGCCCTAAGTAACTAAGGTCTTGACACTATCCCTAGGTCATTTCCTGACACGATCCCTAGACCTTAACCTAACGTTGTCTTTAGGTAATGTCGAGCCTCCTATGCTAACTAAATCCCTGACACTGTCCCTAACTAAGGCCCTGACACTACACCTAACTCAGACCCTGACACTGTCCCTAAGGTCCTGACACTACTCCTCACTCAGTCTCTGACACTGTACCTAACAAAGGCTCTGATGTTAGTCCTAACTCAGGCCCTGGCACTGTCTCTAACTAAGGCCCTGCTGCCGTCAATATCTAAAGTCCTGACATTATCCTGAGCTAATATCCTGACCCTTGTCTTACCAAGGTCCTGAAACTGGCCCAAAGTAAGCCCTGATGCTGTCCCTAAGTGAGGCCCTGAGGCTGTCCCTAACAGAGGCCCTGATGTCTTTAACGAATATCCTAATGCTGATCCTACAGAGGGCCTTATGCTGCTCCTAAGTCATGCCCTGACACTGTCCCTAACTCAGGCCCTAAAGATAGGCCTCACTTAGGCCCTGTTGCCGTACCTTAGTTAGGCTCTGACGCTGTCCGTACGTGAAGCCCTGACACTGGTCCTGATTAAGGCCCTGACGCTGGTCCTAACTAAGGCCCTGATGCTCTCAATAACTAAGGCCTTCACGCTATCCCTAGCTCATTTCCTGACACTTTCCCTGGCCTTGAACCTGACTGTGTCTGGAGCTAATGTCCTGCTTCTTATCCTAACTGAAACCCTAATGCTCTCAATAACTAAGGCCCTGACTAGTCCTAACTAAGGCCCTGACACTGTCCCTAACTAAGGCCCGGAATCTATCTCTAATATAGGCCCTGCTGCCGGCAATAACTAAAACCCTGACACTATCCTGAGCTAATATCCTGACCCATTTCTAACCAAGGTCCTGACACCGTCCCTAAGAAAGCCCTGTCGCTGTCCCTAACTCAGGCCCTCAAACTATCCCTAACTGAGGCCTTGACACTGTGACTAACTCAGGCCCTGATCATGTCTAAAGATACCCTAATGCTTATCCAGCCAAGGCCCTGATGCTGCTACTACGTCATGACCTGACAGGGTCCCCAGCTAAGGCCCTGACGCTAGGCCTCACTCAGTACCTGTCGCTCTCCCTAAGTCAGCCTCTGATGCTGGCCCTACCTGAAGCCCTGACACTAGTTCTAAATAAGGCCCTGATACTCTCAGTAACTAAGGTCTTGACACTATCCCTAGCTCATTTCCTGACACTATCCCTAGACCTTAACCTAACCCTGTCCCTAGCTAATGTCTTGCCTCTTATGCTAACTAAATCCCTGATGCTGTCCCTAACTAAGGCCCTGAAATTAGTCCCGAGGCTGTGACCCTGGCCCTGAGGCCTGGAGGCTGTCCTTAACAAAGGCCCTCAACTTATCTTTAACTGAGGCCCTGACACTCTCCCTCACTAAGGATTGAGGCTGTCTCTATCTAAGGCTCTGAGTCTGTCTTTAACTAATGGCCTCATTCTTTCCCTAACAAAGGCCCTGACACAGTCCCTAACTAAGGCCCTGACACGGTCCCTAATAACATGAGCTGTCCCTCATTAATGCCCTGATGCGGCCCATAAATGATGTACTGAAGACGGCACTAAGGTCCAGACAATGTCACTAATGACCCAAAATGTCTCTTACTAAGGCCCTCAAATTACCTCTGAGGCCCTAAAGATGTCCATAACTAAGTCCCTGACACTATCTCTAACTAAGACCCTCAAGTTATCTTTAACTGAGGCCATGACAGTGTCCCTAACAAAGAACTTGACACTGTCTCTAACTAAGGCCCTGAGTCTGTCTTTACCTAACGGCCTCACTCTTTCCCCAACTACTCCCTGACGCTGCCCCTAACCAAGGCCCTGACGGTGTGCCTAATTGCCTGAGCTGTCTTTCACTAATACCCTGACCCTGTCCATAACTAATGCCCTGATGATGTCCCTAATGAACAGCCTGAAGTGTCTCTTACTAAGGTCCTCAAGTTTTCTCTGAGGCCCTGACACTCTCCCTAATTAAGGCCTTGACACTGTCTTTAAGTAATGGCCTGATGCAGTTCCCACCTGAGATGTTGATGCTCTCACTAAGACCCTGAAGTCTCTACGTGAGAAGCTGACACTGTCTGTAACTGATTTCCTGACTTTTTCCTTAACTAACATCCTAATTTTGCCCCTAAATAACACCCTGACACTGGTCCTAACTACGGCCCTGATGCTGAACCTATCTAAGGCCCTGACGATGTCCCTAATAGACTTAGATGTCCCTCACTGTGGTCCTGATCCTGTCCATTACTAAGGTCCTGAAGATGTGCCTAAGTACGTCTCTGACCCTGTCCTAAGGCCCTGACCCTCTTCCTAACTAAGGGCCTTGACGCTGTCTCTACACAAGGCCCTGACACTGCCCTTAAATAACGGCCTGACACTGGTCCCAAGTATGGACCTGATCCTGTCCATAACTAAGCCCCTGAAGATGTCCCTCATTAAGTCTCTGACACTGCCCTTAATAAGCCCCTGACACTGTCCCTAGCTAACGGCCTAAGCTATAACTTACAAAGTCCCTAACACTATCCCCAAGATGCTGACACCCTCCCTAACTTAGGCTTTGATGCTGCCCCTTAGTGCCTAAGCGGTGACAAAATAACACCCTGATTCTATTACTAAGGCCCTGAATATATCCCTAAGAAAGTCTCTGAAGTGTCCCTAACTAACGGCCTAAACTGTCTCTTACTAAGGCCCTCACGTTATCTCTGAGGGCCTGACAACACTGTCCCGAAGGCCCTGTTGCTGGCCCTAACTAATGTCCTGATGCTGAACCTAACTGAGGCCCTGATGCTCTTCCTAACTAAGGCCTTGATGCCGATTCTACCTGAGGCCCTGAAACTGTCTGTAACTAATGACCTGACTCTTTCCCTAACTAACACCCTAATTTTGTCCCTCATTAATGCCCTGACACTGGTCGACACTACAGCCCTGATGCTGACCCAATCTAAGGCCTTGACGATGTCCCTAATAGCCTTAGATTTCCCTCACTGTTGGCCTGACCCTGTCCCTCACCAAGGCCCTGACCTCTTCCTGACTAAGGCTGTGATGACGTCTCTACCTGAGGCACTGACACTGTCTATAATAACGGCCGACTCTTTCCCTAACACCCTGATGCTGTCCCTAATAGCCTCATGTATCTCTCAATAACGCCCTGATCCTGTCCATAACTAAGGCCCTGAATATGTCCCTAAGTATGTCTCTGATGCTGTCCTTAACTAAGGCCCTGATGCTCTCTCTACCTAAGGCACTGACACTATCTATAATAATGGCCTGACTCTTTCCCTAACTAACACCCTGATGCTATCCCTAATTGAGGCCCTGAAGATGTCCCTAATACCCTTAGGTATTCCTCTGTATCACCCTGATCCTGTCCATAACTAAGGCCCTGAATATGTCCCTAGGTAAGTCTCTGACGCTGTCCCTAACTAAGGCCCTGATGCTGTCTCTATCTCAGAACCTGACATTCTAATGTCCTGACTCTCCCTAACTAACATCCTGACGTTGCCCCTAAGTGAGGCCCCGACACTCTTCTTAACTAAGGACTTGCCGCTGTCCCTACCTAAAACCCTGACACTGTCTGTAACTAATGACCTGACTCTTTCCCTAACTAACACCCTAGTTTTGGCCCTGACTAACGCCCTGACACTGGTTCTAATTATGGCCATGATGCTGGCTCGAAGGCCCTGAAGATATCCCTAAGTAACAGCCTGAACTGTGTCTAACTAAGGCTCTCACGTTATCTCTAACTGAAGCACTGACACTGTCCCTAACTTAGGCCCTGATGCTGTCCCTTATAGTCTAAGCTGTCACTAAATAATGCCCTGATCCTGTCCATAACTAAGGCCCTGAATATGTCCCTAAGTACATCTCTGACGATGTCCCTAACAGCCTGAACTCTCTTCAAGTTATCTCTGATGCTCTGACACTGGCCCTTCCTAAGGCCTCACCCCGGGGTTGTCCCAGGCTGCTGGGCAGTTTTCTCTTGTCTGCATCTCTAGCCAGCTGCCTGCCATTGGCCACTCTAAGATTCTGTGATGCAGTGGTCCCACGTGGGATGTGCCTGTGTAGGCTCACCTGCGGGAGGAGAGTCATGGCCACTCCGCCCTCCAGGGGACTGCGGCTCAGGGTAGGAATCTCTCAGCCAGCGTCTGGACACAGGGTTCTGTGTCCTTGTTTGCTGTAAATCCCTTGGAGTTACCTCTAACATTTTTTAAATGGATCTCCCCCTCAGCATATTTATGATTTAAATTACTTACCACATTAAAATACAGGAATGACATTATTAGAATGAGCAGGAAGATATCGGATGCCCCCCCCCAAATGATCTATTACTTGGAGGATTTAAAATTCTAATGAGAAAACACTCACTCTCCTCACCCTCTTGGGCGTCAGCACAAGGCGGGAATCAGCTGCATTCTTTATTTATCCCTCTGATTTTCCAGAACCTTTCGTTCAAGGAGAAATCTCTGGGCTCTGCGGGAACTGTGAGTGGTGACCATCAGGTAAATCTGAGACTGAAAAGCAAGAGGAAAAGAGAGAGGGGAGGAGGTGAGGATTGGTGATGGGGAGAAGCAGGATGCTGAGAGTCTGGGTTAGTCTCCAATGAAGCTAAGGACCACCAGGATCTGGCCCCACCGGCCTTGTCACCTGGTGTGGGGATTGGGGACAGCCAAACCACCATGGCCACTCTCAGAGAAATAAAGAAGGTGGGAGGGCACCCCTGAGAGCCAGGTTGAAAATGGTCATGCTGTGAAATAATAAGATGCCCTTTTCAGAAAAGTGAAGATGGTTCTCTTGGTTCTCAAAGACTTGCAAATACTCTGTGTCCTTCTGGAGGCATGCTGAAGCCGTCAGCCTTTGAGGGCAGTAATGGGAGTGCATCTGGGCTCAAGACCATCCAGCGCTCACTCCTTGAGGGTACTGAGGATGACCAGTGTCCACCCCTCGGGTGCTGTGGGGCCTGAGAGCCCCTGATCACCGAGGACGGGAGGGGCCGCACAGACACTCCACTGGACCACCGGGGGCTTGGCTGGTGGGCTACAGTCCTTTATCAGATACCATCAGATATCAGATGGTTTGCAAACATCTTGTGCCATTTTGGATGGTGGATTATCTTATTCCTTGCTCCTTTTATACACAACTGTTTTTCATTTTGAGGAAGTCCAATTCATCTATTTTGTCTTTTGTTGCTTGTGCTTTTGGTAGCAGATCTAAGAAATCATGACTAAATCCAAGGTCATGAAGATTTACTCTCATGTTTTCTTCTACGAGTTTTATAATTTTGGTTCTTGCATCTAGGCCTTTGGTCCATTTTGCGTTGATTTTTGTATACGGGGTGAGGGGAGGTAAGGGTCCAAGTTTATTCTTCTGCATGTGGGTATCCAGTCGTTCCAGAACCTGTGCTAACTGTTTGGGAGAAAATACGCGCAAATGATGCAACCAACAAGGGCCTCATTCTAAAATATACAAACAGCTCATACAACTCAATAAAGAAAAAAAATCAAAAAGTAGGCAGAAGGTCTAAATAGACATTTCTGCAAAGACATACAGATGGCCAATAGGCACATGAAAAGATGTTCCACGTCGCTAATTATTAGAGAATGCAAATCAAAACTACAGTGAGTTATCACCTCATAGTGGTCAGAGTGGCCATCATTAAAGTGTCTAGAAATAAATGCTCGAGGGGGTGTGGAGAAAAGGGAACCCTCCTACACTACCGGTGGGAATGTAAATTGATGCAGCCACTATGGAAAACAGTATGGAGGTTCCTCAAAAACTAAAAATAGAATTACCGTATGAACCAGCAATCCCACTCCTGGGCACATATCCAGACAAAACTATAATTTGAAAAGATACATGCGCCCCAGCATTCACAGCAGCACTATTCACAATAGCCAAGACATGGAAGCAACCTGAATGTCCCTCAACAGATGAATGGATATAGAAGATGTGATACATATATACAATGGAATATTACTCAGCCATAAAACAGAATGAAATAATGCCATCTGCAGCTACATGGATAGACCTAGAGATTATCATACAAAGTGAAGTAAGTCAGACAGAGAACGACAAATACCATATGATATCACTTATATGTGGATTATAAAATGAGACCCAAATGAACCTATCTACAGAACAAAAACAGACTCTCAAATATAGAAAACAGACTTGTGGTTGTCAAGGGGAAGACAGGGGAGAGGGATGGATTGGGAGTTTGGGATTAGTAGATGCAAATTATTATATATAGGATGGATAAACAAGGTCTTACTGTACAGCACAGGGAACTGTATTCAATACCCTGTAATAAACCATAATGGAAAAGAATATGAAAAATATGTATATATGTATGTATGTATATATGAATCACTTTGCTGTACAGTAGAAATTAACACCACATTGTAGGTCAACTATACTTCAGTATCAATTAGTTTGAAGGCATTTTTATAAATCAGGCCTTATTTCTCTTGTCCTTTCATCCTGGGACAAATGTATAACAGAAAC
This sequence comes from Eschrichtius robustus, assembly GCF_028021215.1. Classification (NCBI taxonomy): domain Eukaryota; kingdom Metazoa; phylum Chordata; class Mammalia; order Artiodactyla; family Eschrichtiidae; genus Eschrichtius; species Eschrichtius robustus. Next base: position 290,366 of record NC_090826.1, read on the forward strand.
TAACCTGGATTACTCCGGGATGAACTCATATCATACAGAACTTTAATTGTTGAACAAACCATGAATATCAGTTACACCATGGGATGTCCTGATCCAATATGAAGTTTGTATACCTTGTATCAAGCCTGCAGAATCCACTAAATTTGGAAATTCAAACTGAAATGAAGCCACCTATCCCATGACTTCTCCACAACTAGTTATACAACATCAATTGGAAACCATATACAATCAAATGAATGCAGACAGAAACAACTATAGCCTTCCTTTTTTTTCCTTTTAGATAAAGACGGTATTTAAGGTGATGTCTTGGGCCGTTTCAGGGTGTTACTCAATTTCCTGGGTATCTGCCACGCACACAGGAGGTACACATGTTAGTTAACTTGTTTGTGCAACTATATGAAGGTAGTTAATACCACAAACCTGTATACGTAAAGTGAATTAAATGCTAAAGTCATGTTTTGCATTTTTAATGACAAAGAAAAAAAAGTGTAGCGCTGATATTTGTTACAAAAATGAACATTAAAGACATTCTTAGTGGAAAAAGCCATACAGAAAAGGCCACCTAGATCCCATACTCATCTTGTCTGCTTCAAATCCATCAAGGTTGTCCAAATGAGGGGGAAACTCAGTAATGGTTCCAGAAAAAGAAAACTGGATCAGGATGGAAAAAGACATTTTCATACAGTTGGGACAGCAGGTGAAAGTTGAAGTGGGGCTGAGTATTAAATTATAATGTGGACATCAGGATTTCCTCATTTAGGGGTTATGTGCTGGTTCCTTGGGCAAAACACACTGAGCATTTTGTGTGAAGTGGCAAATGTGAGTACTTTTTGCCATTATTGCAACTTTTCTGTACATTTTAAATTACTGGAAAGTAAATTACTTTTCTAGACAACCATGTCAGTATCATGCCAGAAAATCAGATAAGACAGACATCAAATTTTGTTATACAGGCCAAGACTCACCCAGACCAAGTTCAACCAAAGTTGTGACACTTACTTCCTTTGTAGGAGTCCGCATGGTATTAAGAGGAACCGTGGGAAGAGTATATTAGTAGCTACCATGTCTTGGGTCCTGTGGATTACCTGGGGTGCAGTAGACACTGAGATTTTAGTATTGCAATTTTTCACATTACTTCAAAAAATATGTTAAAAAATAAATTCAGTAAAGTTGCAAAATATGGAATCAATATACACAAATCAGTTTTGTTTCTATACACTAATAATGAACCACCAGCAAGAAAAATTAAGAAAACAATCCCATTTACAATTCCATCAAAAAGAACAAACTATGTAGCAATAAATTTAACCAAGGACATGAAAGACCTATACTCAGAAAACTATAAAGCATTGATAAAGAAACTGAACACACAATAGAAAACAATATTCCATGCTCATGCATCAGAAAAATTACTACTATTAAAATGTTTATTCTACCCAAAGCCATCAACAAACAGTGCCAGGAAAACTAGACACCAGACTCCAAAGAACGACACTGGTCACCATCTACACGGCACATAAAACTAACTAAAAGCGCACAGTATTCCACATTAAACCCTTTCTCTCCTGAGGCCCCTGAAGATGCGCCCCACCCACCCAGCAGTCAGCTGCACAGGAAGATTCTCCACACTTGCTCGTTTTTTCCTCTTGTGGAGTCTCCTCACCAGTGGCTCCTGAGAAAACCCAGCTGCTGTCAGTGTGGACAATGCCTCATTGTCCAGAAGCCTCAGCCCTGACAGGAGACAAAGCTCCTGTCTGCTTGTCATGGAGCAAAGTCTGTGGGCAGGGTGCACCTGTGCCCCCAGGGTCAGACAGGTGGGTTCGGCGCCCCCTGTGGGACGTCAGAGAAGTGCCGGGAGCGCCGCACTCACAAACCCAGAGGCCTCATCCGGAAGGCAGTTCTGCTGTATATACTAAGTTCGGAAATCCAAACTGAAATGGAGCCAAGTATCTCACTGTATCTTCTCAAAAGATGCTTAAGGAGCAACTAATTACAAACCATATATAATGAAATGAATGTAGACACAAACTTTACAACTTAAACCAAAATTCACTCAAAATTGCCCATAGACAAATTTAAATTACCAAACTATAAAAGTCCTAGAAAAAAAAAAGATAATCTACATGACTTTGGGTCTGGTGACCTTATTCAGAAAACCGGAAGACAAACCACAAACTGCAAGAAACTACTCCCAAAACACATATCTGATAAAGGATTTGTACTCAAATTATGCCAACAATGCCATTAAAATTTGGTAAAGATTGAAACACACACCTGGCCCAAGAAGATAAACAGGCAGTAAATAAGCATACAAGAATATACTCAAGATGCTGGTGGAATGCACGTACAACCAACTTTGGAAGACAGTTTGGCAGTTTTTTCCAAATCTAAAAAGTCTCACCTTAGGATCCAAGAAGTGTACCTCTTGTATTTAGACAACTGCTTTGAAAAACTGTGTTCAAACCAAAACTAGCATCAAGTAATGCACAGCAGCTCTATTCATAATGGCTAAAAACTTAAAGATATCAGGATGTCCTTCTGTAGATGAATTCATAAGCAAATTAGGGCACATACATGTCAAGGGGAGAAGAATACACCACCCCAAAATATGCCCATTTGACAAAAGGATTATTTTGGACTGATTAATTTAAGAAACAGCAGACCCAGGAGAATCTTTCAAAACCAAGTAGAAAATGCCCTTTTAGGAGGTAAATTTACATTTATTAAGGATCTCTCCATTTGTAAGGGTATGTCCCTCTCTGGACCAGGAATTGAATGATGACTAAATATCAAGAAAAGCTTGTTGGGACTTCCCTGCTGGTCCAGTGGTTAAGACTCCATGCTCCCAATGCAGGGGACCAGGGTTCAATCCCTGGTCAGGGAACTAGATCCCACATGCTGCAATTAAGAGCCCGCATGCCGCAACTAAAGATTTCACAGCCCTCAACTGAGACCCGGCACAGCCAAATAAATAAATGTTTAAAAAAAAAAAAAGCTTATCAATGAAACAGGCCTGGATGTAAATCTGTGTAACAACCATACCCTTGTTTACTGGGCTTTGACTAATAACATCCCTTAAATGGCTTCCTCCATTCCCTAACATCTTTCTTTTGTTCTCAGCAGAAGATAGCATTTAAGGTAATGGCTTGGGCCATTTCAGGGAGTGACTCAGTTTTCCTGGGTATCTTTCAAGTATACAGGAGGTACGCATGGTATATATTAAACTTCTGATTGTTTTCTCCAGTTCGTCTCTTTTTCATTACAAGGGAGATCTCAATAAAGAACATAGAAATGTAGAGGGAAAACTATTTTTCCTCTCATATACATGCAATGCAATAGCATTCAGAGATATAAAGGAATGGACCATCAACCCGTGCAAAAAAAAAAAAAAAAAAATAGATGCATCTAACACTTACATTGCTAAGTGAAAGAATCCAGCTTGAAGTGCTACACACTGTATGACCTCATTTATATGACATTCTAGAAAAGGCAAAACTGACAATGGTAAACAGTTTACGGAATATGTGGTTGAAATAGTCCATATGATACTTTAGTGGTGAATACCTGTCACTATGCATTTGTCTACACCCACAGATTTTTACAACCCAACAAGTAATTTACAATCTATTCAAACTTAGCTACTTAGGATATGGGAGTATCAAAGACTGGAATACAGAATGTAACAAAGAATCTAACTGATTCAGAAATGTATGAAAAAACTCACTGTTGGTAGTGGGACAAACGGGCTGACCTAAGTTAACTTTGGAAATGTACAGAATCTGTAGGCCAAAGACAAAATGTGCCATACATACACAGTGGACTCTGTGTTCTTTCCATGAGGGGTAGTAGCTAACAGTACCGAAACTACTATATCAGTAATCGAATGGAACAAGCACTGAATTTAATAAATGACAAATGGTGGAAGCCAGGTTTCTTACCACTGGAGTGGGATGTTACAGTCAAACAAAGGGAGAAGGTTACAATATCCATGTCATAACAGATCCGGTTGGAGACATCAGTATAAACTATCTTTAGCCTAATAGAGATACACATAGTTCCACATGGAAGTCTTTATAATTATGGGTATATGCATAGGCTGGGATACATGCACATATTTCCATGCACTGTCAGCTGAGCATATTTAGCTCCCACGTGTAAGTTTTTAATACCATTCTCTAATAAAAGGAACAAGGGCTCTTTGAAGAAAGGGCTGATGCTAGGACTGAGACAGTAAATATATGAAGCAGGATAATCTTAAAATATCAGAAAGTAAAGAAGTACCAAAAATTTTAAAAACCCACAAAAGGAAAATTATGTAAAATGAAACCAGGAGCAAATGGAAAAAGCTCTCAACAGCCAGAGCAAGAATTAAGTAAGCAGTCTAATAATGTAGTGCTGGATTATAACCAAAAGTTTACAGTAATTATTCACGTGTCCAAACTGGTAAAAATAAATTACATAGTTTTTGATGAACGGTGTTAAATAGAAATCTCCTATGCAGAAAGCTTCTAAGCAATGTATATAGCCACTCAGCTGTCCATCAAGGATGTGAAGCTAACCCCTCTCTCCTCAAGTGTGGGTTCTGCATTATGACTTCCTCCTAAATAAGACACACAGGATGGACATGGGAAAAAAATTAACCTCACTGTGGGAACACTTGACAAACACTACTTCAGCTAGGTGACCAAAGTTAAGAATATAAGTGAGGAGTTTCCTTAAGAGCCTGTCCTCTTGATATATAGTGAAGAGGAAGCACTTCACCTCTGTGGTCTGCTTTTTCAAAGCCAAGTCTAACCACGACAAAACCACCAAGCAAATCCCAGTGCCCGGCAGTCTATAAAATACCTGACCAGTCCTCCCCCACACTGGCAAGGTCATGGAAACAAGGAGAGTCTGAGCAACTGTCAACGCCCAGAAGAGACTAAACAGACATGATGGCCCCATGTCCTTTGAGATCCTGGAACAAGGAAAGGTATAACAAAGGGAACATGAATAGGGACTTCACTTAATAATAAAGTATCAATATTTGTTCATTATTTGTCATGATTCTGTAGAAAATTTGACAGGAAATATTAAAAGTCAAATAAGAGAAACCTACTGTAACAAACTGGAAATCTAGAGGAAAAGGGGGATTTCTTTGTAAAAACACATTACCAAAATGAACCCTAAATTAAGGAAAATACAAAAAGACCAGTTAATCACTGAGGAACCTCTTCCCCATACTGGTTATCCTATCACTGTTCCAGGGTTTCCCTCTCCCGGGACAGGGAAGGAACAGGGACAGAGCTGTTTGGCAGCTCCCCTAGTATCTGACCCCACCCAGTGTCTTCATCTCCCCCAGCCATGCCTACCCAGTGAGGACACCTGAGGAAGGATCAGGGATTATTGATTCAGATGTATCAACCAGGACTTTTTCTTTTCCCAGCGACTGGACACACTTACTGAAGTAAAATAAATTAGTATTTATTGTAAGGGTAGAAATAAATTAATACTTGCAAGGGGCAAGTTGAAGAATGGGTTTGGACCTGGCAGGTCCAGTGGCTCACACTGTCTCAGTGTGACCTTGCTTCTCTCCAAAACTTTGTCCTGCTCAGTGCCTTTGGGGGACCCCATTCACAGGCACAGGCTCTCTCACTGCCCTTGGGCCAACAGCAATTCTAGGTTGACAACCACTCACCATCCATTCTCCGAGAAAGAGTTTCTCCTTTTCTTGGATTCCAAGAAAGCCATGGTTTTAAATGCCTTTGATCTGGCTTGGGTTGCATTCTCATCCTTGACCCATCACCAGAAGATGGAAAGTGGGACTGGCTAGATGTGTGCTGTAAACCCATCTTCGAGCTGGGTGGAACATGGGCTTATCCTTCTGCAACTGTTTGGACTGGAAGCAGGTGAGATGTAATTCCCAAAGGAAAACTGAGGCACTTGGGCCTCAGAACAGATGCTGGCTGGCAGAAAGCAGCAGATTCTAAGTCAATGACAGCTCACTGCACAGCACAGAATCTGACACAAAAGGAAGAAAGGGGTTCACTCAGGGTCAGGGGCTGCAGCTACTCATCCAGTGCTCTTACTGTCCTCCCAAGACTGCAAGAAGTTCTTTCACTTACTGAAAAGTCAGGATCGTTGGTGGTGGTAAACTCAAGTCTCTTTCCTTGGGCATCAGGTCCTCACATCTCAGAGGCTGGCCCAGAACAGCCCATGTGCCCTCAGAAGACACACAGACCTCATTCTTGCCCCTGAGAGGTGGGAGCCCTTGAGTTATGCCATCTCCATGGCCATATTAATTGCCCATCCCTGAAAAACAATACTGCTCCTTTTCCAGTTTCTTCTCTCTCCTTTACTAAGAGGAAGAAACCAAATGCTAGGGTGGTAAGGAAACTCTTGTGCAATGATGTAATGGGAGGCTCAAGAATTATTCCAAGCCATGGAACCCATAATTGGCAGGCTTTCCAGAGGCCACATGGATGCATATGGCTCTCCAAGACAGTGCAGTGTCAGTGTGAACCTTCCATTGGGAGGTCCAGTTGCCTCCATATCTTTGATTCTTAATGAATATGAATGTCAAAAGTTTCTAACGGGGGCTTCTCTGGTGGCGCAGTGGTTTAGAATCTGCCTGCCAATGCAGGGGACACGGGTTCGAGCCCTGGTCTGGGAAGATCCCACATGCCGCAGAGCAACTAGGCCCGTGAGCCACAATTACTGAGCCTGCGCGTCTGGAGCCTGTACTCCGCAACAAGGGAGGCCGCGATAATGAGAGGCCCGTGCACCGCGATGAAGAGTGGCCCCCACTTGCCACAACTAGAGAAAGCCCTCGCACAGAAACGAAGACCCAACACAGCCATAAATAAATAAATAAATAAATAAATAAATAAATAAATAAATAAATAAATAAATAAATAAATAAATAAAAATTAAATTTAAAAAAAAAAAAGTTTCTAACGACTGAAAGGACAAAGGATTGCAGGGCCATGGTCTGCTGCATGGTTGTTGTGTCAGGGACGCGCTCCAATGTTTAGAGGATTATTACTTCTCTTGGCAGCCTATGAGGCTGTGAGCAGGCCTTTTTCTCAACCACATGCATGTTGGTAGTTGAAACTTCTCAAAGGAATGTCTACACTGACCAGGTAGCTCTTGAATTGCCCGGCATCCTGGTCAGCTCCGTAACTGTACACGAGGGCCTGACAATGCCCAGGCTGGACTGAGCTAGAGGACCACAGATGCCTGCCTGCCTAGTCAGAGGTCAAGGGCTGTCCTGCCTGAGACCTGGTCATCTATTCATGCCCACTCAGACGGGACAAAGGATGCCTCCAGTGCCAGGAGGGCCCCACCAGCCCTTAAGAAGGCAGCATCTGGGGGCTGGCAGGTCACTGCACCCGGTCCTGTATAAACCCACACATGTCCACTGAGTGCCCTCCTGTCTGGGCTGTGCTGGAACCTGGGGCTTCCCAGGCAGACTAGGGCCAGCATCACCCTTCCCAGGTGGGAGGGCAGAAGGAAACCATGCATGACTTCTGACACCCTCCCTAATCCTTGACAGAGGTTGAGTTGGATGAGAAACAGTCCGAGACAAGAACAGACATTTCATTCTTCTCTCAGAGCCCAGGACTGGGGGAAGGGAGGCCAGAAAAACAGCTACTGACCTCAGCTCCCTGACCCCTGTTTGACCCTGGGCAAGTCCTATCCATTCTGGAGCCTTCAGAGAGAAGGAGAGGGGAAGGCAATGAGGGTCAACTGTGCTTAAACCTAACTCTAACCTTTACCCTAAGAATCCTAACCTCTAACCTTAACCCCCTAACAAACCTAGCCCCAGACCCTCGCCGCTGACCCTTTAACCACAACCCTCTACCATAACTCTCCAACCATGACTCTCCAACAATGACCCATAACCCTAAACCGTGACCCCTGAACCCTCACACTGACTCAACCCCAGGCCTAAAGCCTGGCCTAGTGGGTACCGAGGGATGACTGTATGAACTCTCAAATAAACCAAGGAATTAAATCTTCCTGACCATGAATTTAGCAATGGTTTCTTAGATTTGACAGTAAAGCATTAAGAAATGAAAGAAAAAAATAGATAAATCGGATTTCCTCAAAATTACAAACCTTTGTGCATCAAAAGAGGTTATCCAGAAAGTAAAAAGACGGCCCACAGAATGGAAGACAATACTGGCACATTATATATCTGATAAGACTCTTTACCTAGGATATACCCAGGGCTTTTACAACTCATCAACAAAAAGACCAACAATAAAATTTTTGAAACAGACAAATGGCTTGCATGGACTGCTCTCCAGGCAAGACATACAAATGGTCAACAAGGACATGAAAAGATGTCAAACATCAGTAGTCATGATGAAAATGCAAATTAAAGCCACAGTGTGATGCCCCTTCACACACACTAGAATAAAAATAAATTTTAAAATAAATTTTAAAATACATAAATAAAAATAACAAATGTTGGCAACAATGTAGAGAAATTGAAACCCTTAAAAGTTACTTGTGGAGATGTACAATGGTGCAGTCTATGTGTACAAAACTTTAGCATTTACTCAAAAATATAAAATATAACTACCATGTGGTTCAACAACTCCACTCCTAGATATATACCCAAAAAATGGAAAACAGGTGTTCAAACAAAAACTTGTACACCAATTATTCATAGCAGCACTGTTCACAATAGCTCAAGGTAGAAAAGATTTAAATGTCCATCAGCAGGTAAGTGGATAAGCAAAATAAGGTAGATCCATAAGCTGTATTATTCTGTCATATAAAGGAATAAAGTAAAATTATACAGTCGGTATGGAAAACTCTATGGTGGCTCCTCAAAAACATGGAAAATGTATGAGCCCTTGATTCCGTTCCAGGGTGTACACCCAAAATATTAGAAAGCAAGGACTGGAACAGATATTTGTACCCCGTATTCATAGCAACATTATTCACAATAGCCAAAAGGTGGAAGCAACACAACACATCCTTCAACAGATGAATGGATAAGTACAGTGTAGTATATACACAATGGGATATGATTCAACCTTTAAAACTAAGGTAATTCTCACACATGCTACAATGTGGATGAACCTTGACGTCATTATGCTAAGTGAAACAAGCCAGACACAAAAAGGACAAACGTTCTACGATTCCACTAGTATGAGGTATCCAGATAAGTCAAATTCAAAGACAAAGTAGAATAAGGTTGCCAGGGGTTGAGGTGAGTTAGTGTTTAATGGCTACGGTTTCACATGCGGAAAATAAAGTTCTGGAGATGGATGGTGAGGATATTTTTACAACAATGTGAATGTAGTTAATGCCATAGAACTGTATACTTAAAAATGGTTTAAATGGGGCTTCCCCCGTGGCACAGTGGTTAAGAATCCGCCTGCCAATGCAGGGGACATGGGTTCAAGCGCTGGTCCTGGAAGATCCCGCATGCCACAGAGCAACTAAGCCCACGAGCCACAGCTACTGAGCCCTCGTGCCACAACTACTGAAGCCCATGCGCCTAGAGCCCGTGCTCCACAACAAGAGAAGCCACTGCAATGAGAAGCCTGCACACGGCAACGAAGAGTAGCCCCCTCGCGCCGCAACTAGAGAAAGCCTGCACACAGCAACAAAGACCCGACACAGCCCAAAAATAAAAAACAAAATAAAATTTTTAAAAAAGCTTTAAAAAAAGTGGTTTAAATGGTAAATGTTATGTGTTTTTAATCACGATGGAAAAAATGAATGAAATAATGATCAATGTCACAATGTGGATAAACACTGAAAACATCCTAAGTGAAAGAAGCCACACAGAAAAACCACCCAGATCATGCTCATCTTGTACACTTTAAATCCAGCAAGGTTTTTAAAGTGAGGAAAAGCCCCAGTGATGGTTCCAGGAAAAGAAAACTGTATTCGAATGGGAAAATACATTTCCACAAAGCTGGGGCAGCTGGTGAAAGTTGAAGCAGGTCTGTGGATAGGATTATAATGTGGAAACCATAATTATTCCTCATTTTGGGGTTATGTGCTGGTTCTCTGGGAGAGTGGCCCTCCCACTCTCACAGGGTAAAACAAACTGGAGTATTTTGTGAATGTGGAAAACTTGATACTGTTATTTAAAATATTTTATACACTTGAAATTTACTAGAAAATAAAGTACTTATCAAAACAACCATGTCATAGCACGCCAGAAATACAGACATCAAACTCTGTTATAGAGGCCAAGCCCTACCCAGATCCAGCTCACACAGTGGTGATGCCAATCACCCTTGTAGGGGTCCACATACTATGAGAGGCACCGTGGGAAGATTACACTGGGAGCCACTATGTCTTGGGTGCTGTGGATGACCTGGATGTAATTGAAACAGTGGCATTTCTGAATTCTAGTTTTCCACATTCAACCATCAAAAAACCGTTACAACTAAAAAATGAATTCAGTAAAGCTGCAGGATACAAAAAAAGAAAAATCAATGCACAAAAATCATTTGTGATTCTATACACTGATAATGAACCATCAGAAAAAGAATTCTAAAAAAACATCCCACTTACAACTGCATCCAAAAAGATAACCAGGAGTAAATTTAACCAAGGACGTGAAGGACCTGCACACTGAAAACTGGAAGACACTGATAAAGGAAACTGAACAGACAAAAATAAATGGAAAGATACCCCGTGCTCATGGGTAAAAAGAATATTGTGAAAATATGCATTCTAAGGTGGGACTTCCCTGGCCGTCCAGGGGTTGGGACTCTGCGCTCCCACTGCAGGGGGCGCGGGTTCGATCCCTGGCTGGGGAACTAAGATCCCGCATCCTGCATGCCACATGGTGTGGCCCAAAATTTTTTTTTAATTTAAAAAAAATATGCATCCTAGCCAAATTAATGTATAGATTCAATGCAATCCCTACCAAAAGTGCAATGACATTTTCCATAGAAACAGAACAAACAATCTTAAGGTGTGTGTGGAACCACAAAGGACCCAGAAGAGCTAAAGCGACCCTGAGGAAGGAGAACGGGCTGGAGGCATCTCCCTCCCTGACCTCACACTACATTACGAAGCTACAGTCCCAAAAAAGTGTGGAATTGGCACAAAAACAGGCACGCAGACCAGAGGAACAGAGCAGAGAGCCCAGGAATCAACCTACAGGTATGTGATCAGTTAATTCACAAGAAAGGAGCCAAGAACATACACCAGGGAAAGGACAGTCCCCTCAATAAACGGTGCTGGGAAAACCAGACGCCACACGCCAAAGAACAACACTGCACTCTGTCTACACCACACACAAAAGGGGCCCAAAACCCAGTTTTCCACATCAAGCCCCTCCTCTCCTGGCTCCTCTGAAGACAGAAACCCTCAGCGGTCAGCCACGTACAGGAACCTTCTGCCCACTTTTCCTCACCTTCTCCCTCAGCGGCATCACCTCCCGGCAGGTCCTGAGGAGACCAGGCTCCTGTCAGCATGAACTGGACCCCACAGTGTCCCACAGCTAAAGCCCCAGGGGGTCCTGAGGAGACTCGGCTTCTGTTAGTGTGGACTCGACCCCGGCTTGTCCCGAAGCCCGGCCGTCAGCGTGGACTCGGCCCCGCGTGTCCCAGAAGCCAAAGCCCCAGCGGGTCCTGAGGAGACAGGGCTCCTCTCAGCGTGAACGTGAACAGCATGATCTGAACAGACATCCCACCAAAAAAGATATACAGATGGTAAAAGTCATACAGGAACAAGCTCAACATCATATACCATTAGGGAATTACAAATTAAAATCGTGAGATATCACAGCACACCTATTAGCACTGCTAAGCTCCAAAAATATGACAATACCAATGGCTAGAGGGTGAGGAACAAAAGGAGCTCTCCCTCATAGCTGGGGGGAGGCATGTGCAGCCACTTTGTAAGACAATTTGGCAGTTTTTTCCAAAGCTAAACAAGTCTCACGTTGGGATCCAACAATCATGTTTCCAGCATTTAGGCAACTGCTTTGAAAATCTATGTCCAAATGCAAACGAGGATGCAATTATGCACAACAGCACTTTCATAATGGCTAAAAACTTGAAGAAATCAGGATATCCTTCAAAAGATGAATGCATAAGCAAATTGGGGTATATCCACGTCAAGGCGAGTAGAATATGCCACCCCAAAATATGTCTCTCTGGCATAAGGATTATTGGTCTGCTTTAAAAAAAAAAAAAAAAAAAAAAGGGCCTCCCTGGCGGCTCAGTGGTTAAGAGTCCGCCTGCCAATGCAGGGAACACGGGTTCGAGCCCTGGTCCAGGAAGATCCCACATGCCGCGGAGCAACTAAGCCCGTGCGTCACAATTACTGAGCCTGCGCTCTAGAGCCCGCGAGCCACAACTACTGAGCCCGTGTGCCACAACTACTGAAGCCTGCACACCTAGAGCCTGTGCTCCATGACAAGAAAGGCCACCACAACGAGAAGCCTGTGCACCGCAATGAAGAGTAGCCCCTGCTCGCCACAACCAGAGAAAAGCCTGCATGCAGCAATGAAGACCCAATGCAGCCAAAAATAAAATAATAAATTTATTCAAAAAAAAAATCTCAGAAAACTGAGATTGCCGTTTTATGAAGGACATTTACAATAGAGAAGTCTCCATTTATAAGGGTATGTCCCTCTCTGCACCAAAAATAGAAGGATAATTAAATCTTAAGTAACTCTTTTCACTGGAGAAGTCCTGACTTAAATGTGCAAACACTCATACCCTTGTTTACTGTGCTTTGCAGGATAACCTGCCAAAACTGGCCTTCCCCCCTTCCCCAGCATCTTTCTTCTGTTTTTAGCTGAAGACGGTATTTAAGGGGATGGTTTTGGTCATTTCAGGGAGTGACTCCGTTTTCCTTGCTATCCCCCCTGTATTCAGAAGGTATACATGTAATTAAACTTCTGCTTTTCTCCTGGTAATCTGTCTTTTATTTCAGGGGCAGGGGGGCCTCAACCAAGAACCTAGAAAAGTAGAGGGGAAATTGTTTTTCCACCCATACACATGCAGTGGAATACTACTCAGCAGAAAGGAATGCACCATCAGCCTATGGAAAGACATGGATAAATCCTCAGTATATACTGCTACGTGAAAGCATCCAGGCTGAGGAGGCTGCACACAGTATGACCCCATTGGTGACATTCTGGGAAAGGCAAAGCTACACAGATGATAAGCAGATCATGGGGTGGGGGGTTTGAAGTATTCCATGTGACACTCTAGGATGGATACCTGTCACTATGCATTTGTCTAAACTCACAGATGTGTATAGCCCAAGGGGTCAATCATAATCTATTCAAATTTAGTTATTTAGGATGTAGGAGTGTTGCAGGATGGAATACGTAATGTGACAGAATCTAAATGTATTAGAAATATATGGAAACAACTCACTGTAGGGGATGGGATAAAAGGTGCTGACCTAAGTTACCTTTGGAAATGAATGGAATCTGTAGACTAAAGGCAAAATGGACCGTACATATACAGTGGGCTTTATTTTACGAAGTTCTTTCCAGGGTGTAGTAGCTAACAATTCTGAAACCTCTGCACATGTAACCTGGAAAGGAGCAATGCATACATAAACGGCAGATGGTGGGAGCCAGGCTCCTTGCTGTGGGAGTGGGAAGTTACAGATAAGCAAGGGGAGAGCCTCTGCCCTCATAATCCTGGATCTGGGCTTCCTGGGAGGATGTTGACTGGCCGGGGGAAACGCACAGATCTTCACGCTGGGAAGACCCTGCAGACATAGGAACTTCACGCCCCATCTTTCCACCCATACCTGCTGGAAACACTCAGCCCTCCATCATCAGTCAATTGCAGCGTTTAAGACATTCTCGCCCCCAGGCAGATAAAGGAGCATGAGGGTCTTGCTTACCCCTAAGCTGTCCCAGAATCCAGGCCCTGGGGGTGGAGCCAGGATGGGGCTTCCTGGGCCTCTGACCAGCAGGTGAGAGGAAGGAGGAGGACCAGTCCTGAGGACAGAGGTTCCCTCAAGTCTGTGAGCCCAGGAGCCCCGATGGGATTCATTCCCAGTGAGGACATGGGCGGGGTCTGCAGTGGTTCTGTGCTCCCCCTGGACCCCTTTGATGAAGCCATGGCAGCACTGGCCCCAGACGTCTCCTGGCAGTGTCTCAAACTCTGACACAGTGGTTTTACAAAGGAACAAGAGAATGGAGCTGAGCCCCTGACAGCCACTCCTTTCTGGCTCTGAGTTGCTTCCAACAGGACCGCAGTCACCTGCACGTAGCCTGCTGTGACCTACCTGCCCCCATTGGCCTTTCCTCTCCCTCCCTGCGATGAGTCCCGTGACATTTCCAGCCTGGAACCCTCTCGCAGGCCAGAAGCCTCTGTCCAGTCACTGCACCCCCATCTCACCTTGGGGGCTAACAGGGCCCTCAGGGGACCGGGATCCTGCAGCTCCCCACACCCAGAAGCAGCCCCACCTTCCCAGGTTGCTGAGCCCAGGCACCGGGTGTAACCGAGCAGGACCCTACGGGGCCTTCCCAGGACAGAGCCCTCCCCCACATCCTCTGCTGTAGCTCCTCTCTGAAGTACCTGGATAACAGTATCTGAGGCACGCTTCCTGAGTTGTTTTACAGATGCTGAAACCACCACCAAACAGAAGAAATTAACTACCTGATGATCTTGAACAGGTAGCCCCGGAACTTATGCCTAAGAATTTAGAATGTTAACTGCCTGTTACCTCACCATCAACCAGAGAATTGTGCACCAGCTGATCTCATACCCTGCGACCCCCCTCCTTCAACTGGCCTTTAAAATTGCTGTGCTGAAATCCTTCAGGGAGTTCGGGGATTTAGAGCACAAGCCGCCTGTTCTCCTTGTATTGGCACTTTTACAATTAAAGCTGCACTTCCCTTCACCACATCCGGTGTCAGCAGACTGGCTTTACTGCACTCGGGCAAGCGGACCCAAGTTTTGTTCGGTAACGTTGGGGTCTCCCAGGCTCCCACTCTCCTTGTGCCCCACTGACTGTCATCTGCTCCTCCAGAGTCTTGTTGCAGCAAAAATAGAAATGAAGTTTTCCCTCCCCTGAGAACAAGGAAAACAAAGGGAACAGCGAACAGGCTAGAGAAGAAACATAACCTGGCCTGAAAGAGTTCATCACTCCTTGTTTTACTTTGTCACTAATTTGTAGTAACTAGATTTGTACTTTACAAAGCTAACCTCACTCCCTGACACTATGTAATTTACCTCTGGCACCCATCACCCCTAACTCTGTGTGAGTTACATCCCCTGCCTCTCACTCCCTAACCTTATTATGTCCAGCACGTACATTCTATATGCCCCTCATAACAAATCACCCCCTATAGTCTTTGCATTTCAGAAACAAGGTCACCGGCCGATAAACCAGAGGCAAACGGACGCAATTACCAGACTGCTGGACCCCAATTACCGCGCGGCCTGATGCCAACTATGACTGTTTTGAAATAATGCAAAGAAAAGGAGGAATGCAAGACCTTCACTACTTTGATCCTCATCCTATACCCCGGACTGCGAGAGCCCCACATATAAAACCTTCCCTGATTCTCAAGGAGGGCGGGCCCAGTTCGTGAGGCGCTAGCCGGCTGTGTCTTCCCTTCTGCCTGGCAGAAGAATAAAACCATCTCTCTCTTCCTCCAAAATCCCTGGCTCCGTATTTCTGTTCAGCCTCGGTGCACGGGGAAGCCGAGATTTCGACAACAGTCTGTGGCCAGTTCCCACACTAATTCCCCTCTACACCCACAGCCCTGGCCCAAGCCCGATCTTGTGCCTGGTTCCTCCATCAGGCCCTGACAAAACTCCCTGCCCACACGGTGCACCTCACATCCCACCCCAACGTGGCCTTTCTGAAGCATAAACGAGACTGTGACTCTCCCCCACCTGTAATCCCCCAAATGTTTCCCCACTTTCGCTAGGGTATCTGCTGGGAGAGACATCTGCCAAGGCCCTGAGAGTCCCCGGCATCCCCACGAGGCTGCTGGCTCCTGGGTTCCCTGACAATGAGCACCTCAGCAGGCCAGGCGACACGGCAGGAAACCCCAGAACCGCTCACCTCAGGAGGGGACTGGCACGGCCACGGCCTGATCAGAGAGAGCAGAGAAGGGCTCCCCAGCTGGGACACAGACTCTGCACGAGTGGCCTCTCCGTGAGCCACTACATCACCTCGTGTGACTTGAGGGAAGGAAGGACCGAGGCACACTTGGCTCCTAAGGAGGATGGGATAGGCTCAGTCACGTCCCCCCAAATTCACATGCTGAATCCCTAACCCCCAGGACCCCAGGATGTGGCTGTATTTGGAGATGGGATTTTTCAAGAGGTGATCAAGGTAAAAATGAGGTCACTAGGGTGGATCCTAATCCAATAGGATTGATGTCCTACAAGAAGAGATTAGGACACAGATAGGCACAGGGGGAGACCATGTGAGGACCTGGGGAGAAGACGGCTGTCTAAGCACCAAGGAGAGAGGCCTCAGGAGAAGCCAGCCTGCACACACCTTGATCTCAGACAGCATCCAGGACTGGGAGATGATAGGTCTGTTATTCAAGCTGCCCAGTCTGTGGTATTTGTTACGGCGGTCCTGAGCAGACTCACACGCAGGGTAACTCAGGGCTCAGACTGGACAGAGCCCACTCTCCATCCCCCTGTACGGGAGTTACAGGATCCTCAGGAACTGAGGAGGGGGTCCCTGAGGAGAGGCACAAGATAGAAGGTGCTAGGCATTAACACGACTGCATTCACGTTAAACGTGCCTGAAGTCCATTCACACGAGATGGTCTTGTCCTGTATGTACATCGGCACCTTCAGTCTGAACTGCAGATCTTTAGCTTCACCACCTCCACTGAGAGCATGAGCTTCACCTGCTGTGGACCGTCTCCTATAGGATTTCCAGAACCACAAAGCATCGAAGCTTCACAGGACCCAGAGTCTGTGCGCTACCGTCCAGGTGACCCTCACAGCAGAGCCGCGCAGCTGCCCACCAGATCCCATTTCCCTTTTTCCTGTTCACAGCTACCCTGCACCTCCCAGCCTTCCCACCCCTTACAGCTGGGGCACAGTGTCTCGTGTTACCAAGGGGGAGAGGTGGAGGTGGTGAGGGCCTTGGCCAGACTGCATCCTAGGACGGAGGGCATGATGCCCACCTGGTCACCCCACCCTGCTGGTTGGAGCCCTCACCTGGAAGCAGGGAGGAGAAACAAGGGGGACAGAGCCTGGGCCCTGCCACCCACCTGCCCTGGACTCTCACATGAAAGGGACAGAGACATCTTGAGCTTCAGCCCATCTTGGGGGGGACACTTGGTTCCAGTAACAAACCTTTGCCCTAAAAGCCAAGGTGCTTTACAAACCCCTCCCCAGCTGTCACAGAAAGTCAGACTTAACTTCATCACACTTTTCTCAAACCCCAGCTCATGCTGAGACCACCACTCAGCCTTAGAGTCAGCATTGGGCCCCCAGAAACCCTAAATCAGTGGCTGGACACCACAATGTTGAGGGGTCAAGTAGGAAGCCCATCCCTAAAGGTGCGGGTTGCACACGGCCTCCCGAGGTTCTTACACCTGTACACGTTGGGGGTATTTCAATCCTGACTGAGGACATTTAATGTCACCATTCATGTTGCTAATTAAGAACCCACTAGTTAGAGGAAAACCCTATCAAGATACTTGCTACACTGATGAAAATTTCTGAAGTTGGTCGGAGGCAGGGCATTTTCTCACATGCTGCCAGCAGCCCCCCACAAGGACCATCCTCATTGGAAAGCTGGTTGGACCATGCGGAGGCGTCTCTTTGTGAACGTTAGCTGACCTCCAAGCCAGTTGCTCCTGAACTTTACCCACCCTTCCCAGGAAAGCCGCCTGAATATGTGCAAGGATCTCACAGGCTGGAGGAAAGGGCTTGCAGCCACCCCAGCGACAGCACACGTGCTACCTGGGCTCCTGCACGTCACACAGGACGGTCCTGGCCCCGGCTGCTCTTCTGGAAGCTTTCCATTCCCCCACCCGAGTGACCCCTCCTGTCCTGGCCCCCACGGCCCTTTCCTCGCTTCCTCACCTCTGCCCGGGGAGAACTTCCAGCAGAGGCCCGCTCAGACCGGGCCACCCTCACGGCCGTGGCCCCTCCCTCCCACCAGCCCAGCCCCGAGACTGCTGACGGGGCAGAGAATATGGCGTCAGGCACAGCTGCAGGGGCTCTTGCTGCCGGGAGGGGTGTTTATATTGACCTCAGCCCAGGCACACCTGGGGAGGGCTGGCCGGCCGGGTCAGGCTGCCCAGGTCAGCCAATCCTCGCCCCTCAGGGGCTCATAATTGCAGAAAACGGGCCTTGTTGTGCCGGCCAGGCCCAAGGAACAGGTGTGGGGTCCTGAGGGTCAGGATTGACATGGGGCTACAACTCTGGCTGATTTTCTAATCATTTTAACTGGCTCATGAGTAAGAAACAACTTCAAGAAGACCCTCTCCACACGAGAAGAACCCAGGAGTCAGGGAGAGGAGGGGTAGTGAGTGGAGACAGAGGCCTGGTGCCCCGGCTGCAGGGGAAGCCCCCGGAAGACCAGGCGGAGGGAGGCCGCACAGAGTGAAGCCCAGGGTCACAGACCTGTCGGAGCTGCTGTTTGTTAGTTCAGGTCCTGCTCTGAGGTGCTCAGGGTCAGCTCTGACCAACAGGTGGGCTGCGGTGCTCTGCAACGAGGGCTACGTGCACGGTTCCTGTGTGCCCAGCGCTGCCGGGTGCCTGCCCAGGTGAGCTCCATACCCTGGGAGGGGCCTGACCACGAGAGCCCCGGGGGCTGCTGGGTGCCTGCCCAGGTGAGCTCCATATCCTGGAAGGGGCCTGACACGAGAGCCCCGGGGGCTGCCGGGTGCCTGCCCAGGTGAGCTCCATACCCTGGGAGGGGCCTGACCACGAGAGCCCCGGGGGCTGCTGGGTGCCTGCCCAGGTGAGCTCCATATCCTGGAAGGGGCCTGACACGAGAGCCCCGGGGGCTGCCGGGTGCCTGCCCAGGTGAGCTCCATATCCTGGGAGGGGCCTGACCACGAGAGCCCCAGGGGCTGCTGGGTGCCTGCCCAGGTGAGCTCCGTATCCTGGGAGAGGCCTGCCCACGAGAGCCCCGGGGGCTGCTGGGTGCCTGCCCAGGTGAGCTCCATATCCTGGGAGGGGTCTGCCCACGAGAGCCCCGGGGGCTGGGAAGAGCATGTGAATGAGCGTCCTCTCTATGCAGCCAGCACAGAGTTGCTTAGCCACTTCCCTGTGGGCGGTGCTGGGGTGAGATGAGAACCAGGAGCTACTGCGGGCCCCCTGAACCCCCATCTAGGCCCAGCCACAGTGACGAGGTCAGCAGGCGGTTGCTGGCTGCTGTGCTGCGTGAGGGAGGCCCCACCAGTACCTCTTGTTTCTTCTACCTGACACCACGGAGGTCTCCCCAGGACAGAGCAGACAGCCTGCACAGAATGAGTGGGAGCTCCTGGTGACCGTGCAGGGGACGTGAGAGGGACGGACCAGGCAGGAGGGGAGTGGGCACCCAGGCAGAGCCGTGGGGCTTGGGGCCCAAGGGGGCATTTCTGGGTCTCAGCTGGGAGTGGACGGGCAGGTGGTGAGTGTCACCCAGGAAAGCTGCTCTGGTGACGTGAGGCTGAACACGCTTCAGGGTGATATAAACTTCCTGGGTGACCCCAAAAACAGCATTGTGAGATGAATCCCATGAAAGGAAGGTTTTGTAAGAGGAATCTTGCTGAAGGGAAGGCTTGCAAAGTGAATCCGCCTAAGAGGAGGCCCTGTGAGCCAGTCCCCTCAGAGGGGGGACATGGAACCTGCTGGGAACAATCGTTCACCCTGGGCGGGCGATGGGCACAGACCCCACTTCCTGCTCCCACATCTGTGCTTCTGCGTAGGTTACTTGGCTTCTTGGAGTCTCAACTTCCCAGTCTGTTCATCGGGTGACAGTAGCATGGGTTGACTAGTAATTTGCTCAGAACAGGGTAGAAAGGGGTCCCATGGAAATTCCACAGAACACCATCAGAATGGGAATCGCAGGCCCTGTTTCCCGCAGGTCTGTCTTCAGGATCAGGAGAGCAAATCTGAGCAGACTTGCAGCAGAGCCCAGGGATGGGCTCAGTTTGGTGGGTCCTCCTGTTTCCTGAACCTCAGAGAAGGGAGGCTCCAGTGGGTAGTGGCGTGTTTACCCCACACCTGGGAGCATCTGGACCTCAAGTCCCAGCAGCCGCTGAGCCCTATCAGCCCAGCATCTGGGGCCCCAGGAGGCAGGCGGGAAGCCTGGAGGGCTCAGGCAGGAAGCACTGGTGTGGTCATCACCCGTGCGGAAGCTTCCGAGCCAGTGTCCAGTGGGAGCTCTTGCCCTGCCCATGAGTTTCAAATCCACAGCACAGATCAGCTTCTAGCGGCTCCGTCTGTTCTCTAGACACAAAGCAAAGTCCTCAGACCCAGTATGTCCATGGCCCGTGAAAAGACACGTCTGGTCTGGCACCAGGAGCTGCCTCTGGGTCCCTCCTGATTGGACGCCCAGCAGCCAGTGTCACCACGTCATGACCGTCAGGTGGTGTCGGGCGTGGGGGGACGAGAGCACACGGTCCAGGCCCACAAGGGACCATGCTGTCCACGGAACCAGTGTTGTGGCTATAGGCGTGCCCCCCACCACCCCACGGGCAGAGACCACCGTCCCCTTACACACTGTTACCAAATCAAGTCATATGAACCCTACTCGGGCCCTAGCCTGGCTGAGGATCACTGCCTCGACAGGGAACGTTTCCTTTTTCCATTCTGGTTCAAACAGGCGAATAACGAAACCAAAGCTGAGACAGACAGAGCACAGGCTTTATTCAGTGGCCAAAGAATGGAGAAGAGGGAACTAAGTTCACAAGTGAACTTCTCGCCCACCTGGAGAGAGTGATTTAATGTTAAAGAGTAAAGACACAATCAGCTCAGTAATTGGCCACGGGGGCTTGAGGGGCCAAGGCTGACCTGAGCTGGAGGAACGTGGATGCCTGCCTGGACGCTCAGAGGCCAAGGGCTGTTCTGAGACCTGCTTGGACACCTGTGCAGATGGAACAAAGGATCCATCCAGTCCCAAGAGGGCCCCACCAGCCCTCACGAACGCAACACCAGACTTCCCTGGTGGCGCAGTGGTTAAGAATCCACCTGCCAATGCAGGGGACACGGGTTTGAGCCCTGGTCCGGGAAGATCCCACATGCTGCGGAGCAACTAAGCCCGTGCGCCACAACTACTGAGCCTGAGCTCTAGAAGCCGCGAGCCACAACTGCTGAAGCCCACGCGCTTAGAGCCTGTGCTCTGCAACAAGAGAAGCCACTGCAGTGAGAAGCCCCCACTCACCGCAACTAGAGAAAGCCTCCGTGCAGCAATGAAGACCCAACACAGCCAAAAATAAATTAATTTTTTTAAAAAAAAGGCAGCACCTGGGGGCTGGCAGACTGATGCACCGAGTCTTACATCACGTCTACTTAGTATCCTGCATGTCAGGGCCATGCTGGACCTGGGGCTGCCCAGACAGAGTGGGGCCTGCATCACCTTTCCCAGGAGGGAGGGTGGAGGGAAACCCTGCATGACCTCTGAGGCCCTAAGAACCCTTGACTAAGGCTGAGCTCAATTTGAAACAGTGGGTGACCAGAGCAGACATTTCATTCATCTATCAATCAGAATCCAGCACTGGAGGAGCAGAAAACAGTGGCCTCGCTCAACCTTGACGCTAATCCTGACATTGACCCTAACCCTAAACTCTGATCCTGACCCTAAGCCCTGACCTAACCTTAGCCTAACCCGTACCCTAAACCTGTACCTTACCCTAACCCACGCTCTACCCATATCCTACCTGTACCCCAACTCTCACGCATACCCTAACACCCACTCTAACACAGAACCCTAACACCCTGAGACCAAAACCATAAACCTTAACCAATAAGCAAAACCATAACCATAACCAAACCATAAAATATATTCATTAACCATACCCATAAATAACTCATAACCATAAAACTTAAACCATAACAGCAACCATAAACCATACACAGCCCCAACCCTCACACCGGCCCCAGCCCTAATGCTAACCCTCCAAACCACTTACACCAAGCCAAGTCTAATCAGATTATACAAATACATCTTGAAAAAGAAAACTGGGGAATTCTCTGGTGGCCCAGTGGTTAGGACTCTGTGCTTTCACTGCCAAGGGCTCGGGTTCGATCCCTGACTGGGGAACTAAGATCCCACAAGCCATGGGATGTGGCCAAAATAAATAAATAATTAAAATGAAATAAAACCACGATTTTTAGAAAAGATTTTAAAAATAAAGGAAAAAAACAAGAAAACTACCCCAGTATGACTTATAAATATGAATGTAAAAATCTATCACAAAATAATAGCAACATGAAACCAACAGAACTTTAAATGGATAATGCCATAAGCAAGTATCTCTACACCAGAAATTTCAGGTTGCTCAACATATTAAAAGTAAGCAATGTATTAAACCACAAAAATGGTGTGAAGTAAAAACACATAATCGTATCAATTAAGGCAAAAAATCTACAATGAAAATCCAGTGTTATTTCATGATAAACACTCAAGAAAGCAGGAATAAAAGGAAATTTGTTCAATATGGAAAAGAGTAGTACAAAAAGCCACAGCAAACATCATGCTCAATGTTAAAGACTGAAAGATTTACTCCTGAAATCAGGAACAAGGCCAGGAAGCTGGCCTTCATCACCGTTACTCAATAGTGTACTGGAAGTTCTACCCAGAATCTTGAGGAAAGAAATAAAAGGCATCCGTGGGTGAATGGAAAAATTAAAACTGTGTCTCTTCACAGAACATAGGTCACATCATCTTATATCTAAAACTACCTATAATCAGCAAAGAAATCATTTGAGCTAATCAACTAATTAAGCAAAGTTATAGAACAAAGTATCAATTCATGAAAATCTACCTCATATGCATACGCTAGCAAAAAATCTGAAAAAGAATTTATGAAAACAATTCCATTTTTAATAATATCAACATTAGGAGTATATTTAATCAAGGTACAAGACTTGTTTTTATGTATGTAAAGTTGTATGTTTGAAATTACTGGAAAGTAAATTACTTTTCAAAACATCATGTATGTCAATAGCATGCCAGAAAAGCAGAGGAAACATCAAACTTCCATGTAGAAGCCAAGCCTTACCCAGATCCAGTTCACCCAAAGTCCACATGTCATTTAGACGCACTGTGGGAAGGTTATATTAGGAGCCGCTGTCCTCCATGTTGCGGATGACCTGGATATGGTAGAAACAGTGGGATTTTTGAATTCCAATTTTCCACTTCATTCCACAAAAAACTGTTAGAACTAATAAATTCAGTAAAGTTGCAAAATCAATACACAGAAATCAGTTGCATTTCTAAACACTAATAATGAACCATCAGAAAGAGAAAGAAAGCAACCCTATTTACAAATGCATCAAAAAGAACAAAATACCTGGGAATAAAGTCAACCAAGGAGGTGAGAGACCTGCACACTGAAAACTTTAAGACGTTGATGAAGACATTGAAAAACACAACAATAAATGGAAAGATATCCTGTTCTCACGGAATGGAACAATTAATATTGTTAAAATATCCATTCTACCCAAAGCAATGGACACAGTGAATGCAATCCCTCCCAAAATTCCATGGTATTTTCCCCCAAAATAGAGCAAATCCTCCTGATATCTGTGTGGAACCACAAAGGACCCCAAATAGCCAAAGAAACCCTGAAAAAAGAGAACGGGCTGGAGGCATCTCCCTCCCTGACGTCACACTCTGCTGAGAAGCTACAGTCACCAAAACAGTGTGGAACTGGCTCAAAACGGGCACACGGACCAGAGGAACAGGACAGAGAGCCCAGAATTCAACCCACACGGACGGGGTCGGTGAATTTATGACACAGGGACCAAGGACACACCAAGGAGCACGACACTCCCCACGATAAATGGTGCTGGGAAAACTGGACGCCCCATAACTCATGCTGGCTGCCCTGCACACAAGCCTGACCAAAAACCCACCTTTCCACGCCAAGCCCTCCCTCGCTCACACGAAGACGGACCCCCTCAACGGTCAGTCGCCCACAGGAAGCTTCTCCCCACTTTTCCTCACCGTCTCTTCACCTTTTCCTCAGGCATCACCTGGGTCCTCAGGAAACCTAGTTCCCTAGTCAGCGTGGACGCAGCTCCACTTTGTCCTGAAGCCGAAACCCCAGCAAGTCCTCAGGAGACGGAGACCGAGCTCCTCTCAGCAGAGACGCTGAGCCGGGCGTCCTACCCGAAGGCCCCGCCCCCGAGCCTGAGGCGGCTCAACTCCTCTCAGCTGCGCTCCGAATCGAGTTCGCAGGGAACGAGCATGCGCTGTGGGTCCGAGAGGCGAACTCGGCGCCGCCTTGTGGTCAGTGCAGGAAGTGCAGGCCGCGCCTCCCTCACAGGTCACTGGAGGCAGCGCGCTCTACTGACAGGACTGCTGAATCCATTAAACTGGAAATTCAAACTAAAATGGAGTCTCTATCCCAAAAGTTTTCTAAAATTAGTTAAGGAACAATTAATTGGAAACCATTTGGAATGAAGTGAATGTAGATGCAAACTTTACAACTTATACCAAATTCACTCAAAGTTATTCAGAGGCAAATTTTATTTTATTTTATAATTAATTTTGGCTGCATTGGGTCTCCGTTGCTGCATGTGGGCTTTCTCTAGTTGCGTCGAGCGGGGCTACTCTTCGTTGCGGGGCACGGGCTTCTCATTGCGGTGGCTTCTCTTGTTGGGGAGCACAGGCTCTAGGCGCGCAGGCTTCAGTAGTTGTGCCACGCAGGCTTAGTTGCTCTGCGGCATGTGGAATCTTCCCGGACCAGGGCTCGAGCCCGTGTCCCCTGCATTGGCAGGCGGACTCTTAACCACTGCACCACCAGGGAAGTCCCCACAGACAAATTTTAAATACAAAACTATTCAAAATTATAGAAGAAAATTGACATGAGCTTGGGTTTGCCCATGTAAATCATGAGCTTTGGAGTTTTAACACACAACACAAAAAGGCAATCTAAAAATGAAAACAAGCAATAACATGGACTTAATAAAATTAAAGATTTGTACTCTGTGAATGACCTTGCTCAGAAAATCAAAAGACAAGTCACAAACCAGGAGAAAAATGTTTGCAAACACATATCTAATAAAGGTTTTGTCTCAAAACATACAAATAATTTTAACACAAACAACCCAATTAAACTAGGGAAAGATCTGAATGGACACCTGGCCAAAGAAGATACACAGACAGTACACAAAACTATGCCCAGGACTAGGGGGCAGAAAAACAATGGTCCAGCTCAACTCCCTGAGCCATTTGTGACTGTGGACTAGTCCTGTCCTTCATGGAGGTCTCAGAGACATGGAGAGAGAGGAAGGGGAAGAGGGCCAGTTATGCTTAAACCTAACTCCCTGACCATTCCGGCCACTTTCATTTGACATGGTCTAAGAAGTCCTAGTCATAGTCATTAGATTTTAAAAAAATAAAAATAAAAGGAATCTCATGGCAGAAGAAAAAGTAAAACTGTCACTGTTTGTAGATGACATGGTACTCTATACAGAAAATCTTGAAGATGACACCCAAAACCAAATACACCTCATCAGAAAACACAGTTAAGTCGCAGCATACAAAATTAATCTACAGAAATCAGTTGCATTTCTATACACCCACAACAAAATGTCAGAATGAGAAATTAAGAAAACAACCCCATGGACAATGACATTAACAAAGATAAAATACCTAGGAATACATCTAACCGAGGAGGTGAAAGACCTGTACTCAGAAAACTGGAAGACATTGATGAAAGAAATTGAAGACGACACAAACAAATGGAAAGACATACCATGCTCATGGATTAGAAGAATTCGTATCGTTAAAAGGATTCCACACCCCAAGGCTATCTAGAGATTCGATGCCATTTCTAGCAAAATACCAATGGAATTTTTAGGAGAACTAGAACAAAGACATGAAGCCATAAAACTCCTAGAAGAAAACATAGGCAGTACACTCTTTGACATCAGTCTTAGCAATATTTTTTGGACCTGTCTCCTCAAGCAAGGGAAACAAAGGCAAAATAAAGCAATGGGACTCCATCCAACTGAAAATTTTTTCAATGGCAAAGGAAACCATCCACAAAACAAAAAAGCAGCCTACTGAATGTGAGAAATACTTACAAACAATATATCTGGTAAGTGGTTCATACACAAAATAGACCAAGAACTCACTCACACAAGTCAGCCTCCAAAAAAACAAAAACCCAAATAAAAAATTGGCAGAAGACCAAACATGTTCCCAAAGAATATATACAGTTGACCAAAAGACACATGAAAAGATGGTCAACATCACTCATCATCAGGGAAATGCACATCCAAACCACAGTGAGATTATCACCTCACACCTCAAAGAATGGCTATCATCTAAAAGACAACAAATAACAAGTATTGCTCAGGATGTGGAGAAAAGGGAACCCTCATGCACTTTTGTTGGGAATGTTCATTGGTACAACCGCTATGGAAAACAGTATGGAGTTTCCTCAAGAAATTAAAAATAGACCTACCACATGATGCAGGAATTACACTTGGGGGTATCTTTCTGAAGGAAACCAAAACACAAATTCAGAAAGATATATGCACCCTTATGTTCATGGCAGCTTTATTGGCAATAGTCAAGATGTGGAAGCCACCAAAGTGTCCATCGATAGACAATTGGATAAAGAAGTTTTCATATATATGTATGAAAACTGGACACACACACACACACACACACACACACACACACACACTGGAATATTACTCAGCCATAAAAAAGAATGAAATCATACGACAACATGAATGGACCTAGAGGGCATTATGCTAAGTGAGATATAGCAGACAGAGAAAGACAATTACCTTACGATATCACTTATATGTAGAATCTACAAAACAAAACAAATGAACAAACACAACAAAACAGAAATGGACTCATAGATGCCAAGAACACGCTGGTGGTTGCCAGATGGGAGGGAGTGGAGGGATGAGTGCAATAGTTGAGAAAGATTGAGAAGTTCCAAATTCCAGTTATAAAACAAATGTCCTGGGGTGTGATTTACAGCATAGGGAAGAGAGTCCATAATACTGTAATAACATTGTATGGTGACAAATTGTAACTAGACTTATCTTGGTGATCATTTTGTAAAGTATAAAAATATCAAGTCACTATGTTGTGTTCCAGAAAACTAATATATAATATTGCCTGTCAAGTATACACCAATTTTTAAAAAGAAGAAAAAAACTATCTTAAAAAGAGGAGGGGGAACTTCCCTGGTGGCGCAGCGGATAAGACTCTGCGCTCCCAATGCAGGGGGCCGGGGTTTGATCCCTGGTCAGGGAACTAGAACCCACATGCATGCCACAACTAAGAGTTCGCATGCCACAAGTAAGAAGCCCACCTGCTGCAACTAAGTAGCCCACATGCTGCAACTAAGGAGTCCACGTGCTGCAACTAAGGAGCCCGCCTGCTGCAACTAAGACCCGATGCAACCAAATATATAAGTAAATTTTTTTTTTAAAAAAAGAGGGACTTCCCTGGTGGTCCAGTGGTTAAGACGCTGTGCTCCCAATGCAGGGGGTCTGGGCTCGATCCCTGGTCAGGGAACTAGAGCCCACATGCAGTAACTAAAATATCCTGCGTGCCGCAACTAACACCCGGTGTAGCCAAATAAATAAATAAATATATTTTTTAAAAAGTGTTGGAGAATTCCCTGGTGGTCCAGTGGTTAGGACTCTGTGCTTTCACTGCTGAGGGCGCAGGTTCAATCCCTGGTCAGGGAACTAAGATCCGGCAAGCTGTACGCGGCAGCCAAAAAAAATATTTTTTTAATTAAAAATGTGTAAAAAAGAGTGTAGTGAGATAAAGAGCAGGTGTCAGATGAAACTTTGAAAGGATGCTGAATGAAAGGCCAAGTGCCTACTGAAGTTTGACTCTCAAGTGGCCCAGACAAACTGAGGGCTTGAAGAGGAGGAGTCATGTGATGCTACTGGAATGTTCACTTGTTTCTTTGTTTAAATGGGGTTTATTATTTTTTTAAAGAAGTTTTGAGTTCACAGCAAAATTGGGCAGAGTACAGAGAGGTGCCACATGCCCCCTGCTCTGCTGTTACTGCTCTCTCCATCCGCCCCCTCCCCCCACTCACACAGGTGCTCAGAGCTTCCCTCTCCCCAACTATCCGATCAACATTCTGTGTGTTGGTCACTATCGCTGAGTCTACATGGACACATCATGATCATCAGAGTCCAGAGTTTACACTAGGACTAGGGTTCACTCCTGGTGTTGTACATTCTATGGGTTTTGACAAATGTATCTCGCCATGAATGTATCACAATGAAGAGTTTCACTGCCTTAAAAGTCCTCTGTGCTTGACCTATTTATCATACCCTACCCCTTCACCCCGCCACAAACCCCTAGCAACCCACCCTTTCTGTGGTGTGCCTTTTCCCAAATGTCATAGGTAGTTGGTACCCTAAGATATGGCACCTTTCCAGATTGGCTTCTTTCAGTGAGTGACATGCAGTTAAGGTGCCCCACCTGTCACCCCGTGGCTCCCTCTCTCTCTCATTTTTCTTTTCAGTGCCAAAGAACATTCTGCTGCATGGATGGAGCCCAGTCAATCTGTCCATTCACCTCCTGAAGGACATCTTGGTTGCTTCCAAGTTCTGGCAGTTATGAATAAAGCTGCCGTAAACGTCCACATGCAAGTTTCTGTGTAGATGGAAGCATTCGACTCATTTAGGTCCATCAGTACCAAGGAGTTTGAGGGCTGGATCGTATAGTAAGAATGTGTTTCATTTTGAGAGACATAGCCCATGTTCACAGAGTTTCTGAAGATGGTCGCTGAGAGCATGTCAGCATGCTGAGGAATCAAGCCAAGGAAGGAGGTACAATTCAAAGATGCCGGCAAGGAAGATGTGGCTGAGATAAAACCAGACCTCCACCCTCTTACAGCTGAAAGCTGGTCCTGAGAATTAAATGGACATGAAACAGACTCACAGGAGGGAACCACACACATTTATTTCCCACAAGTTTTACCTGACCCAGGACGCCCTCCTAAGGAAATGAAGAAAGACCCAGAGAAGTGGCAAAACCTAAATTATTTTCTGTTGGGTTGAACAAAGAGAGGCGATTGTGGAAAAGGAACTACACTATGTGGGGAGGCTAAGGAGGTTGAGAGTTATGTTGAACAAGGTCTGTTTGTACAGAATTCTCTCATTCTCCACTCTCTGCCCCTGACGATCACAATGTCACTCTCCTTCCAGCAGAGGGAAGGCGTCTTCCTCTGGGGGTGGGGTGGGGGGACATGTTATCTGCTGCTTCCAGGAAGAAAGAGGAGAAGGCTCAGCACCCCCTTCTGCACCTGCTGTATTGGGGGGGGGGGTTGTTTTTGCTTTGTTTTTTGAAGTGTCCATAGCTCAAGACAATATTCTGGTTTCCTTTACCTCTAAGTCCTTTACCTGGGGTTAGGCTTCTGACAGGAGGGACACATGTTTCTGACATGACGGGCTGGGCAGGCAAGGAGGGATAAGATGGGTGCGAGCCCGTGCCTGTTCTCTTCTCACGTGTTGGGTAGATGATTCTGCTCTTGCCAAATGGGATCTAACTTCTCCATGAACGATCTAGCAAGATATTAGCTGAAAAGAGGAAGAATAAAGGTCAGAAAAATATGGAGAAGATCGTTGATAGGTGCTGGGGTCTCCTGAGCAATGATTTTATCGGAGGCACATGCACATCTCTGGTCTCTGAACCACCATGTTTAAGGCCGATTTGGTGTCTAGGTCATTTTCAATGTACGGTGGTACCATCAGGCCACTTTGGGGTACTGTCTCCGGCTCACCTGAGTGGTGCCGTCGTGCCCACATAAGACGGGGCTCACCCAGGGTTGGCATGGTGCCAGAGGAAGGGAGACAGCGGTATGTCATTGAGCTTAAGGTATTTCTAAGAGAGTGACTCTCTGGAGAGGTTGAGGTAGTAGGAGGCCAGCTGGATATCTGTCTGCTTGTTTGCTGGGTATTGGGGCGGAGGGGGGTGTGCTGTTTATTTTCTGGATGAGGCGAAAGAACTCTTCAAATGGAGAAGTTTGTACAAGGGGTCTGGCAGGATGGGAGGGTGGGGCTCAGTCCATGTGCCAAGATATCTAGAGAATCTATAGTGGCTCAGACTCAGGCCTTTTCTCATAAACAGGCAGGGAGAGGAGTTGGCTTTGTCATCACAAAGCTAACTGGCACCACAGTAGTCACGACAGAAGGTTCCCAGAATGAATTGATTTGCAGGAGCCAACACACACAAACTGGAAAAGCATTCCTCATAACCAAGGCCAGAGAATACCTGTGGTCCAAAAACCTCTTGAAAATCAATGTTCTAAAAAGAGAGCAAACACATGCAATTCCAAGGAGAGGCCATGCAGATGGCCAGTGTATGTGAGAGATGCTCAGCCTCTCAGATGAGGACACATGCAAACATAAACACTATGGAGACAGCTTTGGTCACCATCACACTGGCAGGTTTCTAGTCTGGTGACCACCAGCCCAGGGGACAAAGTGAGGAAGAAGAGGCCCCAGCAGATCCCCTAGAGGGAAGAGCGACCAGACGCTCCTCTCTGGGAGAACAGTGTGCAGGACCCATCGAAGTCCCACAGGTGCGTCCCTTTACTAGCGGTGCCGATTCTTAGAGTTGATCCCACTCCAATTCCTGCACCATTTTTCAAAGATGTCACTTCAAGGATACTCATCACAGCACTGGCTGAAACAGAAAGTGATTGGAAACAACACCAATGTTCATGGAGAGGGAGTGGGGTCCATCAGTCCTGGTCCACCTGGAGGAATGGATGCTGTGCAGCTGGGAAAGTGGTTGCAGGGTCTCTGCCTGATGACAGGGGAGACTTCAGGGTTTATACGTGGGATGCATGTAAACCAACCGTCTGCACCCAGGAGCCCATCTGTAAGACTGCATATATGTGAAATCAACATAGGTGTAAATGAATCTGCCTGTGTGAGAGAGAGAGAGAGAGAGATAGAGATAGAGACAGAAGGAGAGAGACAGAGCCTGAGAGAGATGCAGCAAGCCATCCATGACAGTCACCTCTGGGGGTGGGATTTGCAAAGCTGTTCTCTTCTCCCTTAGGTGATATTTCAATTTCTATAATGTGTATATTACTTTAATAATTCTACAAAGATTAAAATCATATGTCAAGTGTGATCCATTTGTATTCATCTATGGAGTAACTGAAGTACATTATTTCTTCTTTATTTTTAAAAGATTTATTACAAGGACAAGAAATATTTATGACAATAATGAATTCTAAAGGAATTAAGAATTAAGTAAATAACAAAGGCTTTTGGTGACTCAGTTCCAGGCCACCTAGGTGGCAGTACATGGCAGGGTTGGGGCAAGTTTCTCCAGGAGGTTGTGTATGTTCTGAATCAGCATCCAGTAGAAGTGAGGAAAAAGGTGGATAAGACTTGTACACTGATCTGATGACATTGAAAACATGCAAAAAGACTTGTACACTGAAAACAACAATAGCTTGTTAAAGAAATTAAGAAAAAATTCTAAATTTCTGGAAAATAATCCCACAGTCATGGGTCAGAAGGCTTAATTCTGTTAAGGTGGAACCACTCCATGAATAGATCTAAAGAGTCAAAAGAACCACTACCAAAATCCCAGGTTGTGTTTTGCAGAAATTGACAACCAATCTGAAATTCATGTGAAAAATGCAAGGGGCTCAAAATAGATCAAGGAATCTTGAAACAGAAGAAAAAGTTGGAGGTATGGAGAGTCAGGCGGAACCCCACAATTGGTATAAAGACAATTGACCCTGAATATACTTGAGATTCAACAGATACAGAAAAAAAGCCTTCCTGGAGTTCCCCTTATCTGAATAAAAGCAGAAACTTTTGAGAAATGACCACAGCCATAAATTCCTTCTTCAGGGTGGCTTCTATTCCCAGGAGAGAGACCAAAATAAACCTACCATAAATCCCTTCTGTGAGGTGTTTTTTTACGCTGAAGAAGATGCAGAGAACACTCATCCACAGACAGACAAACATGATCACACACTTTCTTATAACCCGTTGTTTTCCAAAGAACTCGTTAGTCTTTCCTGAAGAAACCTCTCTGTTCTTCCCATAGAAGCGAACTCTCCCCTCTCCCTTTCTGCTATTAAGTTAGGTTTATAAGCTTTGAACTGTCACCATTTAACATGTCAGTTACTTTTTTGGTTGGCTCTTGGCTGTAGAAATAAACCTTTCCTCTTGTTCATCTACTCTTTATTTCTTCTGGCTGTCTTTGGGAGTGACTCTGGATCATGGGGGCTGCTCTTTTTTCACCCTCTTTAGTGACATCTTGTCCATGGTTAAGCTATGAAAAGGCTTACTGGGGACTTCCCTGGTGGTCCAGTGCGTAAGGCTCCGTGCTCCCAATACAGGGGACCTGGGTTTGATCCCTGGTTGGGGAACTAGATCCTGCATGCCGCAACTAAGAGTCCGCATGCCGAAACTAAGACCTGGAGCAGCCAAAATTAATTAATTTTTTAAACGGCTTATTGGTTTTGACTCACATTTGGAATAGGTATACCTTTGGAGACCCCCTGCGAGGAAGAAACAGGTTCAATACTGCCAGGAGAATTTACCGGTTGTCCTGGCCAAATACCTGATAAAACAATATTTGCAAGGATTTTTTTTTTGTTGTTTAGGTTTTCACCCTAAAACAAAGATCCTGTTGAAACCTCTCGGATGATCAAATTAAAAGAATGACAAAGGAGTGTCATGGAGAGCCTAAGAACACTTCCTTAACAAAACAAAGAACAGAAATCAGATTTAGAGCAAAAATTAAAGAGAATTTCCTGGCGGTCCAGGGGTTAAGACTTGGTGCTTTCACTGCCGTGGGCCTGGATTCAATCCCTGGTTGGGGAACTAAGATCCTGCAAGCCACGTGGCGTGGCAAAACAAAACAAAACAAAACAAAACTTAAAATCCTTGTACACCATCAATCATCCCACCCATATATACACTGTGCTCATGCCATCCTCCAGATGGGCAGGTCAGCCTCTTGAAGTTATCATTGAGTAGGATATGCAATTCTTCAAAGAATTCAAAACAACCATCCGGGACTTCCCTGGTGGTGCAGTGGTTAAGAATCCGCCTGCCAACGCAGGGAACATGGGTTCAAGCCCTGGTCCGGGAAGACCCCACAGGCCTTGGAGCAACTAGGCCCATGTGCCACAACTACTGAGCCTGTGCTCTAGAGCTCGCGAGCCACAACTGCTGAAGCCCACGCGCCTAGAGCCCGTGTTCTGCAACAAGAGAAGGCGCCACAATGAGAAGCCCGCGCACCGCAATGAAAAGTAGCCCCAGCTCGCGGCAACTAGAGAAAGCCCGCGCACAGCAACGAAGACCCAAAAATAAAATAAAGAAATTTTTTAAAAAAATTTTCAAGTATTATATCATTTTTTTAAAAAGGGGCGGCTAATACTCCCAATATATAAAGAGCTTTTAAAAATCGAAAAGAAAAAAACTTAAAGCCCTTTAAAAAAAAATAGGCAAAATACACGAACAGTCTGTTCACAGAAAAGACAGTGCAAACAGCCCTTGAACATATAAAAAGATGCTTGATTTCACTAATAATAAGAGAAATGCAAATTACATTAAATTACAGTGACTTATCATGAATTATTTCTCATCTATCGAAGTGACAAAAATCCAGAATTCTGACGAAATGCTCCGCTGGAGAAGCTGTGGAAGAATGGGCAGGAAGTGTGTTACCAGCTTCGGCGGCAGGGTCTGGGGAACAGGCGGCAGGTGCCACGTCCGGTGGCAAAGGTGACGAGAAACAGCCCCTGGGGCAGCCCCGGAAGCCGGCCAAGGAGGTGGGTGAGGAAGACGAGGCGTTCCCGCAGAAACAGGAGGACGAGCAGGAGGAACTCAAGGAGCGGAAAGGGAGGCCACGGGGAAGGGCCCTGCCCACAGCGGGGATTAAGAGATCTGGCACAACAATGAGCTGTTCCTTCTGCCTGAGGCAATGATGAGCCTTAGCCCCACTCCTGTGTAAACATCTGGGTTCCCTGCCGTAACATCTGCTGCCACCTACAGCTAGAATGAAGTGTTGTCTCAAAACCTATTGTACGTTTAAGAAACATACAGTGGCTCATCTTTTCTTTAGTTCTTCTCAGCCATTTCTACCTCATCTGTGAGATCAGAGTAAACCCAGCCCAGAATCCTGCCAATGTGTGTTCTTCAGGTTCTGTTCTATCCTGAATTCTGTTCCACCTGGAATTAAACCAACTCATTTCAAATGGCAAAAAAAAAAAAAAAAAGAGTATATTATCAATGAGAAGAATTTGATTCCATCTAACAAAGTTATGGGTACATTGCCCTTTGACCTGGCAATCCCACTTCCAGGAATCTATCCTGAAGATACACCTCCACAAGTCAAAATGTTATTTGCCTGAGGTCTTCACTTAAAGCAATATTTGTAAAAGCAAAATATTAGAAACAACCCAAATGTCTCTCAGCAGGGAACTGGCTGAATAAACTGCAGTGCATCCGCATATGCAGAACTATGCACATAAAAAGCAAGAGGAGGGACCTCCCTGATGGCACAGTGGACAAGACTCCGCAGTCCCAATGCAGGGGGCCTGGGTTCGATCCCTGAAGAGGGAACTAGATCCCACGTGTATGCCACAACTAAGAATTTGCATGCCACAATTAAGGAACCCACGTGCCGCAACTAAGGAGCCCTGGAGCCGCAACTAAAGAGCCCATGGGCTGCAACTAAGACCCGGCACAACCAAATAAATAAATAAATTTTTTTTAAAAAAACAAAAGGCAAGAGGAGGGTCCCTTGCCCTTGGAAGAGTGTGGAGGGCTCTTCCAAGACACAAGCAGGGTGCTGGGCAGCCCACACAGTGTCTATCGTCTGTGAAAAAAGAAAGTGAATGAGAAGGTCCGTGTGGGCATTTGCATAGTTTGCTTCCAAAATAAGGGTTCACCAGAAACTCACAAAACGTGTTGTATTTGGGGAGGAGGTAGGCAGGGAACCAAGATTTTCAGGTCTCGCTGTTGGTCTGAGTTGTGAACCACGTAAGCAACCAGAAAACTGAACAAAACAGCAATAGCTGCTTAGAGACTCTGGAAAATAGGCAAGGCAGGGCTGTAATCCCCGAGAGAAGGGAAATAAAACTGTGAGTCCTAAAACCTCCGCAGCTCCCTTCCTGGTCCTTATCTCTGCTTGGGCCTCCCTTGCCCTGACCACCCAGACCTGCGGGGCATAAACAGGGCTCGGAGAAATAAGACTTTTCTACGTCAGAAAAGAGAAAATAGCCAAGATAATGCAACCTTTTCCTGACGACAGTCATATATAATTATGAGATTCCCTGTGATGAATAGAAGAGTCAACATAACCCTGCCAAGTGCAGCCACCGAGCAATAATCCCTCCTGAGGGGTCTGGCAACTTAAGGGGCGAGGGCATTCCCTGCATCTTTACCAAGAAATCTGAGTGTCTAGCAAATTTAACTTTAAAAAAAAAAAAAAGTCTCTCAAATTTAATTGAGAGGCCAGGATACAATACATCAAATCAAGATAACCAGAAATACACACGTGCCAAAGCAAAGCCAGCTTAAAGAGCACAGCAATTGAATCAAAACTACAGAAATCCGCCTGCCTGGGAAAACAATACGTAAGCAAAAGGAAAAAGCAACAGTTTTACCTCAGAGAAACCTCACAGCGAGGAGCTCACTCCTGTCACTAGTCGGCAGGCCCTGGACAACGAACCTCTTGTGGGAAAGTGTGACCCTGGGGGTCACTCACAGGTCAGATCTCTGAACTTAGCTCCCACCATAGAACACTTCGGTCCTGTTTTTCTAGTCAGGAGGCACTATGATCTTAAAGTTTGTGTTCCCCCGCCTCCACACCAAAATTCACATGTTGGAATCCTAATGCCCAATGTGATAATGTTAGAAGGTGGGGCCTTTGGGAGGTACTTAGGTCATACGGGTGGAGCCTTCACGAATGGAATCAGTGCTTTTATAGACGAGACCCTACAGAGCTCCCTCACCCCTTCCACCATGTGAGGACACCGGGAGAAGGCACCAGCTAGAACAGGGAAGGCCCTCATCCAACTCGGCTGTCACCCTGATCCTGAACGTCCAGCCTGCAGAACTGTTGTGTACAAGCACCCCTTCCATGGTGTTTGGTTACAGCAGCCTGAAAAGACTGAGACAGGAGGAGCGCTGTAGGATGTGCTTCCTCCTTCGCTGCCTGTATGTTGGCTCTAAGCCATGTCTGCAGACTTGGAGCTGACACCAAGGCCTGTCCATTCTTGACCAGAGGAGGCAGAACCAGGAAGCCAGCTCTGAGGTCTAGTCTAAGCCCTGGGTAGTGACCAGAGGAGGCATGTTTGGGGCCTGGCATTGCAGGTTTCTCTCTCTGAGTAACTGGTCTTATGTGTCTGCCCCTCGGTGGAAACCCACGGGGGAAGGTAAGAAGTAGGAGTGAGGCAGCTCTAACTCCAGGCTAACGCTGCTCTCAGCACTTGCTGCAGCCAGGCCTTGTTCTTAAAGCTGACAACAGCAACCCTATGAGGCAGGTGCTGTTCTTACACCCCGTCCACGGATGCGGAGACTGAGTCACAGAGGTGTTAACAGGCTTGCCCCAGGTCACACAGCCAGGAGCCTGTTAAAGGGTCTCCCCGCTTCAGCCCTTGCCTCCCCAGAGTAGCCGAGTGATCCAGTTAGAAAAACACCCAGTACTGTCACCCTTCTGGTCGAAACTTTCCGGTGCCTGCCCATCTCAGCCAGGAAAGATCCAAAAGCCCCCCAGCGCTCCACGCCCTGACCCG
Source organism: Eschrichtius robustus (assembly GCF_028021215.1). NCBI lineage: Eukaryota > Metazoa > Chordata > Mammalia > Artiodactyla > Eschrichtiidae > Eschrichtius > Eschrichtius robustus. The sequence continues at coordinate 327,231 of NC_090826.1, forward strand.
TGTCCCACCCCCGCCCTCACTCGCACCCCCCACGCTGCTGCCCTGCCTCATCCTCAGGGGTCTGCCCAGGTGTGCGTGGGCTCCCGTCATATCTGGGCCTCTGGTCCAACGCCAGCTCCTCCGCAGGCCTTCTCCGAGAACCCTCTAAAATAACCCCCCCACCCCAAGTCCCCTCCTCCCCTCCTCCCCTCCCTGGTGCACTTTCCTCCTTGGCACCGTAGTACTGGGACTCATCCAGCTTTTTTTTTTTTTTTTTTTTTTTTTTTTGTCTGCGTTGGGTCTTCGTTGCTGCGTGCGGGCTTTCTCTAGTTGCGGCGAGCGGGATCTTCTCATTGTGGTGGCTTCTCTCTTGCTGCGGAGCACGGGCTCTAGGCGTGCGGGCTTCAGTAGCTGTGGCACGCGGGCTCTAGAGCGCAGGCTCAGTATTTGTGGCTCACGGGCTTAGTTGCTCCGCGGCATGTGGGATCTTCCCGGACCAGGGCTCCAACCCGTGTCCCCTCCATTGGCAGGTGGAGTCTTAACCACTGCGCCACCAGGGAAGTCCCTCATCCAGCTATTTGAGTGTTGCTGTCTGACTCCCCCACGAGTGTCCATCCCGCGAGGGCAGGGACGTTTTCGTGGCTGTTGCATCCCCAGCGCTCAGAGCACTACCAGGGACGCAGCAGTGGTCAAGTACTGTTGAATCAATGAATGACACGGTGCCGCGGGTATGCGGGCAGCGGTGTAGACCCAGGGGTGGGTAAATGCAGGCGGTGCCAAAAAGAACTTACGTCCCGAGGCGACTGACACGGTAAATGCTCCCACACCTGAAGGCGCAGAGATAGTGGGGCACGTGCGAGGGGCGCTCAGCCCACACTGGAAGGGAAGCGGGCGAAGAAGGCGGGAAGTCTGTTTCGTTGGCGGGTACCTCGCTAGCCAAACCGAAAGGGCCCCCAAAGCAGAGCGCCGCTTAGGTTCCCGACTGCTCAGCAAAGGAGACTGAGCGGCGTGGACTACACTTCCCAGAAGGCTCAGCGCCAGGCGGAAAGGGTACGGACGACGCGGAAGGCGCGAGGTGTTCCGTGTCAAAGAGGGGCCTGGGGCTTCCCTGGTGGCGCAGTGGTTGGGAGTCGGCCTGTCAGTGCAGGGCACACGGGTTCGAGCCCTGATCTGGGAAGATCCCACATGCCGTGGAGCAACTAGGCCCGTGAGCCACAGCTACTGAGCCTGCGCATCTGGAGCCTGTGCTCCGCAACAAGAGAGGCCACGACAGTGAGAGGCCCGCGCACCGCGATGGAGAGTGGCCCCCGCTCGCCGCAACTGGAGAAAGCCCTCGCACAGAAACGAAGACCCAACACAGCCAAGGATAAATAAATTAATTAATTTAAAAAAAAAAAAGAGGGGCCCGGTTCGGATGGAGGGTTGCAGAGTGTCGCGAGAGAGAGGAGTCGGTGTTAAGTAAGGCCGAAAGTTTGCCCTGAGCAACGATCAATTTTTGACTTGAAGATGTTGGTGGAAGTTGGGGTGGGGGGGAATCCTAGGAAGCACAGGTACGGGCGGTGGGCAAGCAAGTCATCGCTGCGGGCAGCTGGACTCGGCCCTTCCGGGGGCCTCACGGAGACTGTGGGACACACCTCAGATTTGCACCCTGGCACGGTGGGGGGGTGGGGGGCGTTGTTCACTGACCCCCATCCATCTCTGTTAGGACGCTGCTTCCAGGGCATGAATTCTCTGGCACTTTGGCCTGGGCGTGCACGTTCCTGTGACCAGAGAAAGCCCTGGGCAGAGTGCAGGAGCTTGCAATAAAAAGCTGTAGGTGGGTGTGGAGGACAGATGTGTGGGCTCCGACAGCATCTGCTCCAACGTCCGTGTGGAGGTGTGAGTCCCTGTGAGAGGGAGGGCGAGAGGGGTGCACGTGGAGCGTGTTCAGCTGTGAAACCAGATGAGATCGTCACAGAGAGGGCAGTGTAAAAAGAGAAGAAGCCCAAGGACAGAGCACCGGGGCCTCCAGCTGTCAGAGGTCCAGTAAAGAAGGAAGAATCAGGAAAAGAGACTGAGAAGCCTTGATCAGGTAGGAGAACAGGAGACTGTGGCATCCTCGAAACCCGGTGAAAAGCAGTGATCGGAGGAGGAGTGATCAACTTGACGACAGATGGCATTTACCGGTGTAGAGGCCATTGATGACCTTAAACAACAGTTCGGGGGGGTCGGGATGGGGAAACTTGACTGGAAAGGATTCATGGGTTTTAATAGCTGCTCTCATTCAAAACCTGTATTAGTCAGCTTCCTCTAGGTTATGCTGAGTGATAAACAAGGTCAAAAACTCAGCAACTTACAAATACCACTTCTCACTGCACCTGTCAGTGTCCAGTCAGGAGACAGAAACCACACTAGTAATTTAATATAAGGAGTTGTTGGCTAAGAGAGCTGGGTAATAATAAAAGGTAAAAGCCCCTGCTGTGTCTGGCCCTGGGTGCTTTGGCGGCCCAGATCTGTAGTCCTTTCCCTCTGCCCGCCCTGTGAGAAAGAGTGAGGGCCTCTGAGGAGGTGGCATAAACAGGGTCACCAACATAGGGCCACCCTCCCTCACACTATGTGTTCTGTGAGGCCCACCAATCACAGTTTTCCGTGTTCCACACTTGCGTTAACAAACAAACAATATGGTTTGTTTTTTTCTCTTCTAAATATAAAGTAC